>NC_062532.1:13178053-13519303 GCF_022655615.1 Tachysurus fulvidraco | reverse complement strand
CGACCCACATCTTCATTGCCTCACTTTATATTAATTTACCCATTTAAAGGTGATTTACTTGGAAGACTGATGGCTTTAATTTGCACAGCAGGATGTTCCATTGTATTTTGTGGCTATGATTATAGTTGGAGTATGAACTCTGTGCTGTTATGGAAATAAATATTAGTAGAGAGGAGGCTTCTAGCATCATCCCTGGCCTTTAAGGAGAGCTTGGCAAGCTATATGTGTTCAGCCAGCCACAGATGAATAACAGAATCTATTGCTTTATTTATAATAGTCTGTAATACTTTTAATTGTAACACATTCCTCAGTGGTTTGAGATACATTTAAGGAAGCTGCAAATCATGCGTCTGCAAAAGGAGGAGTTTGAAATATGCTCATTTGATGAAATTATTTTCATTATTTTGTTTCAGTGATGTGTTGTATGTGATCAAAAAACAGTAGCAACATATCCTAAGGGCTTGAGGTATAGGACTAGGCACGAGGTCTGACTAAAAAGCTCAAAGGCAATAGACATGTTTTTCTGTTGCTTTAAAAAATAAGCCACAAGTATGACAACAGGAAGCACTTTAGTTTTCTAAGCTGCATGTTGTCGTGGCAACAAGCACAGGTAAGCAGCTCATCAGGAAGTGAAGGCAGTGCTGAGAGACGAAGAAACAAACAGAGCGAGGCTAGTGTCAGATGGAGCACCAACAGAGATGACTTCACTCAGCCATTGTTTCTCTAGAAAAGGGGGGACTGATGAATATTTCATTAGCATCAGCTGGAGAAACCTGTTTGGCCTGTTAAGCACTCTGCCTTTCTCTTCATTTGAAATGCTGAATTTAACAAGCTGGGATGAGCACCACAGTTTTCTACACTGTACTACACTATTCAGACAGGACAAGCTATCTGCACTCCTGATTCATTTCCAGCGATGATCTGCATGTGTTACACAATCTCTGTTCAAATCACAAAAATGGAAATGTCTCCACTGTGTGTGCACGACTGACATACCTATGTCTACATATATAACATAGTTGCATGTTTTAATTGCAAACTGTTTTGACCTGCTTGTGGCCATGGATATTGTGCTTTATCATTAATAGGACACATCCGTGTGTCATAGCTGTGATGGGAAGTTTGTAACTTGCCACAAACCCACAGAAGCATTGCTTCTCTCAAAATATCTTTTATATGTCATCTGTCTTTTAATTGTTCTGCTATTATAATTTGGACAATATTTGTTTTCAGTTTGCTTTTGACTGTAGATTATATACACTACCTTAACTTTTCCCACAGGATTGAAAAAAAAAAGTCTTTAAAAAGTATATCAGTTTAAATGGGAGCTGCATTACCAAGGGTTAATTTTATACTCATGTATAGAGTTGATGATAGTGAACATTATCATCAGCAGGCAGAATTTTTTGAATCTCACCGAGGTTTTATGAGTCTCTTTTTACATTTATATGACTAGTTTATGAATTCAAAATGGTTTTGGTATCCTGGGCTTCACTGCTTTATTTGTTTGTTTGTTTATTCATTCATTCAGCTAATGATGAGAATGAATGAATGTTTTTTATGCTAATATTTTAGTAGATGGATAGACCTGAAGGGTTCAAGGAGGTGCATTTCTTAAAAGTAGATACACCTTATCGTTTCATTTTTAGCACACAGGTTTCTAGCGCCTTGATATATTGTACATACTGTAGAACCTTAGTATGAACCTTAGTAAACTCTGCCACATTAATTAGACCGGCTAGTTCCTTTCTCCACCAAGACTCTGTGCCAATTCTGTGTTTTTATCTTATCTTTGTATTGACTAAATCTTCTGGTGTTTTCGACTCAAGCTGTAAACACTGAAGAATGGCCCATCCACACATTTCTGTCTGACTCATGCAGGGGCAGTTATACTGCATTCTGGAGTTTCTAATGTTATCCAAGGCTTTCTTGCAGATAAAACATCTTGGAGCTGCTCCACCACTGACTCTTCATTACACTAAGAGTGTAATGAAACAGCAGAAGTGGAAAGCACTTAGCTTAATTACATTGGGCTTTTGTGCTGCCTGACTTTTGATATCTAGAATATCCTATTTTTGTTCCTAAGCTTATAGTATTTTTTTGTTTCTTTCCACAGGCTCCACAAACTCACTGGAACTTTCTCTTACTGGAAACTGCATGTACCTTCAACTCTAGCCTAATCATAAAAGATACAAATTAACTCCTCTGGAATATCTACTATTTGGGATTATAAATTTGCAAAGATGCCCATCTTAAAGCAATTAGTGTCAAGCTCATCTCAGACCAAGCGACGCTCTCGCATGGACCTTACTACAGAAATGATTAGTGCTCCGTTAGGAGATTTTCGTCACACCATGCATGTGGGCAGGGGTGGTGATGCTTTTGGAGACACATCCTTTCTCAGCAGCCGCTCTGGCGAGTCTCCACAAGATACCAGTTCTAATCCCCGCTCTCCCAAGCTGGGCCTACTGTCCAGAACCTTCAGAAGCAGCAAGCGGTCTCAGTCTGTCACTCGTGTGGATCAGCGTGATGGCACACAACTACCCCCAAGTGACTCGCCGACATACGTGAAGAACGCCCTGTCACTGCCTTTTCTGAACGATGGGGATGGAGATACCAATGGCGGTAGGTTGCTCAAGAGTTTAGCCTCAAGCCCCCTGAAGCAGCAGGCCTCCAATGGTGCAGCCGCCCATTGCCTAGACTTGGAGCTCCAAGAGAGATCCTTCGGGGAGCTGACCGACTTGCGACCCTCTCCAGCTTATAATGGAGGAGGCATGAAGCACGCTGAGTCAGTTATGTCATTTCATGTTGATCTCGGGCCTTCTATGCTAGGAGATATTCTAGGAGTCATGGAGAAGGAAGATGATGACCTGGGCTTCGAGGAGGGCAAAAACAGTGATGGACAGGCCTCCCCTCTTCTCAGCCACCAAAGATTGGAAGAAGAGGAGGGAATGAGAGCAGAGAAGATGAAAATAGAAGAGGAGGAGCAGGAGATGGACCTGGAGGTGGGTCAAGAGGCTACTCTTCATGGACCCAGTTCAGAAGATATGGAAATTAAAAGTGAGGTCATTAGCACTCCTGAATCTCAACACAAACACCTGGGGCACTCTGACAGCTGCTCTGTCTCCAGCTCAGGCTCCCAAGCCATGGAGGACAAACAAATCTTCCAGCCTTATCAAGGAGACATAGACAGCACTAATTACTATCACCCTGGAGAGGAAGGCGCTTTCTCCTCGTTCTTGGAGGACGAGGATGATGAGATCCGTGTGTGAGACTCTAAGCCCTGTGGATTGTGTATGGTGTTGGAGTTATGTAAGCAAATGAGGCACCATGTTAAATGAAACTGAAAGTCTATAACTGTTGCTGGACCCTGTTAGGGATCTGAGCAAAACACGTCTAATGGCCGAGTAGCACCACTGTCAGACATGTTCACTCAGCCTGGGTTTTGGCAATTGCCACTTTTTGCTACTGGAGACTCATGAAGATGAAGAAAAGAAACATCTTGAATGCCTTAACCTCATCACTTGCCTTTGCATCTTCTGACTCCAATATTATTTGTGTGCAAGGTTTTTGGAAATGTGTATACAGATGCTGGCTAATGGTATGTCCTAACATGTTTTTCACTACACAATAAGCACATTCTTTGCTTAAGGTTTAAAGTAGCATGCAGCTAATGCTAGTATGCCCACAGGACATGATGCGTATATGCTTGGCGTGTAGATGAGTGCAAAACCTTGACGGTAATTACAGCATTGTAGTGTGTGTGAAGATTTTTGGTTACACATTCTGTTAGACACTGTCATTAGGGTGGCTGACAGAGTAGGATGGGAAATCATTCTATAATAAAGATAACACGCCAGAAACTGAACAGGAGTGTAGTGGCAGATGTTTTGTGTTCCGTTTTTCCCTCCACTAACTGTCCATAATTCTGTGTTAGCAGTGGTGACAGCTGGGAAGTGTCATGTAAGGGGATTCATATTTGTAGAGGATTTTGTATACTCGTTGCCTGTGTGGTGTTTTTCTCTCACCACTTCCTTCCTCATCATGTGACAGTAATTTCTAGCTCTGCAGCTGGTTGGTTAAGAAGGTGCAGAAGATTTGCTGTATTAAGTTGTGCTGTCAGAAACAGACTGGGAGATTTTGTTGAAATTGGGTTTTCCTGCTTGGTTTTATTTTAGCAAATAAGAAAACACTGCACTAATTAAGTTAAACTTGGTTTTGGTATGAGAGAGAGTGTATCTCATTCAGCATCACTGTATACTGTTAAAATCACCTGGGTGAGGGACAACTTGTACACTAACTTGTACTTAGTTTATTTGTTCACAGAATTCATGCTGTAAAATGTGATTGTGAGGCCTTTACTTCTGCCTAGTCTGTGCTGTTGTGCTTGCCTATTATAGCTTACTTATTTGTGTCTTTTGTAGGCTATAGAGAATACTGTTCTAAAAAAAAAAGTAAGAAATCCCTGCAGAGCGTTGAGTAGCAGGGTTGTCTTCAGCCTTATGCAGAAATCACAAAAAGTGCCAAATTTAGTGTCATGTAATCCTAAGCAAAACTAGCAATTTGTATATTATCAAAAAAGGGATTTTACAGTCTGGGTCCCTAAGTGTCTTTATACAAATAAGAGGCTAAAACCTCATATTTAATTCACTGAAATGCTTAGCTTGGGTGTACTTGCTTAAATCACAGAAAAGCAAGATCACTGAAGTTCCATGTTTTTTTTTTTTTCTTTAATTTGCTTTGAATATAAGAAAGTTAATATGGGGAAATGGTTTCAGATTTGCTGTGCCAGCCGAATTTTAAATTGAGAGGTCTGAATCCAGTCTTGTTAATGATAACACTGTTTATTATTGCATTTTGCTAGTCTTTATTACTTTGTCCTCTTATACCTACATTTCTTGCTTGGATGGCCTTGTTTTGAAAATGCAACATAACTATATTTTTCAATAAAAGGATATTATCACCAAGCTAGGCCTGTGTGTTGTTTTGACTAAGACTTTCACATTGAGACGCTTTTACTAATCATGCTGTGTGGTGTGTGCAATAGAGTTATGAACACTGATTAGATTGACAGTTTAACTTTGAGGCCACTCACATCTGTAACCGGAAAAACAAGAGAAACAACAGTGACGTAAAAAGCTGACATGCGCACAGATAATTGCCTTAAGTATTTTCTAAAATACTAAAATCTCTGAGTTTATTTCATGGAAAAAAGAGAACTTGCATCTAAAACTAGATTTTATATACAGTACAGACCACCAGACCAGTGGAACAGACTGAGTACTTGAAAAACACTAGCAGAGGCAGCAATAATTTAGATTACTTTGGTTTTCTAAACAGGAGCAACTGCAGAGCAAATTTTCTGATGCAGTTTATCCTTGGTTTGATGTAAGCAGATAAGCTGAATGCAGATCATTGGACCAGAGACAATCTACAGGACTAAGGGAAGAATTTCATAGATACTTCATTTGAATTAACTGCTCTGATCTGAGTAGCTAACTCATGACATACACTGAATGTGAGGCACATGATGGTTCAGTGGTTAAGGCTTTGGGTTACTGATCAGAAGGTCAGGGTTCAAGCCTACAAGCAACGGAGACATCAATGTTGGGTCCTTGATCAAGGCCTTTAACCTCACCTGCTCCAGGGGCGCTGCACAAGGCCTCAGTTGACTAAGGGCAGAGTGGCTGGAGAGACTGAGGGAGCTTCCCGTTCATGACCATTCAGCATCATCCATACTACTGGTGTAGGCAGGAGTCGTATACACCTTCTCAATTAGGACACCCAAACCCCTTCTGTTGCATGCTCAATTTGTAGGTTTAATACTCAATTTAAAAAAGAACAACCCACCCATTACCTGTCCATTGCAGCATTCTGCCTGGCTTTTCTTCACATTTTTGAAATGTAATCCATCTCCATCTAGCAGGGGTGTGTATTAATAGGCCCCCTATTCCCCATTCTCATCTAAAAGCAAATGTGTATTGATGTAAGACTGAATGGAGTAACACACGATGGGCTCTCCAATTTTTGTTGGCTTGTGCCCCCTAGTGGCCATGAATGAGATTTTCTGGGTGAATAAATATTTATTGTCAAATTGAGAACCAAACCATCTGAGGCGGTTTAGATTATAAATCCTCTATAGGACAGCAATGAAATAAAAGCATGATTGTATAGTTTTTGGTGTGCTTTATTGAGCTTTGTCATAAATTCAAGATGATATTTTACTAGAAGCACAGCTTGAATAATTGCACTCTGAGAGAGATGTATATCACAACAGATTTCATTTTAAGTTAAGGTGAATCCAGTGAACATTTCTAATGAATTTTGAGTAATATCCGAGTTTGCTCCATAGAGTTAATACATAAAAGAAACAGCCAGTGATGGGTGTTATAGCTCCAGGGTTTGAGGTTGCAGACTGTGTGGCATTTTTGCAAGTTCTCTTTGTGTATGCATGGGTTAACTTCACATTCTGTGACGTTATGTAACCTCCCCAAAAACATGCCCCTAGGGGTGTGTGTGTGTGTGTTCGCGCCACCTTTGATGGACTGGAGTCTCAATGTATTCCTACCTCTGGATCCTTTCTGAATGAATGATTGAGCTACAAAATATTTCGCTGCATACATCCTGTTTTTGTTGAGCTTTTATCCTGTTTGTTAAGAACTGGGGCTCATACTAAGTCCTTAAATGCACTGTAGGAACTGTGTATATAGTTACTGCTGAGTGCAAAAACACATTGCCTCTGAATTTCCCCCATTAATACGGGAAGTGTCCAGAAGAGGGCCCTGCTTGTTAACATATGGAAAAGATCTGCAGTATGCTGCCAGATCTGCTGTCCTTTCTCCTGAATTCCATGGCGGGAGCTGCACAAGGCGGCCAGCAGGAAGAAATCTGGAACACATTAAACAACCTGCTAGGCTGGAGATTTTGGACAGAGAGAAACAAGAGAAAGAGGGGGTGGGTTAGTGCACATACAGAATGCATGATTGTTCATCAACATCTTTTCCTCCACTCCCTTCTCTCTCTCTCTCTCTCTCTCACACACACACACACACACACACACACACACACACACACACACACACACACACACACACATATACACACTAGAATGCACATATACAAAATGTAAGTCAACAGAGTCCTTTCAGATATTTGTTGTGCTATAATTTGGAGTTGCGTGCATAAGCCATGACTCTCCAGGTCAAACTGTGTCCCCCTCTATTATGTTTAAGGCACGATGGCCCAAAATGGATAGAGATAATTTGAGGAACACAGAGTCATGGATATTATCAAGGCTGCCCTTCCCTTTGACTGAAAGTCTCTCTTGAATGTCCCATTCACAGAATAATGTACACATTCACAGGTCCAGATGCTCATGAGAGGAATTATTTTCAACATTCCCAACAATACCAGCTTAACAACAGTGCAGTCTGATCTCAGAGAGAGCATGTTTGGTTTAGCATTCTGGGAATGAAATGCAAAATATCTTTTATCAGTTGATGTGCAGATAGTTTATAAGATTATAGCTGGGTGTTTTAACCAAAAAAAAAAATGCTGTTTAGATTCTAAGTTTGCACAATCAGTTGTTTTGTTTTTCTACTACTGCAAAACTCAAAACCCCAAAGTATGAAAAAAGACAATAAAAACCAAATGGAAAAAAATATGTATTGCTCCTGCTAGGGTTGTGCCTGGAAGCTTTTTCACTGTAGCACTGCTTTTTCCATTCAGCATTTTCCACAGAGCATTTCATCTAAAGCAGTATCCATTATATAAGGGCAGAATGAAGCCTCCAGCTAGTTTTAGTGAGTAGATTAATCAGTTTAAACACAGACACCCCTGCCCATAAGCCCATGGGACTGTGCATTTACACGGTTGAGATTGAGGTAAAGAACATACTAATGATCCACTGTTACTCTGTTTATGAATGAATGCAATATATACATTTCATCTCATGTCTCATTACTATGTCAGATCTGTGTCCTGATAAAAGAAATCATAAGGACAAATAATGGAAAGACAGGAAGGGAAGGTTGGCTGACTTTCCTTTTCAGCATCGCACAGAAAACTTTAACATTTTTTCCTCCAACTTGTGTTGCAATATGCAGTTTCCTGTGTAAGTCCCACCCTCCTGGAAAAGACTCAGCTGCACCACCTTAAATCTCCCTACACTCACACTTCAGTTGCATCACAGGACCCAAAATGGCAAGTATGAAATGTTAAAAGGCATTAGAATTATTTTAATAGCACCCATGCTGACATTCGCCATAATTACAGTAGGTCATAATGCACTTTAAAAGCACTTTTACATTAGACAGTATGAATTGTTGATGCTGTTACTCTTTCCCATGGATATCACTGACAGGATTTCTTTACCTCTCTGAGCCTCCTCATCTCCATTATACTCTATTTATCCTGTATAATTTTTCCAAACAGCACATCCACAGGCCTCCATCATGGATCCTCTTGACTGAAATCACCTGGACTGCTGCCAGACCACACATTACTGTACCTTTCTCTCTCTATATTTTTTACTCTTTTTTTAAATTTATTTATTTATTTATTTATTTATTTATTTATTTATTTATTTATTTATTTATTTATTTATGTTTTACTATTCCTCCCAATCACACCTCAGTGTAAAAGATTTGATCAAATTTATGCCAAAGCCACATATTTAGAAAAAGTCTTGTGCATGTTTATTTATTTTTAATCTTTACAACCTGAAGGAAAACATGCAAGACCCAACAGAGGGGCAGTGACCAATCTGTGAAACACATAATGCAGTGTCTGTGTGTGCAGCATGCTCTGGTATGTGGTGCTGGTGGATGAGGGACCAGAGGGATGTTGGTGTGATGAGGTCAAATCTAGCCAGGAAGTCAGAGATCACTAAGGGTCATTTGCTTTTGGCATGCATTATACTTTAACCTCTGGAACCCTGCCGAATCCCCCGTCCCTTGCATATTTCCAGAACTGTCCTTTCCATCAGGTATTTTTTATTTGTGTTAAAATAACATTCACAGCAAGCAGTATAAGCAGGAACAGGACTCATGATTGCAGCATGCTTACAGAAATAAAACTGAATAAAATATAGTCTGTGCATGACTTAAGCAGTGTATCTTGACTCAGGTGTGTGTTTGAGGGTCAAAAATAACTGCAGAAAGCAGCAGCTGTGCCACTGAATCTGTGTAAGTATTGGAAGTGTCAATAAGTTATATTAAGACAAGACAGTTCTAGCTGATTTTTGTGGTAGAACTTTTCAGAAGTCTACATTTGTTTATGCAAAAAAAAGGGTTTTGTAAATCTGCTAAACTAAATCTGCATACATTTGCATAAATTCTTAATGAAAATACCAAATATATATCTTTGATTGGGATTGTGCCAAGTAGCTGGAGCTCAAACTCAAAATGTGGTTGTTGTGAGTGATTTAAAGCATTGAAATAAACCATTTCCTTTTATTTTAATTACTACACTTTAAGAGATGACATCTAGAAACAATTTAACCAAAAACCTGAATTATTTATTTATTTATTTTTGACCAAAACCGTTTCTTTGTGCAGTGTCTTGCTGTGATCATCAGGACTTCTAAACTGAGCTGTTTAAAGAGCATGTGGACCCCTCCACCCTCTCCACAAGCTGCATAAAGCTGTTGCGTGTTGAAGGCTTCACAGTAATTTACACATTTCCAAGACTCCCTCCCATACGGTAAATCAGAAGGGAAACGCCTACTGATGTACACTGAGCGTGTAGCAGGATCTACATTACTGGTTTAACACTTAAACAGTGGTCAACACAATTTCCCCTGCTAATAATACAGCAAAGAGAAATGAAGGCTTTTCCTTTATTATCCATGGCTTTGCGTTTTCTTTCTCTGTTTTTCCTGTTTGAGAAGTTACAGCAACATTGAGACAACTTCCAGAGTGGACTAAATGATCAGGATGTCAGTAGAGAGATGCCACTTTGCTGAAGCCTGTTAAGTCAAGTCAAGTCAAGTCACCTTTATTGTCACATCACCACGGCACCATGTGCCATGGTGAGTGAAATTCTTGGGAGCGAGCTCCAGAAATTGCAGAACCATTTGCATACAATAGTAAGAAACATAAATAGAACAATTTACAAACAGGTTAAAAAAAATGTGCAAAATGCTCAGTACCATTTGAAATGTGCAAATGCGGAAAATGTGGAAAGGTTGTTATGACTTATCTGTGGATGCAGTTTGTTTAAACAACTTTCTAAGCTTCTCCTCTGGCTTTCATACTTTAATAAGTGAACAAGAGGGGAAAATCCTGAAGCCCATGGCCATGACCGGGGTCTGCGTATGGCAGACCTGGCTCAAATGTGCTCCAGGGTCAAGGGACCTGTTAAAATCACAGAACAATGCATGCTGTCAAACTGCACCCAGCTGGTTAGAGAGAGGGAAAAAATCCAAGGTCAAGTGTGTGTGTGTGTGTGTGTGTGTGTGTGTGTGTGTGTGTGTGTGTGTGTGTGTGTGTGTGTGTGTGTGTGTTTGTGTGTGTGTGTGTGTGTGTGTGTTTGTGTGTGTGTGTGTGTGTTTGTGTGTGTTAAAAGTACAGAACACACTGTAACTACCAGACTTCTCATTAATTCTAATGTGATTTGAAACAATTAGACTTCATCTAAACAGTCATGAGAACTGTGGAACAATGTGTTATTCTCAGTATAATATCAAAAGTGACAAACTGCATGACTCCAAATAGCTGTTCTCATGGTTGATTTGATGGTTTGAAGAATGATTTGATGGATTAGACTCACTCCCTTTGGGACAACGAACAGCCATGGCAAGACATGGATTGCTTCCTGAAGTGAAGCAGATATAATTTAATATAAGATAATCAACGTGTACAGCAAGTGTGTAAGTTTGCATCTCCCATTGTTTTTCAGTCTCTGAATCCAGATTTGAATGCAACCATTTTTAGGTCATAATCATAGAAATGGCAGAAAAATGGGCAAAGATAGTCCAAGTAATCGGGCAATGCTAGAAATGACAGAGAAAAAACTGAGGCTGAATGTTACAACTGAAAGGATCAGAGATCTTGGTTTAAAATACATTTGTCGTCTTTATTGTGTCTAAGCGTGTGCAAAAGTAACTTTATATTAAAAAAACAATACAAAGTAGTGGGATTTGATATCCCTTTAACTCTCTCTCTCACACACAAAAACATATGGAGACTTGTGTAGATAATATGTGTAGAGGAGTGGGTGGAGGTTGAACACACAATATTGCTGGCCTCTGGGACAGACAAGAGGCCCTGAGAACAGAGTTATGCCCCAATACTGTGCTTTCTGCTCCTAGCCTTATCGAAGACAGCTGTTAGAAGCAGGACGTTTAAGACAGTTCTGGGGACGCATGTCCCTGCACACTTAAGTATTTTCCCTGCTTCTTCCCCACAAATGGACACAGAGCCCATAGCTGAAATTGTATTGGTTTGTGTGTATTTAAATCTCTACAGATTGATGTAAAGGCAGCAAGCCTTGTAATAAAGACCACTATAGCAGTCGACTTCACTATAATGAGAGATCGCATAAAGAAATTCAAACAAAAACAGCCTCTGGTTTCAATTAAGGATCCATCCCCCATCGTACAGAAGACGAAGAATAGAAGGGAAGGGAAAAAAAGCTTACTTTTTGGCGATTGGGTTTTCACACAGACTACGGAAGTAAGATATTCACAATATTGGAGAGTTTAGAGCTGGCAGCAATGTTAGAATCTCATCTGGAATGCATAACACTCTCCATTTCATGAGATCTGGCTGCTAACCAAGTGGGGGGGGGGGGTGAAAGCTGTATGCATCTGTGTTTTAAATGCATCTGTGGAAGAGGTGTGGGTCAAAGCACTGTCAAAGGAAAACTCCTTCCTCTCTTTACTTATTTTCTCTTCATTCTGATTCCTCTCCGATTTCAGTTCCTGCAGATCAGGAAAACAGTTACAATATGTCTCAGACTTTCTTTCAAGTCTCCAATACTGCAAATGAGTCAGGATCCTGCATGCTGTATCGCCTAAATCATTTTGAGCTTTCTTTTCAAAAAAGGACTTGCCAAACCACTTGCCACAACACAGGGCTTTAAAGATTGAAAAAGTTGTTGTACATGACAGGAGAAATTCAACTTAGGTTAACCTAAAAAGAAAATCACAGTTGGTTCTCCTAAATCTATTATCTCCTAAATATTTTAAGGCAAGAAGCTTTTATTGTCATTTCAACCATATACGGCTGTTACAGTACACAGTGAAATGAGACAACATTTCTCCAGGATGCTACATAAAACAAAGACAGAACTATAAGGACTTAAGTAAGTTAGTCCTAGATACATAAAGTGCATCTGTGCAACCTGGTGCAAACAGTGCAAGACAAGACAAAAAGACAGAAAGACAGTGCAGGACAAGTCAAGTCAAGAAGCTTTTATTGTCATTTCAGCCATATATAGCTGTTGCAGTACACAGTGAAATGAGACAACGTTTCTCCAGGATCTGGGTGCTACATAAAACAAAGACAGGGCTAAGGACATGTAAGTAGTCTTTGCCACATAAAGTGCAACTGTACAACCTGGTGCAAACAGTGCAGGACAAGACAAACAAGACAGTGCAGGACAAAAGACAGTGCAGGACAAAAAACAGTGCAGACACAAGTTACAAGACAATACAAAAAGTACAAAAAATGCAATACACAAAAGACAATAAACAATAACAGAAAAAGACATCACACAAAAGACAATACACAAAACAGCTCCAAGCAGTGTAATGTATGTATACAGTATTTTTATATAGCATTTGTTATCTGGACTTATGGCATTATGTCTGAATAAGAACAACTAAAGTGCTGATATAGACTGGAGTCTACTAACGATTAGATTTTCTGAATGGTGTACTATGTCGAGGATGAGAAAAATGTAACAATCAATTTCAGGAGATTGGATATGGAAAATGTACAAAACAATTAAAGTTAGATTGTATGATCTTTATATCTCTGCTATCTGAGTCAGAGTCCAGTCAATTTTGCTAGTAGGAAAAAAGCACACAAGAAAGCTCCAGCACTCCAGAAACTTCACTGGTGTTATAAATGTTAGAAAGTGAGAAAACCTTGAATCTTGAGCAATTTCAGGATCAATAATCTTCTTTAAAATACTAAATACTTAAATATGAATAGATAACTTCAAGAATGAGACAGAAAGTTGTAGGTTGTTTTGTCATGAGGCAGATGAGGCAGATACACTTTACTGCCAAAGGTTTGTGGGCATGTGACCATCACACCCACTTGTGCTTTTCAAACATCACATTATAAATTTAGTTCCCCTTTGCTGTTATAATAAGCGCCACTCTTCTGGAAAGGCTTTCTGTTAGATTTTGGAGCTTGGCTAAGGGGATTTGTGTTCATGTAGCCACAGAAGCAGTAGTGATGTCAGGGGCTTATATTTGATGAGGAGGTCTGTGATGCAGTCTGGAATGTTAATGAATAATAATAAGAAAAACATGAAATTATAAAAAGATCAGCAATGTGGAATAAATGCAGAGAAAATATAACTAGTATCCTAGACAACATTTAAAGATGAAAGGGGCCGGAAATGTATGAACTGGAATTTTAAAGCAGCTATATCTGATGTTATTATATAATAGATGTTATAGATCCTTCTAGACCTCCCGGATGCCCTGAAGATAAAAACCTGAGTTGGCGAATAGATGTGTGGTTTCAAATCGGGGAGTGTACTGTATATAGTATAGAACAGAACCCTTCTACACCATGGTGGACTCTGAATAATTTGCAGAACAGGGCCCCACTGTCTGGTAAAAAAAATAGTGCATGGCTTTTATGTATGCGATATGCAAAGAGGGAGAAAGAAAGAGAGACATGGAAGATTTACTACAAGAACTGAAAGATGACCAACAACCATGGATGAGCTAATCACTTGGCAAGATCAAGTCTCACAAGCGCATGGGGAAAAGCCTTTTACCTCTGCTTCAGGTCAGATCATGTGACCTATTTGGCATGAGGCTGTTAAATCTAACAGGATCCATGCGTACCGGTAGATAGTATACTACTGTACATAGCTCCACACAAAGTGCAAGTTTTACTAAAAAAGTAGTAAAGAAAAAGTTAGGAGTTACATATCCTCAGTAGCCCCAAGGTAGTAATTATAAATTTGTAATATAGTCAAGAGTGCATGGTTGACATTCACTGAGAACTGTTGCAATCTTGATAAACTTTGGCTGAGAATGGATCTCAGACGACTCCATTTCACAGGCCAGGCAGATGTCAGCTCTGATTCTGTCTGAATTCACCCCTCCTCTCCTCAGTGGGCAATAGTCAGATGACCCCTCTGAGTGTGTTCACTCAGCCCTGCTATAGGGGTGTGTGCTGATGACACAGTCTCAAACAGGAAGTCAGGGCTAATGACTAGCAGATGGTGGAGGTGATTGTACAAGGATCTGGCTTTCATCATGGCCTGTGACTGTGATTTGTTTGGGTATTATTCCTGATCAGTTTGGGTGAGGTAGAGGGCTTGATTTAAGGATCCCTCAGTAAGAATCTGAAGGGGTTTCCCTCCCAAAAGTCTCACAGGTTGACTAATTGGCTTAAGACTGCAACCAATGCCAAATCACATTTGATCATTGCCCATCTAAGCATCTTATCTGAATTTAGCTGCAGAAATATTTAGCTGCCGAAATACAGGCAGCTGCTGTTTTGCATCAAGTGTACAACTAAGCCCTGGCAGAGGTTTGTGAGAATGACGGTAATGTCCCGCATCCAGAGCTCAACAACATTGAGAGGATTTCATGGAGCTTTCTTTTTGTAGCCTCAACACCAGTTTGTCTGTGTGTGCGTGTGTGTGTGTGTGTGTGTGTGTGTGTGTGTGTGTGTGTGTGTGTGTGTGTGTGTGTGTGTGTGTGTGTGTGTGTGTGTGTGTGTGTGTGTGTGTGTGTGTAACTGAGAGAAAGTTTGAACGCCACCATTTCAGTATGTGACTGCCCACTGCTTTCACTAATGCTGCTTTGGGCCCCCTTTGGCTCCACCTTTGAGATCTGTGGCCTGTTATCTGATAGCCACTAAGTGGCGAAACATAAACAGAGAGAGACAGAGACAGGGGAAGAAAATGAGTTGAGAGATTTTAAAGATCTCAAGGATCTAAGAGGTTCCCCTTTCACTACAGGAACTATGCAAGGTCAGGAAAATAGTAAGCAAGGAATTTAAGAACAAATGAAGAAAAGCAAAACTGTCACCTACTGTAAGCATTATTTTTTTTCCATGCTAAACAGCTGTTTTAACTGTTTTTTATTTTCAGGTAAAGAAAAATGTCTGAGCTATATTTGTCTAGGACGAATCTATCAGAGGAAAATATGTCCCAAAAATTCTAAAAATCTTTATGGCACACTGCTATCTAATCTTCACAGCAAAAACAGTGAAAATAAAATATATGAATCTAAACAGTTTCAGAGAAGTGACACTTTAGAGTTAGTGTTTATCCAGTTTGTCACTACAGCATCAGACCGTTTCTCCATGGTCATACACTGACATGACATAATTCTTCTCTATGCTTAAAGAGTTCCTGGCTTCTAACATTCCACTGATCACTAAGCAGTGGGTGTCACCATTCCTTTCCTCATACTACCAGCCCATGTGAGGTTCCCACTGCAGCTGTCTCAACCAGATGTGCCTGCAGTTGGCCAACGGAGGCCCTCGTCCCCTCTGATCAAGTGAACTTGTGACTTTACTGAATGATTCTGCACACGGAAATGTTTAAGTCAGCGTAATTAACTTTTATGACAATAGAGATGTAGTATTTATTAAGCTGGAGCCACATGGTCTGGCTAATCTACACTGCCAAATGGATTTGTTATTGCGTATTGCTCAGAGTCAACCTCACACAATCCAAACGCATGGATGTATTTATAAAAGATGCACAACATAGCTTTTAAGTAAAAGACAGCCGGATGGAAGTATAGTATGACACATTCTGTCCATATATAAACATGTACTGATCACGTGTGTTAATGAGTTATTTCAATGTTACATTATAACACTATAATGTCAGTATTAATATAGGTCTGACAAAAACTCAGAATAAGTGATGTCATGTCATCGCAAGTTTCTCCATGGCCATTGAATGTGATATATCACTAAGGCCTAGTCCACACAAACACTATATGTAAAAATACATTTTATCTCTCCATCCACACTGAAAAGTTAACAGTGAAAATGTTCCCTTTCAAACATACTGCTGTGTGAGCTCCACAATTCTGCTTATTATGATGGTGCATTGCCAATTTCACATTTAACTGCTTTGTATCATATTACACTGGGCGTACACTGTTCCAAACAAACAAAGCAGCACAAGTTATACGAAGGCTGTAGTATTAACAGGAAACAGACTGAAAACATTAGTGTGGCTAAAACGTAAAAATGTTTAACATCTCACATCTCAGAAAGGTCAGGATTTGGAATATTTTTCACTGCTCATAGGCACAGTGATGGCATCTTGAAAGTGAAATGAAATCACAATTATAATGATCACTTCATTAATATTGGCACTGAATTCTAGTCACTCAAACTTCTGTACTTGATAAAGCTCGTTAAGACCTGCTGTGGACCAGCTCCATATGGACCAACGAACATCAAACCAGCAAGCAAAGAACCAATTAAGCATTTCTTTTCTATGGTCTCTGACAGTTCACAGTGGGATTTGAGATGGACTGTGAGATACGGTGGAGCATAACAAGTGCAGTGATTCACCCTCAACTCTGCACTCAATTCAGTTCTTACGATATACCACCAAGGGAGCAATTAGCAGATCACCCACAAAGGGATATTTATATTTATGGCCCTTTTTGCCGCCTGCTGCACTGAGTCAGAGCACAGGAAAGTTATTGCCCCACTGCAGCTGCTAATGGTCATCTGTCTCTCACCCACAGTTCTACATTTGTGTCCAGGCTGTGGATTCAGGACTGAGGCAGAGTTAGGTCTTAGTGCCAAACCACAGATCAGGGCCTGACTCCTGAACATGGCTTCACCACTGTATTTACAAACACTGCTCCAGCAAGAAGGAGTGACAGGAACGCCTTACCATGGTGCTCTTTGAAAATTATGGGACTGTGACGCACAGCACATTGACAGTGTTGCCAGGTATGTGGTTTTGTTGTAAGTTGCTCTGGATAAGGGCGTCTGCCAAATGGCATAAAGTTAAACGTTTTGCTGCAGCACTGGGCTAAGTTTGAAATGCTACAGATTGCAGATTGTGGGGTGTAGTTTGGGTGTTATGCTTACATTGTGTAAATTAAACAAGTCAAATTGGTAAGATGAGTTTCAGTGCAATAAGTAAATGCATGTAATATCACACATAATGCGTGTACAGTGATTCAAACAGGCCCAAAAACGGATGCATCAATCAGATACACAATGAGTTACATTCCAACAGTACTGGATTCTACACAAGCCTGAAATGCTGGATTAGGAATAGATCAAACTTAACATGTTTCCCAAACTGATATATTTTACACAGAATACATCATACTGATTCACCCAAATTATATCTTGCACGTGAACGCAATAAGCTATCTAAAGTCATTAATTAATTGCCCGAAACATTTTCACACCTGGTATTTCAGGTATAGAGTTTAGTGCGTTCTCTGTCCCCATATTGGGTTCCTTCAGGTATTGCAAAACAAAAACATGCAACTTGGATTGAGCCTGGCATCCCAACCAGACCATATTTCCTCCTCTTACTAATGTTCCTGCAATATGCACCGGATCCACTTCAATCCCAGCCAGGTTAAAGAGGTTACTGAAGATGAATGAATTTATTATATTCATAAGTCTCTCTGACTAAGCGATTTATGCAGACTTGGGATCCTGGTATAAAGCAGGGGCGGTTCTAGGATTTCATCTTTAGGGGGCTTAGCCCTCAGTGAGAATTTAAAACAAGATGAGCTCTATATTATATATGACAACTCTGGTAATAAGAATAGTGAAATTTCACTGCTTTTTCTTTGCGTCTTTCCGCCGATTAACGTTATAGATAAACGCCTCCAGCTCTGACTGCGCGTGCACGCTGCGCGTACCTGTGCTTCTCCATTCAAATAAAGCAGACAGCTGAAGACGCACTTTTGAAAGATTACAACGCACGCGCGTAAAAGCAAAGTAAAAAAAAATCGCTCTTGGATCAAACTGATAAATAATTTTCTTTCCCATCGACGGCATGTCCTGCATTTTAACGGATTTTTGTATTGTTTATTAATGAAAGTAAAAATTATACTTATAGTTTTAGGGTGGCTGAGATCACAGACTGGTGGGCTGGAGCCACCCTAAAAAGGTCTAGAACCGAAAAATTCTTTACTTCATTGAACAAAAAATGTTCATTATATTGTGTCCATAACGCATGAGTCTGCGTAAGTAACCATAGACTAGTATAGTAATAGGTAATGAGCATGCATAGATAAGCCTTTGCTTTATTTGAGTTCCACGCTTTATAGCATTTGAGTAAAAACCCACATGGAATGGTGAGCATGGTGTAAACATGGCGTGGTTGTGAGTCACTACTTCACAATCCTTGTTGTGCACAAGAGGTCTGGCAAAGTTTAAAGCTCAGCGCTTCCACCCCAGATGTCGGAGTAAATAGGGGCGTTTGTTACACACACCGGCATTCTGGGCATACCGTGGGGCCACTGGTGGGAGGTGCGCGCGCGCACATGCAACCCATTCCGTTCAATAACTTAGTCTTCACGAATGCTTGCAAGCGCGAGACTAAAGCCAGTGATGCGCGAGCACCAACAAATCTCGATGGCACGTGATTCGCAGTTGAATAAAGAGTAAACACTTCGTCCTGTGTGCCGCCTATAAGGCACCAAAACACTGTAGTAGCCTCGCTCATGCAGTCACGTACGCGTGTAAAGACAGAGACGTGTGTAGTGACGTAAAGGCGCTCACAGGGCGGTGTTCTCACGTTCCTGAAGAAAAAAAATATCCACATCTGGAATCCAGAGCTCGTGGTTTAGGGGAATCTGTACTGGGATCTCGTAGTAAAGGTAGCTCGGTGTTTTGCTCCTGCTTTCTCTCTCTAACTCTTTTTCAGGATTCTTCACTTCACCTCGTAAGTTGTAGGTTTTTATTTTTTTTGTATGTGTGTTTTTTCAAACACGTTGATCAAAAATAATTTTGCACATCCTAAGGATTATTTATAAGCACCACAGGAGTTGGGATTTGGGATTTACCGTTATTTTACAGCATGGAGGAAACTTTTCTACGTCATAAATAGATTGTTTACATTTGTGTCGTAGCAGGATGTCGTGTGTGAGGGTTTTGTTAGCATACTTTTATTTTTTTTTTTTATTTTACGGAAATCAACAACTTCTCTGTCGGTCGCATTGCACATGTGAGAGCTTCATGATTAGATTTAAACCCACGCCCCAAAAATCTCTGCTTAAAATATAGACGAAAACAACAAATTTCGATCTTCAGCCTACTGCGTTTGGTTGAACTAAAAATAAGAAGAAAAACTTTGTTTTGTTTTTAAACGTTTTTTTCTTTCATGGTGAGACAAATTATGAACTTGGAGGCTTGGTTCTTATTCTGCGTGTTTTTCCAAGTTAAATAGATGTGTGCTTGAGTATTTGCAACATTTCCACGATTTTGTTTATCCTTTGTATGTTACTGTAAAGTAACACTGTTGAAGTTCACACTTGGATCAAGATCATCTTGCAATAGTTAGAACAGAGCGCCTCCTGCTGCCTAGATAATAAACTGCATGTAAAATGACCATTTAAACAACCAGATGGTAGGAACTGCTGGCTTGATGCTTATCTTCTTCTGTTCCAAATCACTTACTAAAATCTTATTAAATATTTTGCTACTTCTGTTTTTGCAGAACAGCAAATTACAGATTAACGCAACCATGCTGGTGGTCTTGATTGGAACAGTCATTTTGCACCTTCTGGATCTGATTCTGCTGCTCATTTCTACATCTGTGAATGTGAGTATGCATGTTTCTTGCACCATATGCCTGATTATGGTGTGTGGGTTATGTACTGAACTATTAACATATAAGGGCATGGTTTTTATTCTCAAATCAAGGCCTGGAGCACATTTCAATTAAAGAGTTATGACCTGTGGAATGCCTGCACAGTAAAAAATGGAGGATATGAATGCACAGATGTCAACAGTGCAGGTAGGCAAGACACTTAACATAAATAAATAAATTAAGAATATTCAGATTGCTGGGGCTAATTTTTGGCCTCTTGGTTTGTTATTTTAGATTGGCTTCAGGCAGTACAGGGTCTTATGATCCTAGCCACAATCTTCTGCCTGCTGTCTCTGATCATATTCATTTGGCAACTCTTCACCCTGAACAAGGGAGGCCGGTTCTTCTTCACTGCTATCTTTCAGATCCTCTCCAGTAAGTATTCCAACCAGATTATAGATGCATGCTGATGCTGTAACAGAAAGTGATAGTTTGAGATTGGATGGGTGTGTCCTATCAATTCACTTGTTCTCTCGCTTGCTCTTCCAGGCCTATTTGTGATGAGTGGAGCTATAATCTACACAGTGATGAGGCCGGAAGTGCCGGAAGATGGCTACTCGTTCGGCTTTGCCTTTGTGCTAGCCTGGCTGGCGTTCCCTCTCACTCTGATAAGCGGCCTCATTTACATCATTCTGAGGAAGAAGGAATGAAGGATAAGTGGAGAAATGCCCGCTGTCATCACTGAGAATGACACTCAGTCCACAGACCCAAATGGCCTTTTTTCACTGGCCCGTATAACAATGTGTGCCAAATGTGTGATCAAGCAAAAGTGACAAATCATGAAGATCAAACTCAATGATGACTCAGTGAGGATGAGTCTGTGGCTTTGATACTATTTATATCACTTTTACATTGGTGTTTGTACATATGAATGTCGAATCCATTGTTGATGAAGGCCCATATTTTGAAGCTGACCACAAAAAAGACAGAATAATGATTTTTATCCTTTTTTGTTTGATCTTGTATCCAATAGAAGTACATTTATGAAATCCAATTTCACGAAGGTTGTATGATGAAATTGTGCTTATTTTTATGTGATAAACCAAATTGTTCTGTTCGTATTTTCATATAGTGAAATGGTGCTGTTTTAGCCTTCAATTCATAGATAGATACACCTATATTTCTGTTCAATTGAGCAAAATTATTTTACATTGTGTATTGTATGTGTGTCAAAATATCCAACTGTTTTTTGTTTTGTATGCTTTTAATAAGATTCTAAAAATAAAGAAACAAATAATACATCATTCCCTGCCTGATTTTGCTAGGCCACCAGAAGGCATCAAGTGTTAAATTGAGTGCAATTCTTTGCTTGCCTTTACAACAATGTGTTGTATCCAGTCTCTACTGACATGACAGTTAAGTCTACAATGGTAAATAATTAAAGGTAGCCAACCCCCTCTCATGGGATACTAGACAGAATGAAGTCATATGTTAAATTTTTTAATGGTAGGCAAAAGACGATGTTGCTGCCTAGCTGACTGGTGTTTTTGCATCTACTTCATATAAGCAGTTTAAACCTTATATTAGCTATTCAAGGTTGCTTGTATTTTTCAACCCTGATTGAGGGATAAGTGGATATTTATGGATGAAACCGGGTCAGTGTCAAATTATTTGGTTTAAAATACATGATTCATAACTACGGGGTTGTTGCTTCCTATGAGGACTTTTACAAGTGTTTGTCATGTAACTATCTATTTACTTTAGGAATTTGTTACTTTCTGATTTTAAATCAAAAAAGTTCATAAGTCTTTATTTCCTTGCAAAGATTTGCTACAATTACTGAGAAATGTGTTCACTTATACAGTGTATGTACAGTGTAAAGCCATGGGAAAAGGCTACAAGCAGTCATGCTACAAAGGATATAACTGTAACACTGGCCAATATATGTTGTGTTGAAAGATTCACACCTATATATGAACGACCTGGTGGTCAATCTTCACTGATGTCACATTCCATAAGTAAGATCGGAGTGTGAAAATTGAATTAGCAGAACAATAGCACAGCTATACATAAAATATTGCAATCCACAAAATACACCATTTGTATGCAGCTTACTGCATCTGTGACCAGGACAGCAAGCCTTTGTGGTGTATTTAGAGCTACAATATTTTAAGTTGTTGGCATACCACCAAAAAGGACCAACCACATATTCATGGTCAGGCTGCTATAGCCAAACCTTTGGTCCCTCCTGACAAAGCCAAACATCAGTTTCAATGGTGCCAACATGTGAAACATGTATTTTTCTCTGAAGAGTGCACCTTCACTGTCTTTACAACATTCAGAAAACCCAGGTGGAGAGACTTTGCTACCCTATCTCAGGAAACATTTACCTCTACAACAATACAACTGGCCACTGTTTTGCAAGAGGAATAGCACAATATCCCTCTTGCCACTGTGCAGGACATGATGGTGTATTGGCTGCAAAAAGAGGCCCCACACCATACTAATGAATTATTATAGTCTAAAACCAGGTTTTTCAGTGTCATTGTTCTGACTTTTAAAATTTTCACAGCATCCATATAGTAATGAGATAATGGTTTATTTCCTCTTCTGTATATAAATGTTATTTTTATAATTTTTTTTTAGGATAGAAAATGCATTAACAAATGGATAAACTGGGTGACCCTGCTGATTCTTTAAAGGAGTACATAATTTTAAAGATAAGAAAATAAGAAATAAGAAATAGCTATTGAAATTTTGCTTTTGCCATTTGTCCTTTTCAAAATGATTCATTTATTTAACTACAATTTTATTCAATTAAGGCAACCGACATGGACCTTAGAGCAAAAATAATTCTCTGACATTCTTTCCAAGCACAGAAAAATGCAGATGAGTATAAAGTCGAACAACAATTAAACAACAAACATAAATTTTAAGATTCTAAGATGTAAGGTCTTCAAAATCCAAGGTATATCTCATATATCACCACAAGATGGCAACAGACACTTATACACCAGATAATCTAAGCCAAAAACATGTGGACTGGTAATGTTAAATTGCCCCTGGGTGTGAATGAGAGTGTGATCGAGTAGCCACAACCCTGAGGATAAAGCAGTTACTTCAGATGAATGAATAATACACAGTGATTACATGTTGCAGGTAGGTATGTTTATATAATATATATCATTATGTTGTTTTCTTGTGTATTTGACATTATTTATTTCTCTCAGTAGGTCCATTTTACTGCAGCACTGTGCATGTCAGAATTGAAAAACTCCACATGCACCAAGGTGCCTTAAAGTGCATCGGCATGTGTTAGGAAAGAAGAGGATCCGTAATATGCTACACCTGAAACTGTAGAAAGTTTTAAAATAATGAGATGAATTATTGTGTCTCACATTTTATTATTGACTCCTGTGGATAGATATCTAAAAGTTACAACTCATGGCATCAGTACAAGAGAAAATTTTTGAAGTCTTAATGAAACTGTTGTCAGTAATTAGATTAGTCTATAAATAAGAGATGTTCACAGTTTGTCACCATAAACACCTCTATCACAGGAGAATGATATGCCTAAGAATATGATATTAAATATCACCTTCAGCTAAATCAGCTAAAAGTCACCTTCCATTCTTCTAAAACCAAATTTGTACGACAGCACTTGACATATTGGGAATGTTAAGAAAAACTCAGGGGGCTCATAATGACCTCACAGCTCCATTTCAAACGCGGTTAACCTTAAAGGTTGTTTATCACTGCCAGGGTCATGGAGGGACAGCCAGTATTTACTACAGGATGTAGAGCCCCTCATCTGGGATGAGACAGAGCACAGTGAGGAGGATATTGTCCAGCGTTTGTGGAAACAACTCTACACTTCTGCTTTGCAGAATGACCAGGATGAACAAATGCTGGTGTTAGTCGCTTTGGCTTTCATCATTCAACCTGAACATGTAGGCATAAAGTAACTGGACAAGATTAGGAGGGATTAAGAGGATCAAGTGTTCTGTTGGTCCTACTCACCTCGTGCCATGCATCAGCTGATAAAGGCCTCAAAACAAGTGTCTCTATCCGGACAGGTCGCATCCCCTTATTCTGTTTCTTTAGATTGGCCACCTTTTTCATCTCAGGCGATCATCTCTAGGAACAAAGGCAGACCCTTTAGATGGGAGTAAATGATGGAGAAAATAGGGAAGCTGGGGATATTCAGGCCCAATTTCATCATGGCTATAAATCTCCTCAAAATCAAAGCAGCACCCCCACCCGAGCCCCTCCGCAGCCTCTTTGTGGTGCTAATCCACATTACATTGCGGCTGGCTGCTCTCTTTGACTGCCTTGGTGAGGAGACCTGGCCCAAGCTGCAGATGCACAAACCGGTGACGCCTTTGACCCCTGACCTTGGTGCTTAAATTGCTAGTACTATGACTGACAGGTGGTCTAATGGATACAAGAGTCTATCTGCTCTCACTTCCAGCTTCAAGGAAGTACCTAGGCAAAGATTTATCAATGCAAGCAAAGAGCTAAGAAATAAGACAGAAAGCAAAGGATCTGTCAGGAATGTACTGATACCAGAGCTTTTCTTTCCTCAGAAGCTCATATTCTAACAAAAACTATGACCCTGTAATGCACCCTGAGAAGAAGCTTTTTCAGAAACTCTAAATAACCCATCTAATGCACTCGTCTCACTCCTCTTGCTTTTCTTTACTGTGACCCCTTCCCCTCTTGGTTTAGTTCTCCAGTCAGGCAAGCCAGAGGAGCACAAAAGCTTCAACCACGCTCAGCTAAAGTGAGTGATCGTCAGAGTCGATGTGTTAGCTTGTTCTAAACTTTCTAAGCTGATTTAAACCTCCAGTTCTCTAAAGTTTTCCTCTACCAGGAATTAAAATAAGCAACATAGTGAGTTAGGTCTTCAGGACTTCTTAACCTAAATATTGGCTTTATAACTTTCTGGTATCTACAGGAATTACCACAAATTCTCTAAAAAGCACTTGTTCATGTAGTTGTGTACATTGCATGTGTTTACACTCTTACACTCTGAATTATTTCTTCCCTATCAAAAGACATCACATACCTTTACTACTCTTCCTCTC
This sequence comes from Tachysurus fulvidraco, assembly GCF_022655615.1. Taxonomy (NCBI): domain Eukaryota; kingdom Metazoa; phylum Chordata; class Actinopteri; order Siluriformes; family Bagridae; genus Tachysurus; species Tachysurus fulvidraco. The sequence continues at coordinate 13,494,257 of NC_062532.1, read as the reverse complement.
AGGTGTACTTCATGCATTTAAAGTGAGAACAAAAAAAGCTTTTACATTTGCTTTCCAACTAGCTACAGTCCCTTCTACGATTATTAAAACCTTTCATAAAAATAAGCCAAAAAGTTTTAGATGTATGTGTGAACATCCTGGGACTTAAAAAAATATTATAAACATAGAAATTCACAACAATTGTCCCACCCCAATAATGAATTCATTGACTTGACAATACTTCTTCTGGAATAAATTTTCCTAAATCTTTAACAAATTAAAGTATACTTGATCCATTTCAACAGTTCAAAATCCATTATATTTGTATGCCTATGTATGTCGACTGCCTTTTTCAAGTCCCACCACACATGATGCTATTTTAAGTTGTGCTGAGAAATGTGCAACCTAATTTTTGCTCGAAGGCAACAATAGTTTGCAAACTTACAGAGTTTTTTTTTAAAGGATGAATATTTGTTTGAAATTATTTACAAGATTTATCCATTAAAATGTTCTTAAAGTTAAAATATTATTGTGATTATAATTAGCTGTACATAATTGTAGGCCATTTTCTTCAAGTGTGCCATTAATTATGACGTTGACTGTTTAGGTGCTCTGTGACTCTAATCTCTAAAACTCTTAAACTATTGCCTCTAATCCTGAGCTTGCAGGCAGGGACATCTTCATTACCATGTCTTAAGCCTTCATGCTTGTGTCTAATTACAGATCTTTCGTCTCTTTCATTTTCCTTCACTGCATTCTTAGTGTGGGGCTAAATGTCAACCCCAGTGGGTTAAAAAGAATTATACTCATAATATTAGTGGCCTACCACATTTTTGGATACAGAACGAAGTTTCATTCTGGGACAACATTAAAAGACTTTAGCATTTTACTCCCTGGGTAGTGTTCACTTGTAGATTACTTCATATGTAGATGATCTGTTACACGTCATATGATTATACATATGTAGAATTATATGGCAGTGTTTGGACAAGCACTTCACAATGTGTGGAACAGTTACTGTAATTAGACTGTAACTGGTCAGAGTTCATGGCTCTGTGTCTCTGTATTACAGTGAAGGTCATTATACCCAACCATCGTCAGGTTAAACCAGTTCAATTAGCTTCTTCTCTAACAGACGTCTAATTAAATAGAGGAAAACCAATAAAGGTCAGTGCTAGTTCAGCTAGTTTAACCTTGCTGACCTCAGTTAAAGCCTTTGGTGTACTTGTGGGTTTGTTTGTTTTAGTCCTCGCTGGAACCCTTGTTTTAGTGAGTAATGAATGATCAGTGGCCCGATAGGTCTGATTCACCCCTAGATAAATGAGAGCTTGCATTACACCCAGCAAACATTTTAGCCCCAAGATGGATGGAAGCTTTGAAGAGTGCAGCTCATTCATATCACTTGACAGCACACAGGCTTCAGGTAAACACTTATAGAAAGATACTTCCTTTGGGTATCCGCTGGCAACGCTCTCAGATGGGTCCATCCCCCACTAGTACAACATTGAATTTGCTATTAGTGTCAGCTCTGCTTAGACAGATTGGACGAGTCTGAATTAAACTTATCTCTCTATCTTCCAAGTATGTTTCCCATTGAATGAGCTATAAACAAGAAAGAGTGCACAACCACCACTGTCTGATTGGATCGGATCTACCCATGGTGTTATCTCCCACAGCCATCCCCCTATCCTCTTCTCCTGCAGGTTAATTGCCTTGCAATAAGCTTCTAATCACTCCTGGCTAAAAGCAGGAAGCTTATATCTAGGACTTCTTTCTATTACAACACTCTTTTTAGTGAAACATTTTTATAGTCATTTTAAGTGCATTTCATAATCTAGACAAATGGACAGAATACCTTAGATAACCTTGTTGAGGATAACAAGAGACACTGGGAGAAAAATGCTTAAAGACTATAGACAGATGTTAATGGTGTATTGAGTAACCAGTGCATTTGGACTGAGCTGTGTACCCCTGTAAACCTGTTAAAAGCCTATGAGGTACAAGCAAAGGATTTTGCAGAGAGGAAAAAAGGGTGAATGGAAGTTTAAGATTACATGATGGCTAACAAACATCTTAGTGTAAAGGAGGGTTTGCATCATTTTTTAGTTTGCTTATCTATATCTTAATTTCCTCATGGGCCCTTAAGAGACAGAATTGCAAAGACAAATCCCTGTGCACTTTCACATAACACGTCAACATGATGCAATTCCCATGCTGTTAATGATAACATCTTATTAGTGTTTTATGTTTGTGTGGCTGTTGTACAGGCACTGAACTCCAGTTTAATGTTCCTGTCTTAGGCATGGATCCTGTGGATCTGAGTGTCAAATTGTCAGGAATCTAGTGTGAAATCCTAATGTGGATTAATGGCCTGAAATTAGAATAACTTCATTCGATTTTTTCTGCAGATATCCTTGTAGTCAGCAGGCAGTTTATGTAACATGCACCTCAAGTTCAAAGAGGAACAAATATAAAAGCACTCCATGTCCTGGGGCAAAAATGAAATATGTTTTCAATTAAGTAGCAAGGGAAAATCAAGAATACTTTCTTATTTATTTTGTACAGGCTTGAAGGCTGACTGACGCATTCACAACAGGTTCAGCTATAAATAATGAAGAATACTTCAAAGTCTTTTTACTCATGAGACTGTCAGTTCATACATCACACTACATGTTCAGGTAATCACCTATTGAACTATGTTCATTTAACTCCTGAGGTATTAACTCCTGTCTGCACAAACTAGCTTTTATCAGTAAAGATAACACCTACATGTCTTGACAAGACTAATAACTGCTATGCCAGGTCAGAGTTATGTGGCTTGTGGTTTAACAGAAAAATGTTTATGACATTTAATTAGCATTTTTACAACAAAACATGGCCACACCTAATAGCTGGGAAAAGAGGTGAAGTAATTATGGTAAGAAAAAGACTTAACACTTTATTGACAAAGCTTGCATGCAGAATGACAATTTTGAGTCTTGCCCATGGCTAGACCAGGAATGACAACAGAAAGGAAATTACAGGATGGCTATGAAAGTTCAATGTGTAACAGGAACATTACGTGAAATCTTATCATTCCAAGTAGCTTAAAATTGTCAATCTTTCAGAAACAGTCAAAGAATTTTGGCATTGTTCATAGGTTAAAAAGCTGGTGTAAGGCCTTCTAGGGATGTGACCATTTAAAGATTTAAAAGATTTAAAGTTAAATGTCTTATTTTTAAGTGTTTTCAAAAAGTTTGACAGACAGTAACTCTTAATTAGAAAGACTGTCTATGTTCCTGGAGCAATTTCAGTTTTTGACATTCTCCATGACCTGAAACAGATGTATTTATTATCAAAGCTCATTTTGTTTCAGTCACTCATTGTTAATAAGTAGTTCAAACCCATGTCTTCTATGCAGTAGCTGCCATCAGTGTCACCATTGAGAGTAAGTTAATAAACCATTTCACCTTGAACCTGAGGTCACACTGAATGGCCGGCAGCTGAGCACGAGACTTAACTTGAGCTTTCCTGTCTTCCATCATACTGTTAGAGAAAGGTCTGCTTGCCTTGCTTCATTGCTGCATTGTGGTGTCACAACTGAGCACTTGTTTTATACTCCTAAAAAGTAAGATGGATGATTTTTGCCTTTAAATTTTCCAAGTTTTACTTTGTTCATATCATGTGTTTCTCTATATACATGGTTCTATATACAGCTTTTAAGGGTTTCTCCAGAAGAACAAACCAACTCTTAATCATGTTAAATTTAATCTTCAGTCTAGGGGGATGACTTGCCTTATAGTTAAGTGGGCACAACACTGAGTTTGTAAAATGAAATGGAAGATTTTCTTTTATCACAGTATGGACCTTTGGTACATAATCAAACCAGCTGGTTGAAGTTGTTCATTCATTGCAATCATACACAAAATATCCTGGTGCCTTATGAAGGAGGACATTCAGAAAGGAATATTTCGGTGCATCCTCTCAAGTCAATATTTGGTTTGAGAAAATCCCATTTCATTCACAAGAATCGCAATGGTTGAATACAATCTCAGTGTCTCACTTAACCAGTTACCTATCATAAAATAATAGGCTGCCATATTTCAAGGAATAGAACAAATGGAGTAACCTCTGCACCCAATGCAGTATTATTATTTCCACTTTTCATTTTGGGTCTGTAGTAAACCAGACTTTCTCTAAAAGATCAAGGCATTGCCTTGACACTCTGGTGCTTTTCTGTTGCCTTTTGCCCCCACTATCCGTCTGTATGTTCCACCTGCGGGGTCAAAGTGAGTTTCCTCCTGTCCAAGGTTCTTAGTTTATGTGGTGCATCAACCTTTCCTTTGGAGATAAGAGTTTTGAGGAAGACAAACAAACCCCTGTCCTCCTGTCATACGCTGGACTTAACAGGAAAAAAACATAGGCGATAGATTGTGGGTATGTGTTTGAAGACGTGGGTGGAGTCATGGGTCATCTAACAGCCTTAATCTGCTCAAGATTTTTTTTACATCACAGTCCCATCATGCTGTGCTGCCACTATTAGCTACTATTCGAAAGGACTAGCTAGTTTTTCATAAACGTGATGCCATGCCTCTTGCTGAAGGTCGTCTGTGTGCACACATACACATTCTTTTCACAGGCTCTGCTTTTTGTATCCCAGTGCATTAGTTTGAAAGGTTAACTGTTTCACAGTGAGCAGATGGACTGACATCTTTTCACACTCCAGTGACTGCTTGTGAAAGAGTAGCACCCTGTCTTAGATGGAGCTAAGTGAAGAAATTAGCACCAGCTTTGAAGCTCGAAAATAGTGCTAAAACCTTTTAAAGAATTAATTTGAACATTTAACTAAATTTTTTTGTGAATAATGTTTAAAACTTTTTGTAACATTAATGGAGATTACTATAAAAAATGCTAATAACAGATCTCAATGTTAGACCTGTTTTTCATGTCCCAGGGGCACGAGCAATCCAATAAATCAAACTAGAAAAACACCAGCCACGATTCTCACGAAATGATCTGAAAGTCAAAGCCTTCCCCCAAGCAAATTGACCATTTTCACAAACACAAATTAGAGAACATCTAAAAAAACAAAGACTTTATAGTTACAAATAAGCATATGTGTCTATGCCTACAAGGCTCTGCTCAGCAAACCATACGCTCATTTTCATAGAAAGGTATGTGGTTAGTGGGCACATATCACCACCCAGTCCCTCTGCTGTGGTCCTGCTTTGTCAGGTCCACTCCTGCTGCTGTGGTTTTGTGGTTTCTGTGGCTTTTCTGATTGCTTACTAACAATACACAGTCTACAGGCTCTGTCATTTGGCTCACTATTTCTTTTTTGGCACAAGGGCTCATTTTGTGGCTGGAAAAACCTGAGCCAAATCTTCATCCTGCATGAGTTCAGACCCCACATTGTGTGCTCTACAGCATGCTCCAGGATCAAGCCTATGTAGTGCCTACAAGCTTCTAGTTGGCAAGTGATATGAACTCTGTACTTGTTGGAGCTCTGAAATTTTTGGAGATGTTCCAAGCCTTAAGCATATCATGTTATTTAAATTTAACAAATGGATGGTTGACACTGACACTAAAAAATGCTTTAGAGAATGTCTACTCGCAAAAATGTCTCCCTCAAAGCATTCTGTTCAGCTTGATATTGACAATCTAATAAAATAACTCTGTAGTTACTGTGATCTCTACATAGCTGTTAAATACCAGGTAATAAGTGATCATGATTTATATAGTATGTCTCAGACATAATAGAACCTTCGAAATAACTATTCACTCCCAGAATTTAACTCTTTTAATGATTTGAGTGTAGATCATTTGATAGTTTTATTGTAAGTCATTAATTAAGAGTAATAAGACCGGAGACAAGAGACAGCGTGCTGAACTGAAGCCCATATGGTCTCTATGCATGAGTGAAAATCATGTTCAGAACTGAAATATATTCTTCGTTATCTCCATGTGGATTGAGTAATAGGTGGTATGGCTTTTATCTTCAAGCAGCCACAATTTGTTTTTTTTAGCATGCCATCTTTACAGCAGTGTTCATGCTTTCTTCCAGCTTGAGCTTCAGTCCACCATCCTGAACAGAATCAAACTGTGCCGACAGCGTTCATTTACTGCAGCAAAGACGGAATGAGAAGCAGATTTCTGCCAGTAAACATACATATTTCAAGCCTCCAGGCCATGTTTGGGCTCTTCATTGTATTCACTCAGTCCTAACTGGGTGAAATCACTCAATGACTGTGTCAACAATTAAAATTTAAATCATGTTTTCTATTCATCCGCTCATATAAATTTTGGTTATGCAGCATGTGTTGGATTCGATGCAGACTCAGAGTCGATAAACAAAAGCAGTTCATTTCCCAAAGCACTGTCTGGCTTTTGTAATCCAGCCTGACAAGCTTCAGAGCAACTTCACTAAGCTTATATGGTTACAAACAGATGCTTAACAAACTCAAAAAGCAAAAATGTATATGATGAAGAAATTTTCAACACTGTATGTTAACACAGTTGTTTTGCTTTAGTGATGCACTGCAGTGAGCATCATGATTCATATCATATCATGATTCATACAGTGAACGTTCATACAGTGGCTGTTAGACATATGCAAGGACTTTATTCCTAAAGTGGAGAAGGGAAGAAGGAAGCAACAAAATGTCTGAACTATTAAGGTTTATTTTGGCATTCAGATATTATTAGAAACTACAGGAATGCAATGAATGTTTAAATATCAGTCACAGAACACAGTAATTTTAACATGCTATTAATCACCAATTATGAACATGTTAGAATTGTGGAGCTCTAAAGATGAATTGTGTTATTGCTACATGGCATCAGCCAAAAGAATATGCTGTAAAGAGATGTGTAAAGTGCTGAAGGAGTTGCATTGTCTTCTCGCTTATTTTTCATTTGTCAGTTATAACACTGGCTTGACAAGCATAGAAAATAAATTGAGACCAGAGGTCTGCATGCTCATGTTTCCTTGGTTTAAAATGTGGATAATAAATCCATTGTCATGTTCTCTGTTCTATTGCCTACTATAAGGCATTGAATCTGTTTCTCATTGGTCTTTGATATTTGATAGGAAGTTTTTCAACGACAGTAGAAGTCTGTTCTGCATGAAATGTGAAGAACTGGGCAGATTTGAGAATTATTGCTATTCGAGGCCATTGCCCAAAGGTTACATATGCAATACGTGGAAGATGTATTTCAAGCAGTGCAGTAATGAGTACTGCATAAACCATACAATACTCCAGATCAGTATGCTCAGATCCTTTTAAATAGGTAGGAGGATGACCAAGAGGAAGATAATAGCAAGTCTGAAGTGCATTGATCTGAGTTGGATGTTTGTACTGAGAGAAATGTGCTGCTCCCCTGTGAATATAAGACTGGAGTCAGCCACCCATGAGCTTTTGTAACCAGCCTCAATGAAGTCTTGGCCCTGGATCGAGCTGGATTCTGAATAGCTGTGGTGGCCTCTAAAGAAGAAAGACAACAGGCTGTAGACTGTCACACAAGGTTCCTCCCTTCAACCCAGCACTCGCTGTCTCATGATTTATTAGTTTCAGCATCTTAGTTCTATTTATTTTTTCTTAGAATCATGAATTTACTTTTCTGCATTATAGTTTTTTGGAAATATATTACAAAAAATTTTATATAAGAGAAAAGGTTTTACCCAGTGTGCATTCCATACTGATGACCGATTCAATAATATCTTGATAGGACAGGTATATTTTATTTGAATGTTATTAGACAATAAGTCAGCTCACAAGTTTGAAACCTGAAGCTATCACAGTCATCCATATATAAGAGCCTAGAAAGCAGAACTGACCCATTATCTGATTTGGACGGATGGCATACTCATTCTCCACTTCATTCACAGTGACAATAATGGCTGTCTGTGAGCTCATGTATGAGAAAGAATGTAGACAGCAATTTCCTCTGAATGTGTTACACTGCTCTGTCAAGCAAAGTGAGCCACAGTTTGAATGGATACGTATTGCTGGCTTTTCACATGGATCGGAGGAAGCATGTGTTAGCCTTCACCCTCTCTGGTCTGTTCTATTATCAGGAAGAACTGACTTACAGTATGGGTGGGATTTGGCAGGTGGCTAAATTGGGAAGAAAAATAAGTCATAAGAAGATAAGCCAATTTTATTATGTTAGTTTTACTGACTTTTAACTTGCTTCATGTCCAATTCTGTAATATTTTACCCTACAAATAACATGTAAGAAGACATGCAGTAATGGAGCTGTATAGACTTTCCAGAAGGAAGCAGTTTGCTTAGTGGATTAATTCCAACCCCCCAATTACTGGCATCATAGAAACCATTCACACTTGTTGTTTTATTGAGAGAGCTGCTCAGTTGGGTAAAGGGTGCCTTTTAATGGTCTCTTGAATGATTTATGAAAACTTACACTAGATGAGACACACTAGAGTGTTCCTTGTACAAGTTGTTGCCTCTTAATTTGTCTGGTGCAGGATTCAGTCAGCTAGCTTTTGGACATGATGTTTGAGTTCAAATCATTTCATCACATCGATGTGCTTGATATGGATGTCTGCTCTTTCAAACACTTGCTAACCTGCTTATAAAATATGATGCATCTGGCATGAGGCCTGTGAAAATTTCTAGTTAAACATTTTATATATACACACGTGTGTAAAATTCAATTCAATATTCTTAAATAAAGTTTCATTAAGATGGCCAAATTTACAGAAGCTGCTACTACACTAAATCGACAAATAATTATTAGGAAATGGAAAGGTCACCATTAAATTCTCATTAACGAACCTTGTATCAATAAAAATAATAAATGATTTGTGTAATAGTGTTTATAAATGTGTAGTAGATCCTCATGTAATAAATAAATGACAGTAACAGAGAGAAAAAGACTACAGAGCAGTGTGTTGTGTATGCAGCCAAGCTGCTTAGCCGCTAAACAAAAATGGTGCTGAAGGGCTAATTTGTCCGTCTGACAGCACAAGTGTATGAAGACTTCAAAAGGATTTTGTTGGAGGAGCAAGTTCTGAAATAATTATAGGATCATTGAGAGAGCCTTAGATGTGGCTTGATGCCGGCCAGGCTTGGCTTGGGTTGGCTGGATGCACACACAGACTTTCGCTCATTACAACTCACTGCTGTGGGCCGAAGAAGGGTTTCTCCAGGACAGACAGAGGTATTGGAACCAAGTTGTGGAATCTAAACTGGCTATAAAGCATGATTCAGAGTGTGTCTGAATGTGTGTGTGTGTGTGTGTGTGTGTGTGTGTGTGTGTGTGTGTGTGTGTGTGTGTGTGTGTGTGTGTGTGTGTGTGTGTGTGTGTGTGTGTGAGGTGTGTGTGTGTGTGTGTGTGAGAGAGAGAGAGAGAGAGAGAGAGAGAGAGAGAGAGCGCAACATAAGCACAAGTGTTTTGCTTTCTCCTAGTAAATTATGTTTAATGTTATTGTAAAAAAAACAGTCTTTTCTTTTTCTGTTAATTGTTCTTTTTTTTCCTTCTTTTTTTGTCTTTTTTTTCTGCTGTAGCACCAGTAGGGCTGTCTTTCACTCCATGTTAGGTTAACAAGAAGGTGATAAATGGTGATAAATTTGAGGTGGAGATGCTTAACGCCTGGGATTCACTTTGACACTTTTCACATTTTCACCTTTTGAGAGCTGTCAGTGCAGGTTTTGATACATTGCTGTACTTTCATGGCTGTTAAACAGGATCCTGACAGGAAAGTTCATTAGTAAAGAGCAGGCGAAGAAGATGACAGTGAATGACAAGTAGATGCAGGAAACCATAGAAATGCCCAGCAAGGCTGATATGTTACAAATCAAAACTTCAGACCTCTTTGCTAAGGATCAGAGAATTATAGGCATTTGGACAAAAAAAAGGGACTTCTTGGCTACCGAAATTAAAAACGTGTGCCTTGTCACCAGAAGCTTTATGTTTGAAAATTCCGCACTTGTGGAAGATCAAATTGCTGCACTGGAATGCCATAAAAGTTTGATCACGAATGGATTTCAGAAGCAAATATAAATACCTTTCAGGGAGAAAAGTGAGAAGAAAGAGAAGGATGCTGTGAGTAAAAGTATGTTAGTGTCTTCATAAAGGGAAAACTGCTGGGAAGACTTTAACTCTCACATAACTATTCCTATTTACTATTACTTTCTTTGTGCTTTGACTTCCTGTGGAGGACTTTCTCCAGTTTACTAAATATGCCGATGATGCCAAGTGACAAAACCATTAGAAATGGCTTTTTTTCACATCTCATAGCAGTGCCAAGAAAAAGAAAATGAAGGACTGGTAGCAGAACTGGAAGAGCTGACTGGAAGAACACGCATGATAATGGATGTCGGATAAACAGAAGATTGTGGAAGTGTTATCTAGGGAAATATGCTTCTCTGGCATGCATTGAATGTTTGTTAACTTTCATGAGTAACGATGCAATTAATTGCAAAACCACATTAAATCCCTGCAAGTCCCAAAACTATCTATGGGTTAAGTGTTGCAATACCTCCTAAGGGACATAAACATTATTAGTCTAGCCAAATGCTTTACATATCTCTCTCTTTTATTTGTTTGTTTGTTTGTTTGTTTGTTTTTACTACAGTCTAATAATAAAAATAAAAAAAACGTTTTCTGGAGCTTTGCTTTTCCTAACATCTGTCACAATCAATTACCTTAGAATATACAGTATCTCACAGAAGTGAGTCCACCTCTCACATTTTTGTAAACATTTTATTATATATTTTCAGGTGACAGCACTGAAGAAATGACACTGTGCTACAATGTAAAGTAGTGAGTGTACAGCCTGTATAACAGTGTACATTTGCTGCCCCCTCAAAACATCTCAACACACAGCCATTAATGTCTAAACCGCTAGCCACAAAAGTGAGTACACCTCTAAGTGAAAATGTCCAAATTGGGCCCAATTAGCCATTTTCTCTCCCCGGTGTCATGTGACTCGTTAGTGTTACAAGGTCTCAGGTGTGACTGGGGAGCAGGTGTGTTAAATTTGGTGTTATCTCTCTCACTCTCTCATACTGGTCACTGGGAGTTCAACATGGCACCTCATGGCAAAGAACTCTCTGAGGATCTGAAAAAAGAATTGTTGCTCTACACAAGATGGCATAGGCCAGGGGTGGCCAATCAGTCAGAGACCAAGAGCCACATTTTTTCTGTGTTACCGCAAAGAGCCACATCATACACATGGGCACACATGAACATCACCCTATCCCTTCCTCACACACACATACCTTTGCTCAGGCAGATTTATTGTAAATGTCACACACCAACATGATATGGACAGAAATTGACTCCTACTGTACATTACTAAGACCACAGGCCAGTCATTTTCAACAATAAACATTGTGTGCAAACTCACACAGACAAACTCTCAGTTCAACCAAGTCCACAAACAAAAATATAATAATTTACAATAGTGTTTTTCTTTTACTATGCATGTTACTTAGTGGGACTAAAGGCATTCCTTGCCTTGAGCAATCCTCTTCAAATCTGGCTTGTATTCTGTTGTTGCCACTTGAAGCAATTCTTTCACATGGGTGTCAGTCAGAACAGATCGATGCTTTGATTTCACATGTCACGGGCATTTGTTTCCCTGCCATTTTGAGACCGAACTTGACACAAATTGTTTACTAAAATGATTTTGCTCCTACTGGGAAGCTTTGAGGTATTTTCATCCCACGCACATGCATGTTTGTCAAAAATACTGTATTGAACTGAAGCGAAGCGAACACACACATTAAAAAACACAAATACAAACTTCGATATGAACATAAGAACCGCATGAAACCAGGCAAAGAACCGCATGCAGCTCAGGAGCCACGGGTTGGCCAGGCCTGACATAGGCTAAGGGAGAAACTGAGCTGCAGCACAGTGTCCAAGACCATACAGCGGTTTAACAGGACAGGTTCCACTCAGAGCAGGCCTTGTCATGGTCGACCAAAGAAGTTGAGTGCACATGGTCAGCGTCATATCCAGAGCTTGTATGTGGGAAATAGACATATGAATGCTGCCAGCAGAGGTTCAAGGGGTAGGGGTTCAGCCTGTCAGTGCTCAGACCATACGCCACACACTGCATCAAATTGGTCTGCAAGGCTGTCGTCCCAGAAGGAAGCCTCTTCTAAAGATGATGCACAAGGAATCCTGTAAACCAGCGGTGTACAATCTTATCGGGAAAGGGTCGGTATGGTGCAGTTTTTCATTCCCTCCCAGCAGAAGCCACACCAGAGTCTACTAAAAGCCAAGAAAAACAGATTAAACAGGTGTAATCAGGTGTGGCTTCTGCTTGATTTGTATAAAAACCTGCACTCACACCAGCCCTTTGTGGATAAAATTGGACACCCTTGCCATAAACAGTTTGCTGAAGACAAGCAGACTAAGGACAATGATTACTGGAACCATGTTCTGTGGTCTGATGAGACCAATATAAACTTTTTGGTTCAAATAGTGTCAAGCGTGTGTGGCAGTAACAAGGTGAGGAGTACAAAGACAAGTATGTCTTGCCTACAGTCATGAGTGCCCCCAGTATGAATGCCAACATGTACTGTGGCATAATGAAGCAGAGCATGATCCCCTCCCTTTGGAGACTGGGCCACAGTATTCCAACATGATAAAGACCCCAAACACACCTCCAAAACTACCACTGCCTTGCTAAAGGAGCTGAGGGTAAAGCTGATGGACTGGTCAAGCATGTCTCCAGACCTAAACCCTATTGAGCATCTGTGGGGCATCCTCTAATGGAAGCTGGAGGAGCGCAAGGTCTCTAACATCCACCAGCTCCGAGATGTCATCATGGAGGAGTGGAATAGCACTCCAGTAGCAACCTTTTACAGTGCCAAATTTACACTCTTATACAAGCTGTACACTCACTACTTTACATTGTAGCAAAGTGTCATTTATTCAGTGTTGTCACATGAACAGATCTAAATGTGAGTGGTGTGCTCACTTCTGTGAGATACTGTAACTACAATTAATTTTTATTGACCTTAGACAGATTGGGCAAATTTAAACTGTTTTGCCTTTATTCCATAGTCCATAGTATAGCTATTGATTGTAAACTTATGTCATGTAGATTTGGAACTCTAGTAGTCTACAGTAGTTCATCATTTAAGCTCATCATCTGTTTCTGATTATGCCTTCAGATTGTAGGCAGACTGTGAAATTTTATGCAATGTATCTCACTTTTGTGACAGAAATGCAAAAAATGTTTGATAGCAAAACATAAATTTTTTATTTTTTTTTTTACTTTAGTTCAAAGATGGACGTTATTTTGAGTCCTTAAAGAAAGCATGGTGGAGAAGACGACATGCACTTCAGAAATCACACTCTTATCTCTGAGAGATAATCTAGGCCACAGACTGCAATTCATAACAGTGGAAATGCTTGCTTATATCCTGAAAGTGAAAGGCCATGGGACATTTAGGGCATGGACAGAGGGGTAACAAGGATGCACTGCAGATTTCCTAAAAATGGCCTCTAGACTCAGATTATGTGGTTCAAAAGAAATACAGCCTTTATATTCACCAAAAGAAAAATGTCAGACAAGAATTTATTTCATTTTTACAACTAAGAAGTTACGGGTTAAGGGCTTTGCTCAAGGGCCGAGCAGTAGCAGATAGGTGGCCCTAGGACTTGGAACTCACAACCAACCAGTAGACCAATGTCTTAACCACTGAGCTACCACATCTCTTCCAAACCAGTTTATATAAACAAAAGGTTAATATCTATCTGGCACCAGAGTGTGGCATTACTTTTAAAGAGATTAATATCATAACATGTTTGAGGGTTAGTAGAGTTTAATTGTTTTTAACTATAGAAAAAATGCTTGTATACTGTACACATTTAAAAAAAAATAATTCTAGAGATATAATACTTGACGAAAACTTGAAGGACAACTTTTAAACCTGGATTAAAAGCTATGCTGACTGCCATATATAAGGTCCACTAATCTTATCTGGCAAATCTCTATTAAGAAAAAGAGCTTACTTATGACAAGGGATTCGCTTTAATACATACACTTGATTGTACAATGAAGTAATAAATATGATGTTGATTAATTCATGTCTTTCATGTGTTTCTTTAAAGTTAAATGTATTATTATTATTATTATTATTATTATTATTATTATTATTATTTAATGTATTATGTATTATTTTAGTTTAGTTTAGAACTTTTTTTTGCCCCATTAGGGAAAAAACATTTAATTTTCACCTACTAAGATTTCAGATTTAATTATCACTTATATCACATCACATCACAACAACTTGTTTTCATCTTGTCATAGCTGTAAACATATTTAATTGCTCAGTTTTTTGTTGTTGTTGTTTTAAACCTGCACACACTATCCACTTTATTAGGAACACCTGTATACCTGCACTTTCTTGTAATTATTCAATCTTGTGGAAGCGGGGAAATACATAAAACCATGCAGCTTTGGTTAATGTGCAGGTCAAATATCAGAATCAGGAAACAGTCAGTGAAATGTCTGTCACTTTGATTATGGCATGGTTGGTGGTACCAGATAGAGTCTCAGCATCTAATCGAGAGGTTTCTATACATTTTGAACAAATTAATTTGTTCCAAACTCAAATCTTGACCAGCTTAATTTTTTTTTCAGATTTGTAATATAGGATTACTGTAACACATACAGTTTATACATATTTGTATACATTTACAGTTAATAATGTTGAATTTAAAAGCCTTTATGTCTATCAATAAAACTGTTATGAGCATAGCTATTTCTCTTATTTCAAAAGCAGATAAATCTTTAAATAAAGATAAATAAAATCATTATAATTTTTCATATATCAAATATCAATCTTTCCACCAAAGTCTTACGTGTTTCCTCTGACCCTCTGTGATTAGAAAACCTCAAAGTATAGCTGATATGCAGTGAAAGGTGAATAATCTAGAGAGTCCTGTGTTGGATTTCCTTTACTTCTGGCCATTTCCTGATGGGCCTGTCACCACCAGCAGTCGGGATATAACCATAAACTAGCTTACAGGAATAGAGAATGTTATGGACATTAGCCAGTTCCCCTCCATCATCGTGACCAAACTCAACCCAGAATTCCAAGATGAAGTAGGATATGTTCTTTCTGAACTAATATTAAGCAGTGTCAAATACAAATGAAAGCACAAAGTGAATGAACTCAAGGCATTTGTTTAATTGCTGACTGCAGATCTCTTCATCCACAGGACGTTTGTGTAAATATTATGACTGGAACAGTTCATAGACATGCATGACATGATTGATGAGTTGCTGCATGTTTTGTCTTTAACAAAAGTTGTTTTTATTTCATTCAAATATGTGCAGAAATGATTTCGAAATCCAGCCTAAAGAAAATCCTTGTGTTTCTTCACAAAAGGCATTTTTACTATAGATTGCTGGTGATATTTAGACTGATCATCAAAATGGCAATATGCAAATGCATTAAAGTCTCTTTATCTCATAACCTTTCCTACATTCAATCTTTATTTAATTTACTTACAAGTCCAGGTGTCATGTAATCAGTGCTGCTCAGCACAGTGTACCTGGCACTTACTGCTCAAGTGGCTTACGGGAGATCACATGGATTTTAGTGCCTAACTTCATTAAAAGGCTTTGGGATTTACAGTCACCCTTTACTAAAGACATCCTGGGACTCATTTGGGCACATACATGACCAAACATCATTTCATTAGCAAACTGGATGCAATGTGAAGTGTGTTTTCATACTGTACATATCCATCCCTAAATGGTATGACACAATGACAGCCTGTTGTTTCTAATCCCCATTCACTGAACCCAGTTTTCTGGCTTTCTTCATTCTTCCTGTTGGCTTTACTTGAGAAGAGAGTGTTGTGAATTGCCAGGTGTTAACTCACTGAGCTTCACAACCTGGAGACAACTGAAGCTTTGCACACAACAGCCTGAGGATATCTACACAAACAACATTGTCCCAGCTGGGAGCATAGCAATTATAGCTTGATTACACACACACACACACACACACACACACACACACACACACACACACACACACACACACACACACACACACAAACACACACACACACACACACACACACACACACACACACACACACACACACACACACACACACACACACACACACAAAAGATTTTTATTGCAGTTAATGTTATATCTAAACCTAAGTCTATTTTCAATCTCAGTATATTTCTAATTAACTAAAGCTAGCTTGTTTAGATTTGGCTTTTTTTTTTTTTTTTTTTTTAATAAAAATGGTAAAGACCTTTAGATATTTTAATCCTCGTGTGTTTGATTGAATAGGTCACTAGGGATCTGTATCAGCACTGTAAATCCTCAAAGTGCAAAAACACTTTATGCAACTATTTACAGAAAACACACAATATAAAGCTCATAACTATAGAATGGTCCCTGTGGTCAAATATGAAGTTTGAGACACACAAAGACCAAATTCATTACCAGCATTAGATGTCTTTAAGCCTCTATTAATCCTTAGCAGCTGATATAGGTGCAAAAAAACAATACAAATACTGTCATTTCATTACATTACTGTACATTACATACATACTGTCAGGTATACAAATTATGGGGAATGGATGAACAGTTTCAGTGAACTATCCAAAATAACGTTAGGCAAAGACAAAGGTAACACAGGCACAGTTTGGTTGATGTGCAATAGGGGAAAAAAAGAAAAAACTGATCATCAATATCAAAAGGTAGCACAAAGTAAAATAAAGCCACTTTTAAACAGTACTAACCAGAACTTACTAATTAAACACGGATGAATACAATCAGAAGGCTGGCAACTGGGAACGAGGAAGTACAGGTGGCTGCTGGGAAGGTGAGTCTGGCATGGACATGACTGTAGGAAACAGAGTCCTTAATGTCTATAGATGTGACACATACACATGCACACACATGCACACAATGTTCCACTGTCCCTCTAATTGAGGAGAAGGCTTTCAGGAGCCATTTAAGAGCTCTTTTTGTAATCTATGTACTGATACATAAGATTCATATTAAGAATATTAATAACATCTTGTTTCAGATGTTACATAAGTAGTCATTTGCAAATAAGATTAAGTATTGTCATGTAGGCACACGTACACACACTCACACTCACATGCGCACACACACACACACATGCCCTATGAATCTTATGTACACTCTGACAGCTGTACTCTTGTGACAAAGTGAAACAGAAACAATCACAAATCTCTTGTGATAAATGTAATCAATTAGAAAGAAGAAACTGCTCCAGCATGAAGCAGCTCACCCTCACTCTCTACAACATTTTCCTAACATAAATGTTGACTACAGCGGCTCCCTACATTCCCATACTGTGCACAGCTCAGTTGACTTAAAAGTAACACAAAAGCAACTGTGTAGTGCTTTTTCTCATTAGCTGGATGACTTAATGGAACACATGATGAACCCCACGTTAGTGGCGACTGTAGAGCTCAGTGACAGCCTCACAGGAGCCCGTTCTCATCAGCAGAGTCACGCAAGAGTAATACATTTGCTTCTGTTCATATCTATAAATAATATAAAACTATAACACTGGGGAGAACTGTCTTCTTCTTGCCAGAGTATGCTGGCTGTTAATGGCAGCAAAGAAAGCAAGTGGACAACTCCAGTATTTTGGTAAAATAGATTTATTTTATCATTGCAGAAGAATACTGTATCATAAAGTATTCATGGTCTCAACCTCCTGACAGAAAGTGAGGTTAAAGAAAACAACATTTCAATACCACAATAGTATTTGATTTGACCAGCTTACTCTGGAAAGCCATAAGAAGAGAAAATATCTTTATTAGGGTTGAATAAAACTCAACCAACTATATTTTTAACTTTTTCCTTTTTTTGCTTTGCCTGATAATATAACTTATGGCTTAAACATCATGGTGTTTCTCTGATAACATAACTAGTGAAAATACATTGTGTATGAAATAACAAAATCCATGATACGAATTTCCGCCAAAGAATTTAAATCATGTCCTCTGATTGCCTTAAATCAAACCGTTTATGTTTAGGACAAACATGGCTTAATCAGCATTTCAGTTTATTTATTTATTTTGTTTAGTCCCAAAGACCATTTCTGAGGTCATCCAAATAGGTCTAATGGTCCTGCTCTTCTCTGCCAAAGAATTTGGGAGTAATTGTCCTCCCTATTCTGTTCTCCAACAAAATACCAAAGACATGACAGAATAACATGTACTCTTAAGTAAGAAACACTTGCTTGTGGAGTATTTAAGTATTGAGCACTTGAGTATTTGTTTACTCCCTTATCAAAGGGGTTGCACCTTTTGGCAACATTAGTCCTACATTAAATTCTCAGTATTTCCCAGACATCAGGTAAACATTTTCACTTATAAAAATATAATCATAAAAATTATATTAAATAAGCACATTAAGCAATGTTGTTCTATGAATTCCTTCCAGGGTTTAAAAACATAATGACTGTTTTTTTTTTCCCTAGAGCTTTGGTGTTATCATGTAGTGTATTGGTCAACCTGAATTAGTGGTGGATCAGCTGGCACCCAAAAGTGACCCAACCTAAAAGATCCATTCTGTAAGATTAATCAAATGATGAGAAAGAATTATGGGATAATGGTCTCCTGGAAGAATTTGATTAGGCTCTGGAATGCAAGGCTTCTAAGCATACGAATTGTATGGACACTGAAAGAGATGTTATTGCTTGATGGATGGACTAAAGAAAAAGAACATTTTCTCTGTAAAAGACTGGCTCACTGTTTACCCGTTACTAATTTCATTGTGCTTTTGTATTCCTTTTGGGGAAGTTTCTCCTCATTTGAATTCCTATTGGTCATTCACTACAAAGTACTCAATTTAGTAATGCAATTACTCAAACCTATTAAATAATAAGCTCACCAATTTCCATAAAAATGGAATGACTGCAATAAATTATCATAAAATAGACTTCTGAATTTTTTACACAAATAAAATCTTTTACAAAGTGTCATTTGTCAACCCCAACCAAAATCTTGCCCAGTCATGAGGTAAAACCTTTTGTTAAATGGCTTGTAGAACTCTTGCAGTTGATGCACAACGGTGGGGTGGATGTTTGGATGTGTGCGTCCTTTGGTTTTGCCCAGGCAGTGGGGCTTGCTGTTGCTTGATGGCTTCTTCAGGCATGGGAAGCCCTTGGCTGGATTGAAGTGGAAGTGTTTCTCGGTGACCAATCTCCTCAAGTGCAGGAAGTCCTGCACACGTGCCATCTCACCAGCTGGGTCAGTGATTAGTCGTTCACCACTCACAAACAGGATCTGACTGAGTGGGAAAAACTGCAGCCAGCGCTTCAGGTGTCGAGCATACATACCAATCTGCAAGGCACTCCATGTGGCATCAATCATGCCTGTTGATGCATTCTTGAAGGTCAGGCTCTCAAAGGAGGGTATGTCAGGTTTCTTGGAACGCGTTTGAGTATAGTCTGAGATGGCTCGTGTAACTGGGTCCCGCACGACCACAATCAGCTTAGTGTCCTTCGACATGGCGTAGATGCGGCCTGGGACCTCCTTGGTCACAAAGTAGCTGGGGGTCTTTTCCATGGTGATTTGCCCCCTTATAGTCTTAGGCATCAGCTCTCTATAAGACAAGACAAAAGATTAGTGCTAAAAAACTATCAACAGGAGTATTTCACATTCTATCCACATTTTTCTGTCTCTGCCCAGGCTTCTTGCTGTGTTTATGATCCATAACCTTCTGCCACTTTGAAAAAAACCAAGTGTCCCCTTATGGTCATGTTAATTTAACTAATTTCCTGGTAATTCTTATCAATGACATAATTTATATATGATTAAAAAAATGCCTTACTAACAATATCCACAATAGAGTATCTTGTGTTTTTCTAGACCAGTAAATGTGCTATAGGTGTTATAAAGTGATTAAAATGTATTGTAAATATGTTGCATGTAACATTCAGAGTGATTCATTAATAAAATCTGTCGTTTGTCAGCTACAATCAAGTGGTCCTTTGAGGAAAATGCAAGAAGGAGAATTTCATTCGATGGTATCTTGTGCATACCTGAACCTGTATAATGGTTATTCCCTTGCTGGCCCTGTCAGCAGGGTCAGACTGGTCCATAATTGGGAACTAACCGTTTAACTTTAGCCTGTATTCAGGGAATGGCTGATGCAGGCCAAGTGGGGATTATGCAGCGCTAGGTGCTTTCCAGCATCAAGCAGATCCTTGTAGCTAATGTGCATGGAGAGAACTCCTGGGTAATATGATATTGAATTGGGATATGTCAAAATCATGATACACTTTTGCGTGTATTTTTATGTCAATGCTTTTAAACTCAAATCTGTTACTCGCTGTAAAATAAGAAACTGATCAGAATTTAAAATAAATTTTGCAATATTTGTACCAATTTCCTGCATGTCCTCCATTCCCTATTTAAAGATTTATGTAGAGGAAATATACAATGTAAAATCAGAAAGTTTTTTAAATAAATATTTTATGGTTTTAAAATAGTCCACCCCCACCCCCGCCCCCCCAACTTTAAACCTGGCCATTTATTAAGAGATAGAGAAATGGTGGGCAGAAGGAACGTGAAGAGAAAATATAACCTTATATCATAAGGAGCCTAGAGAAGGGAGATAAGTGCACCAGGATGAATTGCGCTGAGTAGTCCTCCTTAATTGACTACCACATTAGCCACGGCATGGTTTATATTCCCATGTAATCTTCTGAACCAGTCCTTTCTCACTCTTCCTTTCTATCCCTCTTTCTCTCAAAATCTCCCTAGACCATAATCATTATCACACAGGCTGAAAAAAGCACCAAGCTAATGAGAGAGGGGCATGTGGGAGAAGAGGTGGCAAATCAGCATTGCTGCAATTATCTTCCCCATCTCTTGGATACACAACCAGAGTGCTGGAGGCTGTTCCTGGTAGCCCGAGGGACTCAGAAACTTACTACATATCCAAATTTACACTTAGTCCCCAAGCAAAACAAACATGGATTGGAGCTATGAGAATTATTTCTCAAAACAGGCACCTTAAAGACAAAATGAGATTCTCTTTGTGAAGATTTGTTCAGCTTTTAGTCAGCAGTGTAACCTAGATGCAGATGAAGATCCTTCTCTGCTAGTGCCTAAAGATATTAAGCTGTGTGCAGCATTTTGTTTAGTTTAACTGAGAAACATTAGAAAGTGTATACAAGCTTTAAAACTGTTTGCTGGGTTCAAATTTAACATGCTAGGATTTGTTTTAGCTTAATTGACAGATTAGTAAAGTAAGACATCGTATGTTGCAAGATGTTTTTATCCATTTTTTAACCTTAAATGGGAATGTATTGGTTGTAGGAATTAAGTTGTGAATTAGAAACTATTCCAAATAATGCTTGTGCTTGTTATACTGTTGATATTTTGAGTGCTTGTATGAACTTAACACTCAGTCTAATTTTCCATCCATCCATCCATCCATTTTCTACCGCTTAAAATCTAAAGGCAAGACATTTTGCTGTGCATAGTTGTTGAAGTTGTGTTGTGTCTTGGGAAGAGGCGAGGTATGTCTGCAGATCTGGATCCTGAAAAGCTAGCGTTTGAAGAGCTTGCTCTAAAACCTGTGTTTACATTATCTGCTATCAGGTCGCTGGTTCAAAGGCTCAAGTTGGAGTCTTTAAAGAGTGCTGGGTGTTTGCCTGTGTGAAGTTCACTCACAATGCTGTAATGAGATGGTGAGTGGGTGGTAGAAGTGGCAAAGCCCTAATTTGCACCAGAATACAGGTCTTCCCTGGGTAGTTATTAGGCTAGTAAACTCTCATGCCAGTGATCAACTAGATCAACAGACAAATTCTGTCCTTGAATAAATGTTGTTGTAGCCCTTTCAAGCATGTTGCTTTAAGTGAAAATGTAACCTGATTGAGATACAATGTTTTGTTGTGTATAGAAGATGTTTTGTGTGTGTGTGTGTGTGTGTGTGTGTGTGTGTGTGTGTGTGTGTGTGTGTGTGTGTGTGTGTGTGTGTGTGTGTGTGTGTGTGTGTGTGTGTGTGTGTGTGTGTGCCTATGTGTGGAATTCCTAAGAGAACATCCTTCTTTGTTAAACCACACAAGAGGTGACATGAGGTGGTGTTATGCAGCCACTTCAAATAATCTGTCAGTTTCTGCAGAACATGTTCCAGACCTGAGTCAAAAACAATGTGGGCAGCTTTTATATGTCTACAATATGTCGGCTTGTCATTTGTGTTTAGCTTGTCATAGCTCCAGAAAACACCTTATGTATTTGATGATTATACAGCAGGTGCATAAAAGTACAATTTCAAGGCAGGAACACACACGTGTGTGTGTGTGTGTGTGTGTGTGTGTGTGTGTGTGTGTGTGTGTGTGTGTGTGTGTGTGTGTGTGTGTGTAATATGTGTTATGTGGGCTGTTACCTGGAAAAATACATATACAGAATTATTAAATACCAACATTTAAAAAAATTTTGGTTTAAACTCTGCAGTCAGTCCTAAAGCAGCTGTCACATTAAAATATCAGGCTGAATCTTCTAAAGTAACTACAATGGAACTCTGATTGACAGATTAAATGCTAGCTGCTACTGTTCCCTGTTTGAATAACTGTGTCAATTATAGTGAATTTCAAGTTAAAACATGTAGACATTTTTATTCATTAGTATGATTTATTAAATTCACTGGAAGCAGTCTGGCAGGTCATTTGAAACATGGATAAGGGCCACATTTGGTCTGTGGGCTGCCTGTTGAGGTCTGCTGTAGACAGTGGCAATCTATAACCTTACTCAGGACAATGGAATACATTTCTCCATAAATAATTTTGACAATGAGGAAAGTTCCACAGGTACATGTCTAGTGCTTAGAAACTCCTCCTGAAGCAAATGTTTTCACTGCTTTTTTTTTTCCAACCGAGAGTTCATGCTGTGTTAGTCAAAAAACACTTTCACCCTTCTGGGCACATTTGCATACAAAGTGAAGAAAGAAACAACACAATTCACTCTAATTGCGTGCTCTCTCTCACCATGGTTAATGCAGACCTCAGGGGCTCTGCCGCCTCCTTTTCAGAGCCTGGCCACCTCTGTTGAGCTCTCAATAGCTTTGCTCTCAATTTACTGCAAGCATCTGCCACACTCTCACACACACATAGTGCTGCTTGTTTTAATATTCTCCTCAGAAAATGTGAAAATGAACAATGCTTAAACAGGTGTTGATTATTTCATACTTTGAGTCAACACAAAAACAAAAAGGAAGCAAACCAATACATATCTAGAACCAAAAGAAGTAATTAGTACATTGCTGATTCTCTGAAAAGTCATGCAAGGGCATGAATGTCACAGCTTTTGCTGAAAACCCTGCTGTGTCCAAAAGCTTCTGTAGAAACCCATGGCTGCCTTCACCATGTTCCGCCAATAGTGCAAGTCTAGCTGAATGTCTCCACAGGGGGCACTGGCTCCTGACCACATGCTCCTTTTATCCAGGCTTCTGTCTAAGAACTATTCAGTGGGGACCGCTGGATGAAGGCAGCCAGCCGCCTCTTGGGCTCATCTGATTGCATCCAGTGGTTCAACACCCTTCATTCCTCCCCAAAAAAAGCTTAACATGAGAAAAGTCATATTTTCCTCAAGGTCCTATTCATTAATGTTTGCATGAAGCAGCACTGACTGTAGCGAGGTGTTATTAGAGTTCACAGGGTCACGTAGGAGTTACAAGTGGTGTAGACTAACAATGAAAGCTGTGCTCTGAGCAGTCATTAGAGAGCTTTTATTGTGCAAGTTGCCGGTGGAGGTCAGGCAGCAGTGCATGGCCCTGACTAGGCTTCCTCATGCAGAGATGTTTTAATTAGACAACAGTGTTGGCTTACAGAATGGGGCGGTCATTAGAGCAGCGAGCCTGTGCTGCCCGGAAAGTGCTGGCTTTAAGACTGATTAAGACATTCAAACCATTACAGTACAACATTCAATCCTGAGCACAGCAGCATAACCAAAACATAAGGCTCAACTCTCCAAAGCATTTTTTCATGACAGCAGTTTTCTTCACATGACTTACAGTTACATATAGTTTATGGTTATGCTTAGCTTAACAGTTCTTTCTCGGCTCTTTGATGGGACAGAGACAGAGATACACAGAAAGAATCCAGTTGTTTGTTTCTCTGAAGCACACTTTATAGTTGGATTCAGCACATGCTGAGAGCAAAGTGATTACTTTTTCTTTTCATCATACACAATTATCATTCAAGCACAAAAATGATTCTTCAAAAATTGGGAATCACTTTATACACAAGGAAAGGGTTAAAGGTTGACCATAGTCTCAGTCTGATTCAGATAACCCATGAATATGAATCCACCGGTACTTAGTGGACCTCTGTGTTTTACTGTCCTGTAACCACACAATGTAAAACATCTATACAAAAGTCTCAAGCTATTAAGCTTCATGAGAGATATGAAAAGCTGCTGCTTGGTTTGTTTTAGCCATATACTGATTTGTTATAAGATAGATGGACATCTAACATACATCTGTGTTTTAACTGAAAAAAATCAATTTATATTTATTTCAATCATTGCCTTTTAACTCACTGTGTTGATCAAAACTGTCAGATCATTACACCTCTAAAAAAAAAATCTAAAAATAGATCTCATCTAAATGCATGAGTTCATTAAAGTCTAATTGTTTAGGTTGAAGTCTAATAGTTAAAATGAAAATTCTATTTTAATTTATATGCCTGGAAATAGAATTTAATGGTCAGTATAACATAAAGCACAAAGTAGTGTTGTGTAAGAAAAACTGACCATATGCTGCATTACACAGTGTGTTTGAATAAGCTGTGTTTGTTTTACGATTACAAAAGTTCAGCTTAGGTCTGATTCACCGTTACCAGACTTTGCTCTATGTGGGAAGCGATATTCTGAGAACAGTCAAACCTGCACATAAAGTAGTACAGTTTTTCTTTCTTAGGCTGCCAAAGAAGGATTTCCTGAACCAGCTTTAGTGTTATAGTTCAGCATCTTTACCTGTAAATGTACTACAAGAAAACAATAATAGGATTGAGTGTTTTATATAAAGCAATGATCCCACAAACAATGCTAACACAAAAGGATGATGAATCACATTGAAATTTAAAGATGAATCATCTATACCTTTATGACATGACACCCAAAACTGTCAACTGTCTCCAGCTATGACAAGTACAACAATACAGTAACAGGACAGGACATGTTTTAACTTAGGCTATCATGACCTTGACGTCATTGTACCTTTACTGGGATTTTTTTTACTGTCTTGTAAGTGGATGTTAAGTACAAAATAAAATAACTAACATATGCATAAATACACCTAGGATGAATCCATCAACAAAATGATTTGAAACTCCCAAATGATTTGTTAATTAATAGCGTGTTCTTTTATCAAAGCAGTCTGTCTATTATTTAATCCATCAGAATTAATCTGAAGTGGTTGTCATCATCATCATCATCATCATTATCATGATTATCACGATGTTGACATAAAATTACAATTTATAATTACAGTG
Source organism: Tachysurus fulvidraco (assembly GCF_022655615.1). Classification (NCBI taxonomy): domain Eukaryota; kingdom Metazoa; phylum Chordata; class Actinopteri; order Siluriformes; family Bagridae; genus Tachysurus; species Tachysurus fulvidraco. Next base: position 13,468,793 of record NC_062532.1, on the reverse strand, counting down.
TTGACAGACAAAGAGTTGTGATGACATTGCGTACACTCTCAGAAACAAAGGAACCAAACTGTTTATTGTTGCTGGAGTGGTATCAGCAATAGTGTATGTTTTGGACATTTATTATGCATCTTAACCCAGGAAAGTGCAACTGGTTTTAGGTATGCGGTTAGAATTATCTTTTAGAGTTGTGGTCTTTAAGGTCCATATATGCAGGCTTGCTTTAAATTAGGTGGTATTTTAGTGACTAAGATGTTGGATTATTAGTCTTGAAAGTTGTGCATTCAGATTTTAATAACTCTCAGGAGAAAGACCCTTAAATGTGAGTTAAATAAATAAACTAGTGGTATAAAAGTGAGTTGCTGTGAATGCATTTATTTATTATAGTGTAATAGTAGTAGTTTTGGTCAGGGCGTCACACTCACCTGTACCACTCGAGCCCTTTATCGTAGTTCCGGTCAAAGAAGTGTGGCTCTGCGCCCACAGCCCTGATGTCAGGGTGCACACGCAGGAACTCGAGCAGCGCGCGCGTGCCGCCCTTTTTCACCCCGATGATGATAGCCTGGGGCAGTTTCTTCGTCTCTGTCCCATTGTAGGCACCTGTCGCCGGTTCCGTCCCCTCTTCCACAACCCTTAGCTCAGCCTTGCTCTCATCCCACTCATCTGCTGTGCTGTCCAGCTCGTTTTCGCTGTTTAACAGGTCCCTCGAGTGCGCTTTCGCGTAAACGTCCCTTCGCGTCCCTGCGCTGATAAAGGAGTCCACAGCAGTCTCCGGGTTCGTCCTCATCCCAACCGAGTCCACCCTGAATCTCGGCACTGAAGCGCAATAACCAACGCAGCAATAAAGCATGTACGCCCAAAGTGTCAGCATGATGCACGCAAACAACAGTTTACTTTTTACCAGGTGAAAAGAAACAGCGCAGGATGTCTGACAAAACAGCAAGCTATATTCCATAAGAGTGCCGCTTACGCGTCAGCGTCCCGTTACGCATGTTGGCCAACTTGTGTCTCCTCCTTTAACCCCCACAGAAATCCTTAAGACATCTACATTGCCTTAAGTCAGAGTGATTTCTCTGCAAGATGCTGAATTCATAACATTTTAGGCCTGAAGGGAATGCGTAATGTATGCATGTGGGTCTGTGTGTTTGTGTGTTTGTGTGTGTGTGTGTGTGTGTGTGCGTCTGGGCGCGTGTCCTTTCCTACACCGTTAGTGTCTAACCAGTGTGTAGAGCGACTGGCATCATAAGCTCTCGATTAAACGGGGAGGAGTTTTCGCACTAAGACTAACCAATCAAAGCCAGGAACAGAACACAGACAGTCCTTATTATAATGTTCCAATTAGGCTTAAGTCTGAAAAAAGAAAGAAAAGACGAAAGACGAAACTTCTGATAAGAATTTAAACACGAATGAAATTAATATTTAAAATGATATTTATATGAATAAAAATTAATTTTACAGAATTCGACTTACTCCACCTCGTACACATTTAATATCTTTTTTTCGATGACGATGATGATGATGATGATGATGATTATTATTATTATTATTATTATTATTATTATTATTATTATTATTATTTCCCATTCAGTTTTATTTTTTATCACTCAGTACAAAATGTTGAATGTTAAATTTATTATTTTAACTAATATTAAGATAGTAATAACTCGAATTTTTGAGGACCTTATAGTATACTTATAGATGTGTGTGTGTGTGTGTGTGTGTGTGTGTGTGTGTGTGTGTGTGTGTGTGTGTGTGTGTGTGTGTGTGTGTGTGTGTGTGTGTGTGTGTGTGTGTGTGTATGGCAAGAGACTCTGGAGCTCTAGTACCTGTGATGTTCAGAAGGATTACCATAGAGCTGATTACATTACTAAAGAGCTGCTATGTCAGAGTTGTAGCACTGCCTGCTAATCTCCTTATGTGTGTGTGTGTGTGTGTGTGTGTGTGTGTGTGTGTGTGTGTGTGTGTGTGTGTGTGTGTGTGTGTGTGTGTGTGTGTGTGTGTGTGTTTGTGTGTTGCTCCAAGTGTTTAACAGTTTCTCAATTTTCTTATAAACCCTTGTTGCTGAATATTGGTTGTTATTAAGAAAATGCACTGAGCAACTTTTGCATAAATTCCACATATTCCACATGTAATACTCAGAGCATCTCTGGATTCTGTCATGATTTAATTCCTCCATCTTATGTGCTATTTATGAGACATGATTTTTTTTAGAAGTGTGACCATGTGAAAAATATCATGAGTGAATACAATGGAGTAAAAATATATTCTTTGTGACTTTAATCATCAGTGGCTGGTTCCTCATGAGTGCCCTGTTTGCTTTTGACTGACACATCAAAGTGGCACCGAGATGGGGGAGAAGGCGAAAATCAAAGACACCTGAGGGGAAACGTCCAGACTTCTGAGCGTTTCAGCAGCCGGAAGACCTTATGCGTAAAATAGTGTTGTGTTTTATGCTTTGCGATGCATAGAGACAACCAACCCCCTCCCCTATACCCCTCACACACACACACACACACACACACACACACACACACACACACACACACACACACACACACACACACACACACACACACACACACACACACACTGATGCATGTCTTCAAATAGAGAAACAGCCTGTTTGTCTTCACTGGGACTTTAGGGAAGTTAAGGGTGACACATCAAAGAGCACCATGGTCCTGAACATCATCTCTAATGAGATTTTACTGTACTATTAGCCTCTTATCAGAGGAAAATTTTTACAGTGCTCTCCAACATTTATATGGATCTTCTTATGAATTCAGTTTAAAAAAGTGTTGGGAATACAAACAGTATGACATCCTTTAATTAAATTCAAAGTATCAATTTAAAATTGATTCATGATTCTCAGTCCCTTTCTTGTGGTCACATACTAATAGTGCAGTGGAGCTTTAGTGCAATATTCGTGGCAGCTTCAAAATCAATTTAGATTCAGTGTGACAAATAAAAGGCTGACCTATTATATTTACAGCATTTAGCAGATGCCCACATAAAGAGCAATTTATATTATTTAATTTTTTTATACAGCTGATGGTTAAGGGACTTGCTCAGAGGCTGAACAGTAGCAGCTTGGTGGACCTGGAATTGAGCTCACAATCTTCCAATTGGTAGCCCAACACCTTAACCACTAGGCTACCACATGCCCCACATGACCCATTAGGGACTGGTAAGACTGACCAAAGAAAATGACACAGTACAAGTGCACGTTATGCAATGACAATGACCAGTATTAGCTTGTATAGACATGGACAAGCATTCAAACATTTAGACATTCAAAAACAAAAAGTCTTTACCCAGAAAATGGAGAAAGTAACTCTATTCACAGATTGAACCTCTACAATTTTGGGAGTATTATTTTTTATTTTCTCTATTTCCAAGAAGCTGAATGTATATCTTACGTGGTTGAGATTTTGGCTGTACTAGATACCCCCCTTCACACACAACAACTGAAGTTAAAAGATCCAGATGTGATCCATCTTGTGACGCTCACAGTGCCGTTTTTGCAAAATTGGCTAAAAATCTCTGCAGTGTCTCCAAAGCCCATGTTTTTATACCCTTTTAGGGTCATGTGTAAACATTTTTTTATTATCAGGCACGCACATGTCTGGACAGTTTGGTCTTTGTTGTTCAATGTTTCATTTTTACCCAACATGGGAAAAGCAACTGAGTACAGTATGTTACTTCTGTCAAGACTGAAAAAATATCTAATGTCACTTAGACTAAGAGTGATCTATCAGTTGATGGTAGAATAATGATGTATGAATATCCATATCCATGAAATATTTGAGCAGTGTTGAAGTTTAGAAAGTTGTGTCTGAAATAAGGCAATAACCATTTCTGTTTTATTTCACTAAAATACTCCTCTTCCTGGTGGGAGGATTCAGCTTTGACAGAATCAATAATAAATGGCTTTATAAAACCACCAGATTCAAAGCATGTATCAAAATCTGAAAGGTACTTAAGACCAATAAACACAAAAAAGGAGGAAAAAGATTTGTGGAAAAGTCATGGTTCAGTGTTAAAAGCAGAATTATTACAGATATTTTCTGCCTATCACTTAAGCTCAATGCTTAACCTGACCGGCAGAGAGGAAAGCAGCAAGGAACCACAAGGAACAATGAACTTTCAGTTCGGCCTTGGCTATGACTCACCATCTATGTTCGCTGCAGTACAATAATATTATTTCAAAATAATCAACATTTCAACTTAATCAGAATTTGGCATCAGATGAGAATTATCTTAGCACTCACATTGCAACTCTGACTCTGACAATTATGTTTGATTGCATTAATTACCCAAATTCTTCCATGAAACTCAGGTGGAATTATGTTTGATTAATTGGTGCCTCATTTGATGGATTACTCTGGATTCATGTGGCCATCAAGTCCAGTTGGTTTTTCCTAAGTGCATGCACATTCAGACATGAATGTACTTCCAAATTTTCTCTTCTCTTTCTACTTCTCTCAAAGTAGGATTCCTTTTCCTATTTTAGTATTCTGTAGTCATATTCAGCCAAATCACCTTGACCTGGGTTGAAGAATATAATCACATCAAAAAAGACATACTTAACCGCCTGTTGATTATTCCTAGATCTATACTGCTTATGAGGATTGCATATAAAATGTATTATGTTGGATTGAAATACAATGTTTGTCTGGAAAAAAAAAAACTTTTTACTGGTGTTAACAGAATGAATTGTTCGTCCCCTCAGGTCAGGTAAAGTCAAAGCATAATGGGAAGCTTCCTCAAATTACAGAGCACAGTCAACCTTAAATGGAGTTCATCCAGAGGCTGAGGAAAATAAGGTCATCCATTAAAGCACCTAGTCCATACCCAACCTACATTCCTAATGACACACGTCAAGAGGAATAAAAGCAGATTATTACTTGTGTTAATGCTCCTGAGCACGACAGCCTTTAAAGGCACTTAGGGGGTTTTTTTGGCTTTAGGTCTGTGATACTTTTGATATTACATGATCTGTAGTTCAAGATGTGCAAACGCAGCCAAGAGCCAGCAACTTGTAATTAACAAACAGAACAGGAAACCCCAACTGTGTAAGGGCTAAATATTAAATCTATTGCCATGCTGAATGAATTAGAATCTCTGTTCTGTAGGGTATAGAGGAAGAAATAGTAACATACAGATTATAAATAGAATGTATATGTTGTATTTGTCCACTGTTAAGCCATCTGAGCCATCTGAAGCCAGCTATTAAAATAACAAGAAATATATTCAAGACTCTTCTAAATACTGTTTCTAACACTCTATTCTTGCAAATGGGCTATACATCTTAAGACTGAATCTGTGAAAGAATATGCCACTGCAGATGCTTGGTAGTAAATCTCACTACCAGCAATGGTCTGGAATTACACTGTTATGTAGCCACCTCATGAATTCAAGACTGGTTTGCAATGAGTTTCCCCCTAAGCAGATGAGGCAGCATGGCGTCTTCAAGGACTCTGGCATTGGGGTTCAGTTCTGATGAAGCTCTTCCACCTCTATGTAAAACTCAGTTTCCAACCATGAATAGAAAAACAGAGCATCAGGATGAAATATGCTGTACACCAAAGTCCATAAATAAAAAAATGTCTATTTTAACTGCAAAGCATGTCCATGTCTGGTACAAAGAACATAATGTTCTTTCTTCTGCCATCAAGTTAAACAAACTCAATCTAGTCTGTCATGGTTTTGAAAAAATAAATGCACTGTTTTATCCTACTTAAAAATCCAATAAGTACCTTTTAGGATTCTTTTAAGTCCTTGTGCATCTGTGTGTATTCTGCATTGCTTTTGTGAAGTCAAACTGGCAATACAGTTGAATTCAGCTCTCAAAATAAAAACTGTTATTTACCCAAAGCACAATAAAACACAATTCATCCAGTCATGAGTAGACAAACAGTCTGACGATACATTTTATCCTATAATGTTTCATGTGGTTTAGTGAATAGGTTTGGCTAATGCAGCTGTTCAGCAGACCAAAAAGATGTCTAATCCCTGCTTTTTCACTCTTCTAAATGTTTTTTATTTCAAACGCTTTCCCTGAACAGCTACCGTATGTCACAGTTTTACTCGCACATCTGCATGCAAGCCTCTCACCCTATCATCTTTCTCACACAACAGTGACACAAGCAGGTACACCTGGTGAGCACATTATCCCCTGTGTGTAAGATGTGCTGTACCTGTGAAGTCAAGTGTATTGATATTATCAAGAGATGCACAGAAGCAGGGCTTGGTGCTCACTGACATTATTTGTTTCTGGTAACCAATTAACATATACGTTTTAGAAAAACAACATTAACTCTTGAAGCCTAATGGGTTCTTTGCTATATTGCCCCAAGTAAAACCATTAAAGGGTCTATGTAGAGCTTGAACAAACTGAACTCTTTTAGACAGCATTTTTCCCTTGAGAAGTTATCTGTAAAATGATCTGAAGCCAGTCAAAATATGACTCAGCTTTACATTCCCTTTAAATAAGCAAATTCTCCTTGACTAGAGTGTAATATAAATTTCTAATTAAATAATATTATTGAAGCTTAAATGCTAGATAGAAGAACAGCACTATGTAAACAACTGCATAATAACCTTGACCATAAGAGTCTGTGAAACTGATGTCTAATTATCTCTGTGCTGCACTGATTTGACAGATGATGTCTACTGCTACTCTTTTGAATGGACAGAGTATGATCAATTTATTGCTCCAGCAGAGAAATGTGAAAACCCACAATACAATATAATAATTCAACATACTGGAAACTAAATCCAAACTGATAATGTACTGTTTTCTTTTTTCTACTGTCTGTATACCTGGTGTAAAAGCAGAGAAGGTATGTTTGGGGTCATGTAAACAGCTTTAACAATCTGGTGCCACTCCTCTCAGAACTATTATCAGGTCCGTCTCCCAGACCTACGTTTAGTGCCTTAACGTTTCAAGGCATCATTTAACACCATTACTGCCACATACTGTAGAAACAACCCTCACATTTTTGGGTTGTAATATATCTTTCCCTCAGAAGGCCTTTTTTCATTAGGCCTGGCTCAGGGTTTATTGTGGTTCCACTGCTGATGGGATATAACAAGCAGTTTAGTGTCTTATCCTCTGCTTCTTAAAGCCATTGAATCTGTAGAGACATGTGCCACTGTGAGGCCTGTCTGTGTATGTACAAGCGGAAAGGAGTGCCCTTAACCCACTTTTAGCACTATGACAGTATTTTCATTCATGAAACTGGTTATGGCATACTAAATTAAACATTTGTACCTTAATCTGGAGAATTTATATTGTATTGTACAATAAGACTGGCTGGGAATGAAGATTTTCCAGTAAGAGATTATTCAAACATTTCCCAACACTGTTAGTTTGCCAATATGGCAAACAGCTTCTAACAACATAATGCATGACAGAGCCTAGATTCAATAAGCCAAAAGATTTATTCTTGGAATATTCCAGCATTTCTCAATAGGTTGTACCTGATGTTGTGAGTCATTACCATCTTTTAAATGTTACATACACTCATCATCTACTTTATTAGGAACATCTGTACACCTGCTCATTAATGCCGTTATTATGTAGCCAATCACAATGGCTTAACAGCAAATACATAGAATCATGTATATACAGATCAAGATAAGAGCTTTAGTTTATGTTCACAACAAACATCAGAATGATAAAAAAAAGTGACTCAGTGGTGTTAAACGTGACATACAGTAGATGTTGGTGCCTGGTACGCTGGTTTGAGTATTTCAGATACTGATTGTCTCTAGAGTTTGCATAGAATAATCGAAAAATAAAAAACATCCTGTCAGCAAAGGGTGTGTATGAAATCCTTTGCACATGAGAGAGAACAGACAAGAATAACCAGACTGCTCTGAGCTGACAGGAAGTGTACAGTAATTTAAATGAGCACTCATTACAAACATGGTAAACAAAAAAGCATCTCAGCATATAATTTGAAAGCATTAAAAAGGTTCCTCTTAGTGGCAGCGTCAGATATCTGACTTTTTCTTCATGCTGATGTTTTATCGAAACATTAGCCAAAGTGCTTAACTTGTATTTAGATGATTACATTGTGCTGCTGCCACATGAGTAAACAAGTAGATATTTTTTTAGACATGAATTTGCAGATGTACGGGTGTTCTTATGTAGTGGGTAATGCACATTTGGGAAAGCAGATGCTGACTTTACAGATTTTAATAGAATTTTTACTAAAAGAGTCTTGTTCATTAAGAAAAAAGAATTAAGATCGGGATATTCTACTGTTTCTCTGTAGTCTGTACATACAGTAATCTTTGTCTCTCGCATTTGTAATGTGTCACTGCACAGACAAGAATTTTGACTAAGTTCCCTGTCTGTAGAGAAAAGGGGAAAACATTCACTCAAAACTCACAAATAATGTAAAGGGCAAAGGGCAGTTTTTGAAGCATGGCAGTGTGTGCTGTTATTTAAAACAAGCAAAGGTAATAATCAGATATAATAAAAGATCATTGTCCATTATGCTTCACACAAATTAGGATAATACTAATTTATTAAATAAATCAAAAGAGCTACTACTTCATTATGCCAGGGGTCACTCTGGCTGTTCATAAATAAATTTGGCTGTTCTAAAATGTTATGACCAAATGAATGGAGCATTCAACAATGCTGCAGTATAAGGGACATAAAATAAACAAAATTAAAAAGGTTACAGCCATTTCACTCTAACAATAAAATCTTATAACTTATAAAAAGTATAATATCATCTTTATGTTTTACTAAAGCTGCTCTTGTGTGGTAATGTGCAACTATCCAGCACTGGAGCAATAAAGTAAATAGGATAATAATTCTGGTTATACTTTCCCAAAGGTATTGTGCTAACCATGTTCATTTGTTTTAAATTCTAATTCAGATTTTATTTGTCATATACACAATCTGTATGTACAAGGAGCTGTTCAAGGTTAAATAAATCCGGGAAAATATAGCATGTGAATACAATGGCTGATATGAATGAAATGAATATGAATTGTTATATATATAGTGCAAAGTGTGTGTGATGTGTGTGCAGTTTATAATACATTTTATATATAGTGCAAAAGTCCAAACTAGTCTCTTTCTTATTAAAAAGAAAATGTCCCATCTCTAAAAGGATTAATTTTTTCAGACCCTTCTGACTGAAGAATTCACAGAAGTTTATAATATTTAAATTAAAATATTTAAACGACAAAAAGCTACATCATAAAAGACAGTGCTTAGATAAAAGAAATTAAAAAGCCCCAAATTAAAAAGCCGTGAAAATCTATTGTAGGGAAGTCAAAGGGTCACTGCCAAAGCCCAGATCAGGTATCAGTAGCAGCAGAGTTCATGGTTAGAGAGAAGTAGCTTCATTAGCTGTACAGAAGGACTTATTGATCCCAGCTGGAAAGGAACAAGGGGAACCAAATGATGCTTGTTGTTCAGCATTCATCAAATGTGCAAATGAATATGTGAAACACTAATATAATTAAACTGAAACAGCAGGAAAATCATCAGTTGTTTTTTATTCAAATGCCATTTGTTCTTGTCAATTACTCCATATGTACCTGCATCACAGGGGTTAATGAATAATAAAGCTTTACTTGCACTGCTGATTAGGGAAGCTATTCACATTTGGAGTAGAGCAGACACAATATGCTCTTTGCCTCTTGCATTCTTTCCTCCTCTTGAAAGCAGGATGGAATGATGGAAAGACTTTCTCCAGGAAGTTCAGCAGCAGGAGTCTATTTCTTAGAGCACAGATGTTGAGCTTCCTCACCCTATTGATTTACAGGAGTCTGGAGAGGTTCAGAAGCTGCAGGTTACAGAGCAGAACATGAGACTGTAAGGCACACAGACACTAAAAAGCCATATTGCTGCTAGGACAGGCTTAGTGTTTGAGTCTGAGGTAATGAAAAATAATGTTGTGGTCAGCTCAGAGGGGCAAGATCAAGGCTCTGAGAATCTCCTCTCCAATTCCAGCACCTCAGATTAATGAGGTTTGAATGGTCTGAGCAGCGAGGAGCCATTTTTCAGTATCACTTACTGAAGGGGGCCAGTGAGCCCTAAGGCCATGGTGTTCTGTCCACCTGTTGTCTCATTACGTCCTAATAGACTGCACAACAACTAGCCAGGGGGCACTACTGCTTTTAACAGGGGTCATCGTATCAAGTTTCAGTCATTAAATGGTTTTGTAACTATATGGCTGTAGGCATTGAATTTTAACACATTTTAAAATGTTGTGAAAAAAAACTTGTGGTGTGCCAAAATATCTGTGTGGGCTTATTCTGTTTTATTCTGTGTGTGTGTGTGTGTGTGTGTGTGTGTGTGTGTGTGTGTGTGTGTGTGTGTGTGTGTGTGTGTGTGTGTGTGTGTGTGTGTGTGTGTGTGTGTGTGTGTGTGTGTATTTTTGGGTGTAGCTCCGCTGTGTGATTTTTAGCACTTTTAGCTCAAGTAACTGATTGAGAATCGCTCAAAATGTTCACAGTTTCCCTCAGTTTTTCACCCTAAAGAATGCCAGCGCTTTGCTTTAACACCTCCAGCAGATTCTTGACAATGTAGTACTTTTAGCCAGCAAGAATGCTATGCAAGAACAAGTCCAATGGCTGCACGGTAAGATAATCATAATCTACACCTAGTCCTTACTACTGAACAAGCAAGTGAAATGTCTAATTAACACATTTTTATAGTACTGATTAATTAAACACGTGTACATGAAAACACATGGTTTTCTGGTTTGTATAAATAAATCAAAATGTTATTATTTTTAACTATAATAAACTAAAAATGATTGTTAACTATAACTATTATTAATATTATACATATTATTATAACTGCATGTATGGGAATCTATTCTATCTGAGCTTTTCACAACAAAGCACACTGTAAAGTTGTAATCCAGGATGTTTGAAATTTTTGTAATTGTAATTTTATTTTATTATTACATGCTGCCCAGTGCATGGCAAAAATGCATGGCAAAAAATTGAAAATAAACTATAAACAAAGAAAGTTAAAGCTCACCATATTACCACGTGCAATTACGTTAATGTTTATAACCATTTTGTTTATTTAATTAAAAGCACAGAAGGCATTATACTGAAAGCGTCACATCAGTGACAAGCGTTTGTAAAGTAAAAACTTCACTTAGATCATTTTCCCCTTTGCGTTCCAGTGAAAGCATTACGTAGTTAAGGAAATATTGCCACCTCGTGGAAAGATTATGTTAAAGCAACAGGTCAGCAGTTCAACGATATACTCCATCAATTTAAAGAATAAATATAAATTAAAATTTCTTATTGTATATTACATATTATGGTTGAACTACAAATATACATTAAATAGTATATATTATAGTTACGTTATATCTAATTTATAAATTAGGCCATCCTTAAAAATATTTTGGTTTGCAGTAACAGTCAAAAAAGGGGGGGGGGTCGGTAGGTAGGTCTATTTTTTATTTTATTTTTTTCAAGTTTCAATGTAAAAAAAAACTACAATTTTGGTGATGGTGATTACGTAGGTAAGACTTTAAACAAATTAGCATATCGTGACGTCACTGACTGGGTCTTCAACCCGTGCCTTCAGGCGCATCATTGCAAATATTTTGATGCTGGGCAATGGGCACAGTTTTTCCAGAACTTCGTGCAAAGTTAAAGCGATGTCGAGCTGTTTGATGAATTTTTTTTAGATGTATTACAGGGCCCGAACCCGTTAATATTATTTTATTGCTTTTGCATTAGTCGTTTGAAGAGTAAAAAAAAATTGGTCGCTCTTAGAGGAAATTTACAACCGGCTAGTCGGTCGGACTTAAAGCAAAAAAAAAAAAAAAAAATTGAGTTGGTCCTAAATTGACAGGGTCGGTCGGGTTACGGCAAACAAGAATATTTTTAAGGATGGCCTTAGATATGATTATTTATTATCTATCTATCTATCTATCTATCTATCTATCTATCTATCTATCTATCTATCTATCTATCTATCTATCTATCTGTCTGCCTGTCTATCTATTTATCTGTCTGTATGTCTGTCTGTATGTCTGTCTGTCTATCTATCTATCTGACTGTCTATCTATCTATCTATCTATCTATCTATCTATCTATCTATCTATCTATCTATCTATCTATCTATCCATCTATCTATCTGTCGGTATGTCTGTCTATCTGTTTGTCTGTCTGTCTATCTATCTAGCTATCTAGCTATATGTCTGTCTGTTTGTCTATCTGTCTGTCTGTCTATCTATCTATCTATCTATCTATCTATCTATCTATCTATCTATCTATCTATCTATCTATCTGTCTGTCTGTCTGTCTGTCTGTCTGTTTTTCTGTTTTTATACTGCTTGTTATATTATTTGGGATGTATGTGTAATAATAAATATCACCACGAGGTGGCAGTGTCGTCGTTGCTGATAAAGAAGCGGTTCTGCTGCTGGTGGTTTCACCTTCTATTCATGTTCCAGCTTGATAAGCTTTCACTGATTCATCACACATACCCTTACTGTGACATATTTCCCACATGCCCAATTGCATAAAGATAAAACGGTTCAAGATAAAAGAAACTAACTCGTTACAAATTTCGAAAGTGATGCAGGTTACATGCAGAACCCATTATTGGAAAAACTACATTTCCCATAACGCACCGTGGCGCAGCGGCTGCCTGACGTTTTACGCTGCCGCTTTGCCCATCGTGGAGAATTGCCCAGCATCTTCTGACGGGGAGCAGCCTAACGCAGAGGAAAATGCACTGAAATAGACCAATTGTATTTTCTCTCTGTTGGCAATGAAAGAAAAGGTCTGGGACAATGTAGCTGTCGCCGTGAGCCGTGCCGGAATACGGGCCATTATTGTGAGCGAAATGCGGAATCTTAACCCAGAGAAATAATATATACACATATAGAAAATGAAGAAACAATTCAACCGAATGCGACAGCTCGCCAACCAGACTGTTGGCAGGTAAGAACGGTTTCCTTACAGCTGATCTGATGATATTTTTTGGTCTTCACATAAAGCTAAAATGATTGTGTTCAAGTTTGACTAGAAGCCGGTGTTTATTGGCTGAGGATGTGATTCTAATTCACACCGGTATTAGTGATTACGCAATGGAGCTGAAGCGCGTATCCACGCGTTACTGTGGCACCGGTAAGAAATACGGCACTGTGTTGGTCGTGTTGGTGTTTTCCTGGGTGTTTAGAATAATGCAGATGCGCAGTGACCTCAGAGATCTTCCAAAATCACATAGAAAGATGCTTTAAAGTGTAAAACAACGCACAGATCCAGTGTAGTGATTTTCTGTGTTACAGCTATATGGAGACATGGATAGGGAGCCACAGAGCTGTAATGCGCTCGGCGTCAGCTGTCCTCCATCTGATGCAGACGGTCGCAGTGGATGCGACGTGAGACATGGTTGCCAGATATTTGTGGCTGTTTTTCATTTTAATCACCATTTAAATGCGATGCAGATCACGACGAACTAAGATCGTGTAGCTTAAGAAGGATGACATAATTAAACACAACTTAGCATTAAGTTGCTTTCCCCCAGCGTGATTATTGTTCAAGGTTCATTTGAGAAGTGGTTCTGGTCAATCTGGCAACACGGGTCAGAGGCGAGAAAATGGAAGAGACGCAACGTTTCCATCACATCACGCATCAGTGTTGGGGAAAAAAGGAGGGGTCGGGCACAGAACGTCCATCAGCATAGTCTCTCAGGCATTTTTAGGTCATGTTTTAAAACAATATTAAGCTGCTAGGAATAAAGCAAAAAAGTAGGGAAGAAATTTCAGCCTTGATGGAGATGCTCCAGACTGCAGCATCCTTTTCAATTCCCCATCAGTTGTGATTTTTTCTTATGGAGAGCCATTCTAAATTGTTCTAATGGATGCAAAACCATGCATCAGTGCTGTGCTGGATTCTTCCGTGTTTGGTTTGTGTTTCACACCTCCCCCGCCTGAGCTGTTGTGGGAAGGAAGGAAGAAGCGTTCTATTCAGGATTAGGTGCGTGGGACCAGGTGTGTTCTGCACCAGCTTCTGGCATGCTGGGGGATTATACCACACAGCATTGTGGGTCATGATCTGAACATCCTGCTGTGCATGAGCTGGGTAGTCAAATGGCAGAACTTTTTTTTTTATCTGGAGTGTGTATCTTGATCTCACATTAATATTCTCCCCGTTTCTGTCGCTGGGTCCAGGGAGCGATGACGTTGGCCCGCTGGGGGACACTGTTCACAGCAGCACAGTAATGAGCAACAACATGTTCTTTAAACAGAAAACTGACCAGGCTCATTAATAAAAAGGTCAAGCCTGGGAGAACTGAGATTACTGTGGGAATTAGAGCTGATGCTGTCCTTTTACTGCACATCACTGACACAGACATCTCTTTATAAGAACTATTTATATAACTGACACTGGTTCTGTCCTTGCCCCTTGCCTATGTGACCTTGAGAGTCTTTTAGAGCTGTAGCAAATGTTACCGATTATATTTAAGTATAGTTCGCTCCAGATTATCAGCACCCTTCATTGTGGCTCCAGTTACAGCTAGGGATGAGTTAGATGACAATATTTTATTGATATGATACATTATGTCACATCTAATTCAGGAGAGGTTTTTAATAAATACAATTATTTTAAAAAAATGTAAAAAAAAATCTAAATAAAGGTGTTGCTGGCAGTTTGTGCCAATATCATCATACATATTGTGTATTGCAGAAATCACTATGAGAAACCTGATTTTTAAATTTTTTTTTGTCACATCACACACCCCATTTAAAGTTTAGATTTCTCTCAGATTTTCATTGTGACATGAAGCAATGGACGAAACCCTCATAGCTGATAGTGATCAAAGGTTCATGAGCATCCAGCTCGTTTGACTGGATGGAGCACATCCACACTCAGAGCGACAGATTCAGCCGCTGTATATCACATGCATACTGAGATTAATTACACAAAAGGTGCAAACTGTTATTGCGATAGAAATTATTTATGGAATTTCTCAGGTTACCCAAATAGTATGTGGGTGTGCTGCTAAATGTTTAAGCAATATTGCACAAGCAAAAGTGAGATTATATTGAATATCAGGCCTTGTGTCTGTGTCTGAATCACAGCCATGCCAATATTTTGTATCACAGTATAACGAATTGTAGCATAAGTGCAATGTTGCTATACAACAGCTCTATAAATAAGAACATAACTATCTTTTCAGTATCAATCTACAATATCAATAATTTCATTATTTTTGCTCAGAGAAGAGAAATTGATCCATGAAGCCACAGTCACTGATAGCTGGCTAGCTATCTCACAATGATTTGTACATTCCTGTAATAAAAGGCAATTGTGAAATTGGCTTTCCTTTTTCCTTTTACATCTTGATGAAATTTCATATTTCAAGTCAGAAGTTGAAAAATCTATTGTTTGTCATGGCCACTGATGTCGCTAACTCTACTGTAACTGTTTCAGTGGGACTGTTGCCAGAGGTGGAATTTTGCATGGCAAATACAGATGGATAGTAACAGTTAAATGTCTCAGTGCAGTTATACTAAATATAAGCACTTTTAAAACACTGCTCCTAGAATCAATTTAGTGGACCGGAACTGAGTTTTGTATAATTGTAATTCTGCATTTAGTGTTTTCCATCACGTGTCCCCGATCATCTGCAATGCACTGGGGTTCACTCCCACTGGGAAGAAAATTGCAATTTCCTTCAAAGGATATGTGTGAGTATGTCAGAGGGAAGGTTTGTGACTTTGCTTTGGCTCACAGTGACCTGACTGGTTGTGTCTTTTGAGGCCTTACTTTCATTCATGTGCTGTTGCTGGTGTTTGTGTGACTCCTGGGGAGGAACTGCAGTGTACTCATTCCCTCAGGAAGGGTGGCAGCCAGCGTCTTGTTTGGCTGGAGCAAAATGTGTGTGTGTGTGTGTGTGTGTGTGTGTGTGTGTGTGTGTGTGTGTGTGTGTGTGTGTGTGTGTGTGTGTGTGTGTGTGTGTGTGTGTGTGTGTGTGTGTGTGTGTGTGCGTGCGTGTGTGGATGAACTTGTTCACCCAAAAGGGCCTCCTCACACACTACAAGGGAAATCTTTTTTATTCACCCCACGAAACACCTTAGTTGCTAGATTCTTAAACTAGGAGGCAGATCGAGCTGAGAAATTGATAGCAGCACTAGACAAAATGACATTTTTTTTATTTTTCCTGCTTACACGTATTATCCTATTTTAAATAATTGGGGTAAGTGTAATATGGAAAAATCATGGTAAACTTGTTATGACACCCCAACCCCCACCCCAATTGTTTGGTCCTCTGAAAAAATGTGTAACAGTTAAGAATTCACTGTGGCTGCTATTTAGAAATTAAACTAATACATGTGTCTATCAGATGAACTTCAACAAAAAATTCTAATTGTTTTCAACCATCCTACTCACTTTAACTAATCCAAAAACTGCTTTTTGCAAATTCTTGACTCAGCATTATGTCTATATTTTCATTACAGTTTTCACCACAGCCTCTTTAGTCATCTAGTTGATGGCCATTTATCATTTTCGCAGCCATTGCTATGTGATATGGTGAAACTTTTGCCTCCGTCCTGCTCCAAACTCTAATTTATTTGTAATGTTTAATGTTTAATGAAACAAGCTTATTTTATTGCTTACATTATAGAAGCTAGTGATACAGTGGTTAACAAATATGCCTCACACCTTTGGGATTATGGGTACAATTCCCACCCCCACAATGTATGTTTTAAGTGTAAATGTACTCCCCATGTTTTATTGTACTCTTGTCTCCTCCCCAGTACAAAGCTTCTTTGTGCCCTGTGATGGTTTTTTTTTTCTAGAGGGTCTGAGTCCTCTGGGATAGGCTGCTAGTTCCCTGTGTGACATGTGTAGGATAAGTGAAACAGAAATGGATGAATGGATAGATAACAGTTACAAACAAATATTTTCTTGCCAGCCTTCCTTTTCTCCTCTCTGACGTTAATAAGAGACGAATGTGCAGTTTGACCTGTTAGCAAGAAACTCACAAAGATATAGTGTTAGATAGTGTGTTAATTGCAGAGGTGTGGTCCTTGCTCTGTGGCTACTCTGACTTCAGTATGCATGTTTACCAAAAGCCCACATTAAAACTGACTCCTGTTCAATTTGTTTTGTCCTAGGCATTAATTGCTTATTTACAGACAGAAAAATAAGTGTAGCTGTCATAATGCATATAAATTTCAATAAATTAGTGTGAAAAATTGACAGGCTTTGGCAGACATCATGTTTTGTGTATTTTCACTTGAACTTGCAGAGGTTTGTTTTGTGTTATATTTTTAGGCTTCTTTAGACATTTTGAGGGTCCCCAATGCCCCTTTTCTACCAAGGCAGTTTGAGTGCTGGTTCAGAGCCAGAGCCTAATTTAAAATCAGTTCTTTCTTTTTCGACACCCAAAGCACCATGCTCTGATCCAGTGGTTCATAAGTAGCACCAAAACATTGCTGCTCTAGACTTAAGAATCACTTGCGTCAGGGGCTGGGGGTGGGGTTACTGAGAACAAAAGACAAAAGAGAACGTTGTTAGCGCCATTTTTAAATTATTTTAAATCAAGATTTGGTGCATTTGGATGCCAATGTAGGTTCGCAAAGCCACGAGCATTAACAATAAAGCAACATCCGCCATTGTTGATGTTCTGTTTGGGTTTGCTTCGCTAACGTTGCTGTATAGCGTTGCATACAGTAAGACTTGGCACTGTGATGACTCTCTAGCCCATAGAAAGGCAAGCCGGTTCTTAGAAGGCTCACCAGTGGAACAAACTTCGAACCAGCACCAGCACTAGCTCTGAACCAGCACCCGGTTCTTTCTGGTGGAAAGGGGTCACAAGTGTAGCTTGTCACCCATCTTAGCTTTAAACTCAGTAAACGTGATTTGTGTCAGTAAAATGAATTGATCAGTGCCACTGAATTGCAGAATTACTCTTTAGATTAGGCTTGAGAATTTTCAGTGGTACATTTTTAGCATATGAATGTGTCAAAGGATCAGTACTGCCCTTTTATTCTGCCCCAACATTTAAAGAAATAGACAGCAGTAAAACATCATCTTTCAGATATATCTGATATGTCACAGGGACAGTATCTTTTTCAGCCATTCCAGCCACCTCTCTCTCTCTCTCTCTCTCTCTCTCTCTCTCTCTCTCTCTCTCTCTCTCTCTCTACTCTCTCTCTCTCTCTCGCTCTCGCTCTGCAGTGTCCTAGTTTTGAATCTGCCATTTGTGCCTCCTCTCTCTTCTCTGTTCATCCTCCTCCTCTTCTTCTTGCCTGTTCTCCTTCATTCTCATCTCTTCTCTTCTCCTCCCACACGGGAGGCTTGCAGGTATGCAATGTCAGCAGCAGCATGCAGTCCGTCATACACACCTGTGGGCTTCTCTGCATGGAAGTACTGATGGGATGCAGTCTGTTTTTGCAGTGGAAATACCCATGGAGACACACAGCTCCAAGGAAAACTAATGATTTGTAAAGCTGAGAAGTTATAACCTGCCTGCACAGTGCATGTTAGTTAAAGCAGTATAAGATTTTCAGTGTAATAGTAAGAAATGAGACACCACCCCAATGGTATTTTAATAGAACATCAGGAAATATTTTATTCCATAGCAGTTTGCTCTGAAAATGTTATATTCATTAAGCAATGAAACATCACAATTTTATCTGTTTATTAATTACAGATAAAGTAGAATTTTCTTGTTTTCACTGTCATTATACAGTAGCAGCTATAAACGTTATTCTATTAGCAGTGTCTGTTTGGGGTTTTTTTTCACAAATGTAGTTTGCCATGCTAATATGAACCCGCAAACCCTGTAATGAAGAATTTTGCAAAGTTGTAAAACTTATAGCATAACCTCTGTTACAAAGTGCTGGCACTGGAGACCCCTTATAAAATGCTCACAGCATAAAAAGTCCTCACATAAAACCTCATTATATTAGCAAATCCTTATTAAATAGGTGCTTATGTGAAACATTCATCATACAAAACACTGTGTAATTTGAAGATAATGTAAATAAATGTTCATGTTTTAGAACAAGTACATTAATTTACTCCTGTGCATAGCAGCTACTACTCTCCGTGCTGTTATTAAAATTATTTAACATATGACAAATCAGTTTCGAGAATGAAATAAAAGTCTAACCATTTATTTAACATGGCGGTTTCTAAATTTTTTCATAATTGCTGAATAGTTCTGTATTTTCCTTATAGAATACAAACGATCTAAAAGCATTTTTAAAATGAACTGCTCCCATGCACCACAAGGAATTTGACCTCTTGGCCATATATGAATATGAATCAACGCATTACTCCTGTAAAACATGATTCAAAGGTTTGCATATTTTTGCTGTGCAAATGCAGCATTATTACATGTGCTGTTCTGAGGATGTCTGCCACTACAGCTCTGCCTTTTTAAATATAAATCTGCAGATTTTCTCTAAAATAACATTTTATTTTTCATAATTTATTGAGAAGCAAATAAAGTCGCATGGAGTATATTTTAAGACATGATCCATTCAAAGGGTTGGCCAATGTGGCAAAAAAATATATCATGTGATATGACGTGAAGATAAACATCACAATATTTAGGCTTGCTAAGTAAACAGTGGAACCATATAAATTAAAAAACTGAAAGTTTTTATCTAACATTTACGATATATGAATGAGTAATCAGTTTAGAACAAAAATGTTTAATGCAAAGTAATCAGGCAGGGAGCAGAGGGTTCCAAGTAGAGTTTGTTTTACTTTAGGCAAATAAGGATGTATGCCAAAAGTGCCCCAAGTGTAAGTAGCCACAATTAAAGTGTTTTTAGTGGCATTTGGAAGCTAGGCCAAAAAATATATAACCAGTACTTGTCGTGTTTTAATTTTAAGCCAAAAGTTGAATTAAGTGGAAAGTATGAGCCAGAATTAGGCCATTACTCTATTTGCTATTAGGGCAGTTACTTGTTAGGTAACATTATGAAAACACTTGTAAGACTAAGAAACAAAATTTTTGATATAATCAATATCAGATCAGTATATCCCAGCCCTACAAATTAAAATGTTCATACACAAATTTAGTGAATTTTGTGTACCATTATGTACCATTTATTCTCATTCAAAGAAAGACATATTTTTGCCTTCTTTCACCTGTACATTGTTAGACATAGACATCCTGTCCCAAAAATGGAGGCCACAACAGAAGAATCATGTGACTGAATAGCTAGCAGAGGCATAGTTCTATTATATGGTGTTTTAACAACTTAACATGTTGTGTGCTGCCAATCCTCAGATGAGCTAAAGAAATCTGTCCATTGCTTATGTTTGACAAAACATACTAAATGATGGAAACTAAAAATTCTCTCCCATTAGTCCAGATCATTTACTTTTTTAGCCATGATGTCCATCTGGTTTTGCTTTTTCTACCAATTAGTTTTAAGCAGTCTGGAAACAGTACTTGAAACTACATGAATGATATGGGCCTGGAAGTCTTTTACTGTCAGTGATGCATGGCACAGACACTGTCTCACCCCCAGACACTCGAGTCCTTGAATAAGTAGCACTGTAAATTAACAATCACGGCAACATAGACATTCAATTTCACTTGGCACCAATATCAATTTCCATCCACCCTGAGCTGTTCTTCCTGTGCAAAGGCCAGTTCAGTCTTTCATTCACTTTTGGCTTTTACATCAATCTGCTACAATACTTTAGCTGAATATTCTGGTTCAAATCGATATGACTTTAGGACATTTTGGAAATAAAGGTCCTCATATTCATAGCAAATAGGCTACAGATAAATAAACCTAAGCTGTAACAAAAGAGCTTTAGGTATGTTGACTGGCTCAAACTGTATGATATAGTGTGGGAAAAGAGACTGTTCTTAATGCATGAATTTCAACAGAATCAAGTAAGTTTATTCAATATCTACATTACTGTGAAAGATATCTTGATTGTTATCATTGCAGCCATTCTAACTCTATCTAACAAATAACCTTCTTTTACTTCAGTGCCACAAGTGAAGTCATTAATCTTGATGGAATTTACCACGATCAATGGTTCAAATCATTGATAGCGTATTACACAGTCCATTAAGTATAGAGGAAGCATATTCCTTAGTATTATACAAGCAAGATATTGTATAATACGCGTCCTGACCCAACTCTAAATTATACATATACATTAAAGCATATTCTGTCAGAATCATTCAGAAGCCTGGTTTTTATAGTAAGAAAACATTTGTTTTTACTGTTTATGTTTGGTGAGTTAGGTAGCTGGCAAACAATTAACTCAGACAGAATGGTAAGCATGCTAGGTTGCTAACAAACTGATGATATACTGTACAGCACTTTGTAAACACATGGCTTAAATGAGTACTAAAAATCTGTACTGAGTTGCATTTACAAGGTTGGCAAAACCAGGTTTAACTACTTATTTTCATTGTTAGCCTTTCAGACTCACTGTGATCATGCCTAGAGTTGTAGTTTTATTACAAAAACAAGGTGCAAACAAATCCAATGGTAAACAAGATCCAAAAACTAACCAGTACAAAATTAGAAAGCACAGCAGAAATACAAAGGCTAAGTAACATCACGAATCAAAAGAAACTAAACATATGCCTTGCAAAGAGAAATTAACACAAAAGCTTTTAAAAACCATTAGAAATAAACACTTCAGTAGGAACAGGTGAACTCAATTAAAAGTCAGGAGACTGAGAGCATGGGTGCACCAGAGGCTGTTGGGAGTAGTTCACAGCATCCATATTTGTCACTTTGAAACGGGATTATTAAGTTGCGCACAACAGTGAGCAATTAAACCAAATCACAAATAACATCAAACGCAAACTAATAGATGTGAAAGCACCCTTAATTACATCTTGAACAAGATAAGCAAACTCAAAAAACATGTCATGTTTATCGAGTAATACAGTGAGGATATCAAATAGCAGATTAAGTTCTATCACTATATATCTCATTTTATTAAGCAAAGCGTTATGCCAATTTCTGACAATACCGAAGGAGATAAAAAGCATACAGGCCTTTAACTGTGGAACTTTCCAGCATATTTACTAGAAATACCTCCTGCTCTATTTCCATCTGCTGCAGTGCACATGCTCATCCTCCTGTCTGAAGTAATACAGTACCTTCTGTTGTGCTGTCAGCAGACAGAAAAGTGGAGAAGGCTTCAGATGCCGCAGGTGAATTCAGCCTTTATATCCCCATGTCTGGCTCAGCTCAGACAATGGGGGAGATAATAAACAGTGCACAGTCTTCCCTTACAAAGTCACACTGAACATAAACATGTCCAGAGACATGTTTAACACTCATCCAAGAGGATGAAGTGGAGAAAGGGGAAGGTAGGATAGGATAGGATAGGATAGGATATAATAGGATAGGATAGGATAGGATAGGAAAGGATAGGATGGAAAAGGATATTTTTCGTTTGCTGTGTGGGTGTGTAGTGTGAATACTTATCATGACAGATGAGTTTTCTGAGTATTAAAATTTCTTTCAGCCATTTTATTACCCATTAACAGTATATTTAAATACTATATTTGTTGCGATAGGGCTAAATAGAAAAGAATATTGGAATTTTAAAAAGCTATGAAATTTATAAATAAACCTAAGCACTCTCCACAGGTTCATGCTTAAGATTCATTTATCCTGTCCTTAATTAGCGGGTGGATCAATAAGGGTTGTGAATCCTTTCTCCAGCATGTTCCCACAACCCTGTGAAAGCCAGCTGTGGAGAGATCTGAATCAGGATATCCTTGAGACCCTGTAAACCTGAGCCATCTGTGCCAGCGGGGACACCTACTGCTTGATAGAGAAATCGGGCTGACTCATCTCTTTCGCACCGCACAACTGGAACACTGAATGAACATGAGCTCTCAGCAAACCTCATTTGTGCACTTGACAGCTTCAAAGGGCATACAGTTGACCTCTTGTTCCTGGGCCCACAATAATGGCTGTGCGCCAGATTCTTAGATGTGTTTTGTTTTGTTTTTAATTATATAACCATCTTATGAAGACCCTGGTGCAG
The DNA here is from genome assembly GCF_022655615.1 of Tachysurus fulvidraco. NCBI lineage: Eukaryota > Metazoa > Chordata > Actinopteri > Siluriformes > Bagridae > Tachysurus > Tachysurus fulvidraco. Next base: position 13,445,783 of record NC_062532.1, on the reverse strand, counting down.
GTGTTGTCTAAATTAAGAAACTTTTTAATAGCTGAGGGGAATGGGGATGTTTTTACTGTTGCACCATTATTTTTAGTATAAACACTTTGGTTACAGAATAGATTCTCATCCTTGGAGTTGCAAACACACAAGGTGAAGATTTAGTCAATGATTTTTTTTTCTAGGTAAAGTTGTTATTGCATTCTTTCTTATCATCCACTCAATTTGGAGCTCAACCCCCTTTTCATGAGAATCATGGCATTCACTAAATTCCAGGGCTTTCGTTAACATGATGTAAATTGGGCGTGTTTCTGGAGGTCTTGGGAAAACGCCCTCTTTCAAAAAAAGAAAGAGCATACCTACGATGGATAATGAAGCACAAAACAGTCATACTGTCACGATGTGACACGGTGAGACAAAGATGAGTGAGGATCCAAATGCAGTTTAGAGGTTTTTACTAAACAAAACACAAACAAACAGGCAGGCAACGCGGAACAAACAGGAAACGGGAACATGGACATGCACACACCAACAACGACCAACAACATTGAAGTGAACAGACAGAGTATATATGGTGAACGAGAACCAATCACAAAACAGAGACAGACAAGGACTAGGACAAAACACCTGGGGAAGAGAATGAATGTAATTAGTGTCCATGGTAACAGATAGGTGGGCGGGGTCAACAATTAACATCAGGGAGAGACGGCAGACAGAAACAAGGGGAAAACACAGACAGACGCATTACAGAGCCCCCCCCCTACGAGCGGCTTCCAGACGCTCCCAAGTCCACAAAACCCAGTTCAGGCGGGTGGAGCGAAGGCGCAACCAGGGTGGGAGGGCGGGTCGGGTTTGTGTAGTGGTGGCGCCCGCTGAGCAGGAGGCCGGGTGGCGCCAGCCGGGCCGGAGGCCAGGGCGGCGCCGGCAGAGCAGGAGGCCAGGGCGGTGCCGGCAGAGCAGGAGGCCAGGGCGGCGCCGGCAGAGCAGGAGGCCAGGGCGGCGCCGGCAGAGCAGGAGGCCAGGGCGCAGCCGGCAGAGCAGGAGGCCAGGGCGCAGCCGGCAGAGCAGGAGGCCAGGGCGGCGCCGGGAGAACAGGAGGCCAGGGCGGCGCCGGGAGAACAGGAGGCCAGGGCGGCGCCGGGAGAACAGGAGGCCAGGGCGGAGCCGGTAGAACAGGAGGCCAGGGTGGTGCCGGAGGCAGAGCCAGAGACCAGAGCAGGACCGGAGACCAGGGTGGTGCTGGAGGCGGGGCCAGAGACCAGAGCAGGACCGGGGACCAGGGTGGTGCTGGAGGCGGAGCCAGAGACAAGAGCAGGACCAGAGACCAGGGTGGTGCTGGAGGCGGAGCCAGAGACCAGAACGGAGTTGGCAGCCAGAATGGTGCTCTGGGCCTGTGAACAGGGACAGGAGGTAGAAGGGCTGGCAAGTCCAGCGAAGCAAAACACAGGAAAACAGAAACATGCATAGGTTCAGGCCAGGCAGAGAGTTCAGGTAGTTTGGGTGTCATGATGTCGACCGCGTTCTCTGACTCAGTCATTTCGGTCGACCCGGCCGATTCGGCTGGTTCCGTCGGCTCGGCCGGTTCCATCGACCCGGTCGGTTCGGCAGGTTCCATCGACCCGGTCGGTTCCGTCGACCCGGTCGGTTCGGCAGGTTCCATCGACCCGGTAGGTTCGGCAGGTTCCATCGACTCGGTCTGTTCTGTCGACCCGGTCGGTTCGGCAGGTTCCGTTGACCCGGTCGGTTCGGCAGGTTCCATCGACCCGGTCGGTTCCGTCGACCCGGTCGGTTCGGCAGGTTCCATCGACCCGGTCGGTTCCGTCGACCCGGTCAGTTCGGCAGGTTCCGTCGACCCGGTCGGTTCCGTCGACCCGGTCAGTTCGGCAGGTTCCGTCGACCCGGTCGGTTCGGCAGGTTCCATCGACCCGGTCGGTTCCGTCGACCCGGTCGGTTCCGTCGACCCGGTCGGTTCGGCAGGTTCCATCGACCCGGTCGGTTCCGGCGACCCGGCTGGTTCCGGCGACCCGGCTGGTCCATCTGGCGGCTTAGGGATGCCGGCCGCCCGAGCCGACCTCATCGGGGTATCCGCCAGTTTGGAGACCAGCCGGTTAGCACGGACCTCAGCCGAGCTCGCCGGTACGGTAGCCATGGGAACTGGCTCAATCACGGGTGTGCACGGGACGTAGGCAAAACAGGAGTTCTGCTGGATCCATTGGAGGTTGGTCGTTCTGTCACGATGTGACACGGTGAGACAAAGACGAGTGAGGATCCAAATGCAGTTTAGAGGTTTTTACTAAACAAAACACAAACAAACAGGCAGGCAACGCGGAACAAACAGGAAACGGGAACATGGACATGCACACACCAACAATGACCAACAACATTGAAGTGAACAGACAGAGTATATATGGTGAACGAGAACCAATCACAAAACAGAGACAGACAAGGACTAGGACAAAACACCTGGGGAAGAGAATGAATGTAATTAGTGTCCATGGTAACAGATAGGTGGGCGGGGTCAACAATTAACATCAGGGAGAGACGGCAGACAGAAACAAGGGGAAAACACAGACAGACGCATTACACATACAGGTAGATTTTATATTTTATATCTATTATGCTTTATTATCTTACAGTTAAGCTATTTTCAAAAACAAATAAACAACCAAAACTACGGTTAGGTTTAGGGTTAGGGTTAGATTGTCAAATATGCCACGCCTGTTTGACGCAATATCTGTTACGCTGTTCTGAAATCTCTGGAAATAAGTGCATCTCTGAGATTCACAGTGGCACTTTGGCCTGTCATGCTAATTAAATTTCATCACGATAATCATTGTTCCTTAAAGCTATTGGACAAATGAGCAGAATAGCAGTATCAATATCTTAATTAATATCAAATAAACATCAAATGTTTATTTTGTCACATACACTACCACACACAGCAGGATATGTTGACAAATGCTTTTCAACTGTCCGTGTCAAATTGAATAAAAATACTCTAAAATAGTTTAGAAAATAAAAATAGAATTCCTTATACAAGCAACGGGAAAGTGTATATATATAAATATTTATAAAATATATTTCTGAATTTCTAAAGTACATTTGGGTGGATTTAATGCACCACATATTGAATATTGTACAGTATTGGGTGTAATTCAGAAAAGGCCAAAAAAAAAGTCCAAGCTCTATTCCTATGTGTTGGACATCAGGAAACTTATTAGGTACTCTAGGAATTACTCTTTTCTTTTAGAGCAGCCTTAGTCGTTCAGAGCTGTTCAGAACCATGATATTGAGCTTTCATTAAAATAAAAGAAAAATATTGTAAATTGTTAAGCTGTGTGTTTATAGCTAGTATTATGTAGCTGTCTTAATAGTACTGTACAAGTACCTCTTATAGCTACCTCTTCAGCGGCCCTGATATTAAAAGATTAATTAGAGACTCCTGTGAGATAACGGAACAATACGTATGTAGCCATGGTCCTAAGACCTGAGTTGAAGACAGCCTGGCAGTTGAGAGTATTCGTGTTACCTATTCTTCTCTACCATTAGCAAAGTTGTCACCTTGGGACCATGTCCCTTAACCTGAAGACAGTGCATATCCTCATGCGCATCAGTAAATTAAAGTAAAGTAAAGTAAAGTAAAATCCTCATGCACACCTTACCAAGGTGTGTCTAATAAGGTCAAATGCCATACCTTTTTGAAACAGAGAATCATTCAATATGTTAATCCTGCTTCCTGATGAGGATGAGAATCATTCAAGATCCCAATACTCTTAATCCTTGAAATACCATGAGATGCTATCAAACACTTCTAATTCATTTAAAGTAGCCTGGAAGTAGCCTGCAAGGCAAGCGATAACAGATTTGATAAAAAACTATGTGCCCATATTACTTCCATTTCTGGATTTGCAATTTTTTGTGATTTTTGCAGCCTGAAATGCTTGATTTGGCAGCTTTTTGTTTTAAAATTTGTGATGCAACTTTAATACTTTTTTGTGTACACATTTTGGCAAAATTGCAAGCATAGGATTCATATGTTAACAGACTTATGTAATTACTTTCTGTGATTGCTGTACTCCTGTTTGACACACATGAATCAGACTTTTTGGGTGAATGCATGTTGTGATGATTACAACACACTGTCTTGTGGTAATCTGTGGTAATTTTGCTTGATTTTGCGTTTATTTCTGCAATGACAAAATCGTGAAAACCTGGACAGACTCATTTCTACAGTATGTTTTTCCGTTCACTGATGTCGCATCCATCAGCTCAGGGATTCCAGAATCGGTCCAGAAAGTTCTGGAAGCATGCTAGTTGGTGAATTGTTCAGCTCTATATTGCACTAAGGTATCAGTGGGTATACAAGTGTGTGCATGGTGCTCCATCCTGGGTATATTCCCTCCTCATGCCCAGTGTTCCCAGAAGAGGCCTGGATCCACCTCAACACTGACAGGGATAAAGACATTACTGAAGATGAATGAATAAATACTACTGATACCTTTTGGATGGGAACATGGTAACTCCTGTTATAAAACCTCCTGGTGACTCAGTATGGCAGTGGGAATCAATTGAAACTGTTTTGCAATGCGAGCTCTTTGAGGTTTTTATTTTGTCTGCAAGCCTAGCTCTTTCATTAGCTAATAGCTAATGGAGAATGAAGCTTCAGATTAAATATGTGGTTAGAGATTTATTTAGTAAAGTTTCCATCACATGCTGGCACTAAAAAGTTTTCACTAAAAAGAAGCTTAGTGGAAGAACTCCGGACTCTGTGGTGTCAAAACACCAAGCAAATAGGTTAAAATAAAAACACAAACAAATGATGTGGTCATGCATGTAAACAATCAGGAAGTTGAGGTGTTAACTTGCATTGTGCAAAGGGAACTGATGGCGTAACTTTAACTACAGAACACAGAAGGGATGGGCAACATTTGTTTGGATTTTTAATTTAGCAAATCTTTACAATTAGCTTGAACTCATTATTAGTTTGACATTATACCTTTATTTGTTTAAATGGTGCATACTGTAAAACTACAGCTAGGAGCTAAATATAATTTTAAAAATGTTGACTATAATTCTTCATTTATTTAATTCCACTAATTCAAATGAGGCTTTAAATTCATATTTTACAGGATTATTCAGCTGTAAATGCTCTGACCAAAAAGAGAAGTACAGGCAATAAACACACCTGGTTCCACTGCACACTTCATGCATTTTTATTAGTGAATTGCTAAGTGAGTGTGTCATGTATATGTGTATTGAGCACTGCAATGAAATTAACTTCATAAATGAAGAACAAATAAATGCAGATGCTAGTTTTATGTAAGACTGCATCTTTAAAAGTTTAAACATGGATTAATGCTGCTATAGGTGTGATGTTTATAGTAATTTTATCCAAAACTTTCAACCAACCATTTTCAGCAGACCATCTCTAATAGCTACATCAGTTAAGCATCGTTGTACATCAAGCTTGTACATTAATGGAAGTTATTTGTAGAAATCTGGTGGCAGAGCTTGTAATATAGTGGTGTATGCAACTGTTAACTGTTCATCATCTGTGAGCTTTGCTTACAACTATTGTTCGGATTATTTTTTTTGTACATTCTTTTCTTTCTCAAACTTTCTGAAAGAAACAAATCCCAGATTTTAAATGTAGTCTCAGATTTTTGTACTCGACTGTATGACAGTAGCACATTTAATGTTACGATTGCATGCCAAAATATTACAAAGGACCATAATCTTATAGTACTGCCTAGATAGATAGATAGATAGATAGATAGATAGATAGATAGATAGATAGATAGATAGATAGATAGATAGATAGATAGATAGATATCATTAGCACTGGACTATTTTGAAACATTTAAATACACCCTCTTACTGTTCTTTATGTTGGTAAAACATTGTTTTCCACTCTAAAAAGTATTCAGAACATATTTCCAGTCTGAAAAGTGTCACCATGAACAAGAATCTGATTCTTTATCAGAAGCTTTATTTTAAGATGCTTTGTGAATATCACACCTGGTCTGATTTCTGCAGCTTAATTATTTTTGCCTCACACTCATGAATCACATTGTCTTCATCCTATCTTGGCCTACAAAATGTCTGGTTTGGTTGCCTGGAAACCATGCACTTTTTAAAAAGTAGTTTTCTTGCTCCTCTGCAGAACACCACCTACATGTTTTTGATAATTACAGCCTGCTATTCAGGAGAGCTGAAAGGACAAGTTATAAAATAAAGGCTTTTGATCTAAACTCAATTTCTAATTGAACTGTGTTTGTTTCTTTATTCCAATGAAGAACGTGAACACATTTCAAAAGTACTTGGTATGATTTGTTTTTAAGATATCGTTGGGGAATTACAGCTGGGACTGCTGCTGTGGGTTTAGGGAGCACTTTATTGGCAGGTACAATTTATGCTTGGATGGCATGTGCCTAGAATCTAGAAATCTAGAATTTAGAAATGTGTACCAAAAATAGAGCAGTTTCAAAAGTCTTACACTTTCAGTGACCCATAAACTAGATCCATAAGTGTAACGATTAAGTGCTTTGGCATATGCTGTATCTACTGAGATGCTCAACTTGTATGATGCAGCAATCTATAATATACCAGTATAACTCTTTTCAGGGGCTTGTTTTTGTTCTTTTTTTATACCATAGTGCTGTGGTATGTGTTTAATCCCAATTTTCCAGTAGATGTTGATTATTTGAATTTTATATTTTATGATTGTCCGGTTTTATGTATTATAATTTCTACAATACAACTCCAGAAAAATGAATTGTTGATACGGTTAAGCTTTTTTGCGAGGTGATGCTTGTATAGTTTTTTGGAAGGAGTCTCCAGTGTCAGTGATATGTAACAGAGGTGATTGTAACAGAATGACAGTTTATAGCGGTTACAATACGCAGTAACAGGAAGTAATTTGTTTGTGTTTTTCACAACATTAAACATAAATGGATACAAGTATGATGTGTTATTATGAAATAAAGGAAGCATTGTTCGCATTGGAAAACTGTTTTTTATGGTAATGGATCATATCAATTGTGTGTGTGTGTGTGTGTGTGTGTGTGTGTGTGTGTGTGTGTGTGTGTGTGTGTGTGTGTGTGTGTTGTTGAATTGTTCTTGCATAATTGTCAGTGGTGAATAAATTTTCAAGACAATTAAGTCCTCCTATCATTTCCTCCTATCCTTACAGCAGCCTGGTCATGGTGGAGTGTTTTAGTGGGTTTTATGGCAGATGAAAATGAACTCGGTAGAGAAATATTATAAAAGCAGGTCCTACATGAAAACACCTCCCAGCTCTACGCCAACGCTGCAGGCCTCACTCTTTCTCTCCCAGTATGATCAGGATATAGCAGATCTGTCTGTATATGCACGAGTGTGTGTGGGTGTATAAGCTCGGCATGATGAAGTGGCATGAACAGTCTCTTCGGGTCAGATCTGCTCAGTTGGGGTCTACAGCATGCAGGAGGAGGAGCAGGTCCACCAGCTCGGTGGCTCAGCACCACACGCCAACCTAGATTCTGTTTCATTCATGCGTTATTATGCACATGTGCATTATTCATGAATTCATCTATGTTTAGAGGTAAAATGTCAGATTAAATATATCTGATATTAAACTGATGTATGGCTCAGTGATTTATTTTCACTGGGAATATAGAGACAAGAGGCCATGCAGCTGATAGTGATGCAAAAAAGTGGCTTGGGAAAGGAAAGAAAAAATATCTGTTTACTATCAGGTTCTTTTTAAAGGGAGGAGTTAAATAGGAAGTAAAGGAAACATGGAGAGTAATGCATTGCTTAATGAAGAGCAAAGGCATTGTCCCAATATGGTGTTGCACAAACCAGATGCCGCATTTATACTGTATGCTGATATCACATACTACACAAAAAAAAGACTTGTGCATAGAAAACATCTGTGTATCTTTGACCTAAATGTAAGTATGAACTCAGGATAAAAATCTGAGCACTGAAAGATTAGTTGAGTTCAGCTTCACTCAAAATTGCAAATAATTACCAAAAGCTATTTGAGAAACACTTATCTTGTAGTAATTTGCATTGTACCATCTGGCCTTTTCTAATTCTATTCATTCCTTCAACTGTGATAATGTTAGAGTGAAGCAAAAATGGCAGTTCAGTTATTATCTGATATTTGGGGAAAAGCAATAACACAGTGCTAAAGTTATTTTTGTTTTCATTTATAAAGGAGACTTTCTCAACACTTTGATTAAAAAACTACTCAGGGACTGTTACTCATTTAGATATGAGCTTATCATTGTCCAATGAACAGAGATGGTTTTCAGAACTGGATTAGTACCAAGGCCACATGTGGTGTTAAATGACTGGATGTAGATGTAAATTTTTCTGTTATTTATGCATTGCAAGAATTCTACTTGTGCTATTGGCATTGCTCTCTTCCCATACCATAACAGTGCCAATGCAGACAAGTGTTTCCATGGAAACGCTATGAAGTGATACAGCAAACACTCATGTATTTGTTACATCAGCCTTGATATTTATACATTGCGGGTTCAACGTTACCAACTGCAGCTTCATGCACATCAGGTTTGTGTGTGCGTAAATTGTGTAAAGAGACAGTGAGTGACAGATATGGCACAGTATTGACTTAAACACTGTTCATAAAAGCCTTTACATATACTGTATCTAATAGTTGTGAGCCATCCATCCTCTCCCTCTCTGTACACACCAGCGTCATTTCCTGTTTGCCAGCCAGCTTTTGTTAGCACATAGTCTAATATGTAAACGGAAATTCCTCCCTTTAATCCCTGTGTGTCCACTATTCAAGTGGCAATTGTTGCAATAAATTGAGCTCCGGTTGAGTATCAGCATGACTCTGACTATCTGTCTATTGTATTAGCAATGGCTAATATCATGGCCTCTATGCCTGTACCTTACTTGTCATATTCAGGCCTGCGAAGATAACCTGACTCATTTACATGATTCTATAGTTTCATGATGGTAGGAGATTTAGAATTTATGCTAACATGTTATTGCACTAAAAAAAAGCGAATTGTGGCTTCTTGCAGCCTGTTTGTCTTCTAGGCTGTCTTCTCACCTATCCTGTTGGCTGCATGTGGCCCAGCTCTTTAAAAGGCGGCCTCTTATTAGGTCACATCTACTCAGAAATGCCCCACTTCCCATGACTATATCCTCAAGTCTTGGCGTGCTATCTGGGACAATAATCGCTGACATTATTAAAGCTCATTTCCTCACTCCCAACCAATGTGCATAATCTTGAAGGTAGGAATACAAGCCTGTAAAATATGAGTAGCCTGATGATATATTTGGTATGGCTTTCAGCTTCTAACTGACAACAGGGTAGATTCCCAGCTAAAAATTTGCATTTGCTATTGATTGTGAAGAAAAAAAAAACAATATGCAATCCCATACGTTTTATTGCTGACTTTACAAGGCTCTGCTTAAACCTTAATGGTGACTCAAACAAGGCGGAAGAAATAGGGAACAGTAACAGATGGCAGAATTGCTGCTGACACTACCGGCTTTTGGCTCCAGATCGGTGTCTTGATGGCGTTCCTGATATAAGGATGCCAAAAGTACGCCTATTCTTCTCCTCAGTTACAAAAGTCTTACTTGGCCTTTAAATAAATGCAGCATAATGGCTATTACGCAGACTGGCCATGTTGCTGTGGGCCAGCTCATTACACAATACCCGGAAAAGAGCAAAAGGAGGAAGGAGTTAGAAAGAGTGGATTGAGGTTGTGCTTGCGTGTTTGTTTTTTATGAATTAGAAATCAGTGTTAATTGCACCACTGTGTATAGAAGCAGAGGCAATAAATAGTTTTTTAAGATTGCACTGCTTTTTGTTAGCGTTTTGGATATTCCTTCCCAAGATGGTCAGTGAGTCTGGCCCAAACCCAGCAAGCAGTATTGCCAGCAGGAGCACCAGGTCATTCACATGAATCATCAGTGCTCTGTTGCCAGTTTGTTTGTATTTATCTGTAATGGGATTTTGCAGAATTTAGACTGCTACCCCCGCGACCCGGCCCTGGATAAGCGGTAGAAGATGGATGGATGCATGGATGGATGGATGGCTTTCAGCAGCATACCTTCTAGTCTGCATGTAGTGCATCTTACATATTTATCGACTTGAAACATGAGGCAGTCAAAATGTCTAAGATGGGAAAATTAGGATCTTGACTCAGCAATTGCCTGTGTGAAGGTGTCTGAGGCACTGACTGGCACATTCTCTCAGAATACTTACATAGGTCACAAGCATTTAACAAGGTCTGTTTTCAGATTGCAAACCAAAAAGGTGCAAAAATTATATATGGAAATGTAGCCATACTGTTAAGTCAGTGTTAAGAGAGAGTAGTTGAGTGGCTACTCTTTTAAGAGTCCCTGAGTCTATATAAGGAAATCATTGAGTAGGAAGTAGGAAATCATTTGTGTTCATGAAGTCATGCGTGTTCAAGTATGTGCATATCTACTGCTGTTCGCCAATCTATAAGATATTTGCTATGCACATTCACATATTCTATCTTTTAAAAAAAGACGTTTCAGAATCTCTTTGAGAACGTACTGCTCTCTTTCTTTGAGAACATATTGCTGTTGCTTTATTTTCTTTATAAATTTCTTTTTTAATCAAGCTCCACACTCTCTCCCTAAACAGTGTCACTGTTATCTCAAATCAGAACAGGCTATGGGAGTTTACATGTTAACATATTAGCTTGAGAAACGCAGTGCCAAAACTTAAAGCTGCATTAATAAAGCACTTCAAATCCCTAGGAAGTTACAACAATGATGGAATGTCAGTGATGGACCAGAATATAACATTGTCCCAAATCTGACAAATATGTGTACAATACACCAGTGATAATACCACACACATCTTCCCCGATGTCATTATCTAGTACCTCTTAAAATAGATGAAATATGAAGCAACACATACACACAAACACACAGCAACTGCTTGTTCAAGCAGCCTTTCTCTGCTGATATAATCTGGAGGGCACAGGATTCAGAAACACATCTAGATCTGCACAAAGTTATGTGATCTTCACAGCACAACAAGAGCTTCAGACATGCCACTTTCAAGTCAAACCAGTAAAAAAAATGTTTACATTATGTTCAGCTTTGTTCCGCTAAATGTTTGAAAGGCTCATGCAAATACAGTGTCTTCAATAAATTTCATTTAGTGTGCTTTCAGAATGCTTAAATCAAACATGTTAATCGAACGTTTTAGTCAATTTAAAAATGGGAACCTAAGGTGAGTACCAAATGTGTTGTATTGACATGACCATCATATGTATAATATAATATTTTTGAATGGTACATCATTACAACCCTGTAGATTGAGTAAACTTGATCAATCCAGGCAAAACTAGTCATACTTGCTCTTTATAAACATTTAGTTCACATGTTCTTATCAGATTATTGACAGCTTCTGTCTAACCATAACAAATATTTGATGTCCCAGACAAGACGTGTTGTTTTCTATTTTCATTTGGAGACATGACTTCTGCTGTGTGTATGTGAAAGGGTCATGGTAGTAGACTAAGGCTCAGTGCAGACACTTCTTGAGCAGAGAGAGAAAGTGAGAAACAAACCCTCATAGCCAATCTAACGTCCTTTTGACACGTGTAATGTCACACTCTCCATGGTACAAAAGCTGGGAAGTGAGAACCGATCTGAATGTGTATTGAACAGTCATTGGGGTCACACTAGGTTCTCACAAGTCTCAATCCCAAGAGCTGGCTCATTTTGCTTACTAAACATCCTGTGTTGTTCCCATGGCTGCATGACTTCACTCTAAAACACTGAAGTCATGAGAGTGGGTGTGGTAGGACCCTACAGAGTTAATGATGATCCTTTTAAAACCCCAGATGGGTCATATCCCAGGGTGAGAAGTGATGTATTCTTGACCAGAGCCAGTGAACAGGAGGGTGGAGACCACTGTCCACTTGATTCTGACGCACAATATTATTGCTGAATATCTTCCAGGTCATGAGCAATCTTGTTAGAACTGATCGCTCTATCTATACACAGAGCAGGGCCAATGACAGGGTTTAGATATGTAATGGAATAATTAATCACATATGATGCATATTAGTGGTCTAAATACTTATTGAGTTAAAATGAAGTACTGGAAACACATACAGTACCATGAATCTCAAGGTGGATTCTTCAGCTTGTTTTTCTTAAATTATTTATGCTTTTCTTCCCTTCCACCCTGATTACTCCACTCTCTCCACCTTACAGGGCAGAAAAAACAGAAGTATTAAGTGAAGATCTACTACAGGTAAGCCATTCTGTTGTCTTATCCTATCTTCGATTACTGTATACTTTGTGTCTTTTCCGGTTATATCAATATGAGCTGTGTAATATAGATTTTTTTTCTCACATAAATATGTGTGCAGCGTGTATTCGTGCATGCATGTGGTGCTGGATGACTCATTCGACAGGTTTGAGTGGGTGGATTGTTGGGTGGCTGGGTCTGTGCACCTCTTCAGCGATGTTTGTGTGTAAATCAGGTGGAGAAGCGTCTGGACCTGGTGAAGCAGGTCTCCCACAGCACACATAAGAAGCTCACAGCCTGCTTGCAGGGACAACAAGGGGCTGATGTGGACAAGAGATCAGTCAAATCACCTTCGGTGTGTTGCGTTGATATGATACAAAACAAAAGTTACATTCTATTAGATAAATATCCTGTAATGTTGTGGAATATTATACAAGACAAGTTAGTTCAGGTTATCTCATATATTATAACAACTATATACACTCATTAACCATTAAAAAAAACTTTAACATATCTGTTATTAGGGATATTGTCTGATTATAGAAATGTATCAGAACGAACACCATAATATAAATTGTGGTTTCAGTTAATGCCAGAACTAACGCCCGGGCTTCTATTATAGAAAATGAATCACTGTATTCTGACACACAGATGCAAAAAAATTGACTGTGCTGTGTTATAAGAAGATTATAACAGAATATCTAGCACTATATATACGGCATAACATTCGGGTTTGCCTTTTTTCTTCTTGTCTCTTATCAGAAAAAGTTGCCCCTGACCACATTGGCTCAGTGTATGGTAGAGGGAGCTGCAGTATTAGGAGACGATTCTCTGCTAGGGTAAGACCTTATGGCGTGTTTTTATTTAAAACAGTACCGATATTCCCTGTTTAAACTTAGCCTTTACCATGTTATGTTCCTGGGTTTTTCTCACAGTAAGATGCTGAAGCTTTGTGGGGATACTGAAGATAAGCTGGCCCAGGAGCTCATTGTCTTTGAGCTCCAGATGGAGAGAGATGTGGTGGAACCTCTCTATATCCTGGCTGAGGTAAACTTATCTCTTTCTCAATATAATATGAAATCAGATTAAAGAGAATCTTTAGTGTTTTGATATTTGCAAGACGGGGAAACCCTGAATGGGACATCAGTCTGTCACAGAACATCACACACAATCATGCACTCATTCAAACCTTCAGTAATCCATGGAGGAAAGCCACAAAGACATGTGGGAGAACATGTAAAACTCTGCACAGACAAGAACCTGATTATTTTATTTATTTTATTTAGGTGGACATTCCCAACATACAGAAGCAAAGGAAACATCTAGCCAAGCTTGTTTTGGACATGGATTCGGCACGGACACGGTACGAGTTTTTTTTTTTTTTAAAAAGCTTGTATTATTTATTGGTTTGTGGTCTCACTGTGACCTTTATTTTCCCTGCCCATAGGTGGCAGCAGTCATGCAAGTCCTCTAGTCACCCTAGCAATCTTGCCCCAGCTGGGGCAAAAGCAGACTCACTCCGAGAGGAGATGGAAGAGACGGCCAATCGCATGGAGATCTGCAGGGTATCTCACACATCCTTTTTTTTGTTATATTTTATAATAAAATGCTATCATTATTCACATTGTTTAAAATGCTTCCCCTCTATGTAAAAGCAATAAATAAATGATCAGATGATAAAATAATAAAAATAAATTCATGAATAAAGAAGCACAGTAAGACCACTAGTGATAAAAATGTGGACTGTTAATGGACTTTTAATTAATTGCTAATTTTGGGGGGTTTTTTTTGCTTGTTTAGGACCAGTTGTCAGCTGACATGTACAACTTTGTGGCCAAAGAAATAGACTATGCAAACACCTTTCAGACGGCAAGTTATCTTTTTTGAATAAAATATAGTATTACATGGGTGCTTGGAACATAACAGGACAAGCAAAGGGCAGGAAAGCAGGTGTTAACAAGGTGTTTGGTCTCTCAAATCTTTGTAGCTTATAGAGCTTCAAGCAGAGTATCACAGGAAGTCTCTGGAGATTCTGCAGTGTGTGCTGCCACAGATTAAAGCTCACCAGGGTGAGTCCCTCCATCTGGCTTTTAAAGACAGCTTACACAAGATCAGCTTGTTGACTTTCATTTTTTTGTGCAAGCACAACAATTATCAATGATCCTTGCATGTTTCAATGTGTACGTTTATATCTATTTTTACTTTGAAAATTGTGTTGTGTTTTGTATTGTGTTACTTTTTGGTGTATTTCAGAGGCTTGGATAGAGAAGCCATCCTATGGCAAGCCTTTAGAGGAGCATCTGACCCTCAGTGGCAGAGAGATAGCCTTTCCTATTGAGGCATGTGTCACCATGCTGCTGGAGTGTGGCATGCAGGAGGAGGTGAGAACCTGCTGGTCAGACAGGATATCCGCTCTCAATTTCTGGTGCATGTTCCAAATGTGTGATAAGTATAGAAGTGTGGCAGAGAGGAAGGGATCACTGTTACTATCAACATGATCACATACTATATATTAATATGTCCTAATGTGACTATTTTTGGAGTGGTCATCAACTTAATGAGAGAGAAATGCATTGCACTGAAAATCAAAACACCAAAAGCCAGCATCAGGTAAGTGGGGAAAGACAGCAGAATTTCCTCACTTGAGATTTAACCATGAATTTTTAGGCATGCAAGACTATCTGAACATTGCCATTATTCTAATAGTAACAGTAAATTCCTGCTGACACGAAAACAACTACGTATTTAATATAAATTCTTTAAGAGACAGAAAAATGGCTTATGATTGGAAAGAGTACATAAGAACAGCACTCAATATAATGTAGCTGCCTGCATGTAGCACACCAATATATAATACAGGATCAGATTCATGCTATTGTGTTGTGGAAGAGCTACAGATATTGATAAATCTGTCAATAAGAAAATGTATTTTATATTACTTAACTTCAGTCAGCAGGTTGGCACAATGTAAGAAATACACTACATATAAATATGTTGTTCAGTCCAGTGTTTGGCCTTTTTGTGTATGTAAGAACTTTCATGAAGTTCCCAGCAAGATATTCCTAACTCCACACCAGTTTCTCTGTAAATTATAATGTACTTATTAAATAACTCATTGTATTTACTGTATAATATTCTAATGATTAGTTGATTAAGACTTTAGCAGAATTAAATAACTCATTTGATTGTAACTATTTTAACTGTATGAACCGAATACAAGAGAAGTTTGATTCATCAGGTTTAAACTAGAATATAGTTTTGTCACAAGAAAAATAAAACTGGGACCTGAACAGGAACCATGAGATTTTCACAACACCAATTTTTCCTTGACACTTCAGGTCTATTTTAGTGCTCGTTGTTTGCATACATGTTTATGTGTGAGTCTTTGCATTGCAGTAGAAATAAATTTCTTACTTGAAATTCACTGTACTTTCAGGGTTTGTTCCGTGTGGCCCCGTCAGCATCCAAACTGAAGAAGTTGAAGGCATCTCTAGATTGTGGTGTTCTGGATGTGCAGGAATACTCTGCAGATCCTCATGCTATAGCAGGTAAACCACACATTCTTAACTACAACAATGTGTTAGAAGCAGCAGATGTTACTGATAACAAAGCATATCATGCATTTCAGGTCTTACCATTAACTGTCAAACTCCTGACTTGTTTTTACTTCATTTCTTATTTACTTCATCCTGCACAATTTTCTCTGTTGCAGGAGCTCTAAAGTCATATCTCCGTGAACTCCCTGAACCTCTAATGACCTCTCAGCTCTATGATGAGTGGATTCAGGCTTCAAAGTAAGTAGAAGCTGTAGGACCAGCATGTAAACCAGTAAAATTCAGCTCACTGCTAGAGCCTAATGGCACTACAAAGTACATTTATTTCTAGAATAATAGAGGATTCCTAGTATAATTAAGGATTAATAGAAAAAAGTTCTTTATTCAATTAGACTGTAAGCAACTGAAGCATGGTTTAAACATTAAAAGTACAATGTAGCTGCCTTCTATTTATGATTATAGTACTGAATCTATAGAAAGCAATATGTTAAAATCATTTTAACAAGCCATATTTATCATATTATATGATGTACATCTAGTCGAGTGCAATGCAATATATGTTAAAAAATTAAATGCATAGATAACATGCTCTGTAACAACCAGAGAATGTTCAAAGTACATTAAAAAGACAGAAGGTGTTTATAAGAACAACAAATAGGCATATAATTATTGGATAATATTTATATCACATTTCAAAATAGATAGCTTGTTAAAAGTTAAAATCGCTCATTTGACTCATTTGTCTATAAAATAAATCTCTTGAAATTATGAAATACTGTGAATGCAGTCTTTTGCACTTGAATTATAGGGTCATTCATTTTACAGTTCTAGCCATCACATTATGTACTAGATCTTATAATATACAAACACTCATATTTTCCACACTAGTGTTCAAGATATGGACAAGAGGCTCCAAGCCCTACTGACTGCATGTGAGAAACTTCCAACAGCCAATTTAAACAACTTCAGGTCAGTGTTTTTGGCTGTTTGCCAGCTGTCATTATTTGTGAGGATGACAGGATGACAGTTAATGAATACCATTATAAATATAAACAAGGACATTGATATAATCTTCATTAGTGCTGTGTGCAGAGTATCAATAATGCAGTATTAATTACTATTCAGTCATTTTTCATATTCGTATTAATCCAGTACTATGCCAAATTTTAATTACTGTTTTGGTCTAATTCTTTGAAGACACGTTATGCTTAAACATACAATTTATTAGATTATTCATTCAGGGCTATATTCAGAGTTGAGAATGTTATGTCAGTATTTATGCAGGTACGGTTATCCATATACATAGAAGATTTATGCACATGCTTAAGTACATTTTCTAGACTCCCGATGCTCTCTGTAGATCATAGATGTGTCTGAAACACAGCCACCAGTTCCACCAAAAACAAAGGGCTCTTGCATTTTAACCATTTTTATATCCTTTTGTTGTCTTATTGATATAAGATATTGACAGACTGAAATAGGAATTAAAAGAAAAGGATTCATGTTTGAAGAACTATGTATATAATGTAGATAATATATTTTCTTCTTTACTTCTTACTGTTCTTCTGTCTTTTGTAGATACTTGATTAAATTCCTAGCCAAGCTAACTGAGTACCAGGATGCCAATAAAATGACACCTGGTAACATTGCAATAGTGTTGGGACCCAATCTGCTGTGGACACATTCTGAAGCGTGAGTCTCTGCACTGGTTTATTCTCACAGATTATGAGTCCAATTTTAAAAGGTTGACACAATTGTGTGTAAGTACTGATGGGGCTACTGCTACTGTTACTAAATTACATTGATTTCGACTTTTTAAAGATAAAATGTATGGATTAGTATTTTTTTAAGATTAAATAGGCAATTTGTTGTGTTAAGGAACATGACAGAAATGATGACCACAGTATCTCTGCAAATCGTTGGCATCATTGAGCCTATCATCCAGCATGCCGACTGGTTTTTCCCAGGAGGTGAGAAAGACACACAATCTGTTTCTCTCGCTATCTCACACTCTCACCCCACACACATTCACACATACCAGTCTACCCCTTGAGAGAGATTTAAACTGGATTTCTTCCTCTATTCTTAGATATTGAGTTCAACCTGACAGGCAGCTACGGTAGCCCCATCCACACCAACCACAACTCCAACTACAGCTCAATGCCCTCACCAGACATGGACCAATCAGATCGCAAGCAGACGCACGACCAAGGCCGACGCCCCCTCAGCGTTGCCACTGACAACATGATGCTGGAGTTCTACAAAAAGGATGGGTAGGGTTTCATATTTTTTCCCCTGCGCAAGCTGTTCCTCTCCTACCCTCCCACTGCTTGACTCCCACACACTCTATACAACGTCTCACTGCATCTATCATGTCTCTATCGAGGCAGCAGTGTTCTCATGTTGAATCTTGCCAGTAGCTCATTACAGGCCGAGCTTTGTTGAACATCTTTTAGAAAGCAGAGGTAAAAAGAAGAAAAGGTTAATTTCTTATATCATAATCATCTGTTCAGTACTGGGCATGGGTTATACGTTCAATGAGTGACTTTATTGTCTTATATTTTCCGATTTGGAGTTTTGCCGTGGTGAGATATTAGGCCATTAGACGCCACACTCCCACAACTTCCATTTGTTTAAACAAAGCCTGCTGGGCCGGTGCAGTCTCTATAGCAACCTGCTTGATGTGTGATGGAAGGCGAGAGCTGAGTTTTCATTCACTGCTGCTAAAGGTTGGGGGACTCAGCTTCCTTCTGCAATGCGTCGACAGGTGGAAAACTGCCGCATATGGAGGCACTGGTCGAAACATTCAAATAATACATTCCAATAAATGCCCTCATCAAAGTGTATACAGTATATGTTATCTTTTTATTTCTATGCTATAAAAAAATTTGTATCAGGATAAAAATTGTAACACGTGCCAGATTTTAAAGAAGCTGTTTGGATGGTTAAAGGTCAAAGAATTGCCCTGTTTGTATATCTGTCTGTCCATAGAATTTGAATTAGGGTGGTAATTAGACTTAATGAGACGTAATAGCTACACAGCAGGGGAAAGTGCCAGCTGCTCATGTGGCCTGTTTGCTCTCACCTCCAGATGCTTGCCTCTACCTAATTGTGTCAGAATTTGACTTTTTTTATCATACCCCCCATCAGTTTACTATCCCTACTCTTCAGTTATCACTCCACTCAAAACTCATTTTGGATTGCTTGCACGAAAACTTTTATCTAACACAGAGCTAAATTAACCTTTTTTTTTTATTTAAAGCAGTTTTTTTCTCAATACTCAAAAAAAATATTTTGGGACTGAATCTACTCAGACTGGGATGTCACAAAAATATATATCAGATATGGAAATTAATTGTGTAGTGAGGATTTAATACTGAAAAGGCACAGATGTATATGTATACTTCTGGTCTAACTACAGGCTAAATCTCTGTTCAGAAGTTTTAAGCATTATTTTTATCCTTGATTTTTGTCATCAATTGTTTTTAAAGGTGGTGCTCTAAATGCTAATGAAACCCGTCATCTCGAATGTTTTTACAGAAGAAAAATAATGTAAATTGAATTCCAGTACATCCACGACTACTACAGGCATGAACTGCATGCAGTTAATTTTCATATTCTAAATGATGCACTCAAAGATTAGATTTATGCAGGTGCTTAACCCGTGTTTGAATATGCATAGCTTTTGAGCTTTATGTATCAGCCAAGCACAGTTGTGACAAATGTGGTTTGTTAACATTTAAACTGGGTGGTTAGGTGTGTGCTACTATTAATAACATTACAGTACAGTTAAAAATGCAATGTTGTAATGTACTGTTCACATACATCGACAGTTCCCTGACTTTGGTCACGAAATGTCTTCTGTTTGGACTTTGAGTCGGTCTGCAGTTCACATGTACTATACATAGTCATGTTTCTCTATTCTAACATCTTGCCTTTTTATATGGTATGCAGTATAAAAGTCTACAGTTAATGATGTACCATAATTTTACCAAGCAAGTGAGCAAGCCAGTGTGTGGTCTTACACAAATTTCTCATATCATGCATATTTATAGATTTCAGACTTTTATTCTTCATGTGGTCAAATTCTAGGTTGCTTGAGCATAAAAATTATTAAAACATTTATTAATCAGCACAGATCATGTTAATGCTTTATATATAGAGGTACATTATTTCTTCTTTGTCTTCTATTCCATCCCTTACGTCATTAATCTCTAATACCCATGTGGTCAAATCCAGTGGTCTATGAGTAGCCAGTAACCTTTTGATTCTGACATCTAACCTTCATTCCTCTGTTCTTACAAATGCAGCATTAGGAAAATACAAAGGTACTGTATGCCAATAATAAACATTACCTCTCTGTGTATGTTTGTAGACTTAAAGCATTCAAAATTTCAATGGATCTCTCTTTGCCTTTTGGATAGATTTCTCCACAAAATCTGGAGAAAATTTAAAAAATTGAGTTATTATATTACTTTAACTTAGGTTACACTCTGAATGAATGTGCTTTCTCTTTGTTTGGGGGCAGTATGGGAGTCAGAGTGATGGACACATCTTGGGTGAAGGGTAAAGGTGCATCCACGCTTGCTCGAAAAGCCTCATCTACCCCTCCTAGCGCCCAGCCGCCTGGATCGCCTGCTGACACATTCATAACTGAGCAGCCTGGAGAGCTGAACACATCTCCCATTCCTACCCCTCCTCCAGTAGACAGGGCTAGGTAAGTCCACACCTCTTCTTTATCTAATCCCCACCATCACTTCCCAGATATTCAAATATGTCAGTATTATTTTGGAACTCCTTCTTATAACATCCCTTTTTTTCTCATGTAGTCTCCAAATCCAGTTTCTCAGTGTTTATACATGCATAATTGTATCATTATAATATGGCAAACACATGTATAATTGGTAGGGTGTTAGTTTATGTTAGACATTTCCTGTAAAAATGTCTGTACAGTTTCCAAATGCAAAAAAAGATCCATGCTATGGCTTAACATTCATTTCATTTCATGAACCATAATTGAGTCTTTCTTTTTTTTTCAAAATCCATTAACTTTCTCATCTGCACTGTTCCATTGGTTGTCATTCTGTGGCTAACACGTTGCTCTCTGGGTCTGTGATGGCTGTAGGTCTGGCTGGCTTGCTTCTTTCCCTCTTGTGACTCTTTCACTCTATGAAAGGGTTTTGTGTCTGTTCAACTGCCCTGGGTTTAGTTAATGCACCAGGCTATTAGATTGCTCTGTTTTAGTGCTTGCTATAGAGAATATGGATATAGTTAAAAGCATTATTTTTTAATTATTTTCTGAACTCAGCAACCATGATGGTCAGAGCTGAGCTTGGCAGTTTAAATGGAAAAATGGTTCTGGACTTGGTGCAGTGCGCAGACACAAGGTCATTCTCAGCTCATTAGAGAGCGATGTTTTTTTTTCTCTCATATGCAGGACTTTTTGTGCAGTGGAATCTGAATGCACACACTGAGACCCCACACCCTTGTTAATTCATTGTTTTGGCTTCTTAGCTGGCTTCCTGTATGCTACGCTTCTTTGCCATTGTCCTACACTTGAACTTATTTACTCCTTACCAGAGCCTGATGCAGTTATTGTTTTTTTTTTTTTTGTTTTGTTTTTTTGCGAGCTTAATATGTGAATAAGTTAGTAAAATATTCTTTATAATAGTAGAGAGTAATAGTCAATGCTGAAGATGAAAAAAATCCACTTTCGGCTAGTGCTATCATCCGTGTGCGTGTGCAGTTACTAGAGCTCTCTCTCTCTGTCTCTCTCTCTGTCTGCTCTTTATTTTTTTTTTCAATATCTGCAGCTCCAAAGAGGTGTCACCCCATCGGCCGGACCCCACTCATGCCCATGCGCCACACGGGGATGAGCGGCCACCCCCTCCTTACCCCTCCTCCTCTACCACCTCCCACACCCCTCACCACTTCTATCCCAAGCCCCCTCCCTGTGCAAGGCCAGTGGCCCCAGGGCCTGAGTCACAGCCCCCTGACTCTCCACCCTCCCAATTACGCTGGTCCAGCTATGGCCCTCCTCAACCCCAAGCACTCCCTTCTTCCTCTTCTTCCTCCTCTTCCTCTTCTTCTCTTGACATTAACTCCAACCCCAAGCCCAGCTGCCTGCATTTCCCCAAACACGGCCCAGCATGTGAGCTGCCAGACGTGAACACATCCCCTCTCTACATTAAAACACCCCTCATTTTGACCCGCAACGAGGTGGCCCTCGGAAACCCCCCTAGCCTTCCCACATCTGGCCCCCCTCCGTGGGCTGCCTGTCCATGTGCCCGTGAACGAGGACCCCCCAGGCTGCCTAGGTAAATACCGCCTGTATGTTCCCACCCACCTGACCTCGGCTACATACACACCAAGATGGCTACCCTTACAGTGGCTCTCCTAATTAAAGACCAAATTTTTCCTCTCTCTTTTTGTTTCTGTTCTTATGCTTATAATGCTCTTTTCGCCATACGCCATACCTCAGATTCTGTAACATTCTCGTTGTCCAGGGGAGCCTCTCGTGGGGGTTGCCTAGCAACTGAGGATGTTACTGGCTTTTAGAGAAAGTGGATCCTGCCATAGATTAGAAATAAAATAAAAAACACATGCACAACCCTGTTCATGGTCATATAGTGGCATATTAATTTATTTATGCCATACCTTCTATCAGTCGATACTTTGCGTGGTGCATTTCCCTATTATAACTTTTCTGCCTGTGACATTAGAAAAAAAATTGCTGCCTGAAAAGAAATTAAATAAAAGTCAGTGGTATAGAATTGAAGGTCAGCATATGTACCCATAATTAAGCATGGTTACTAAAAGCAATATGAAACAGATATGCTGGCAAGGTACTTCATGCTAATCCAATTCTTTTTAAATAAGGAAACTTATTGCTCACATGCATCCTTCCTGATACATTTAGTTCAAATTTTGAATTGAGCAGGAAATCGCATACCGTTCTTTTGTTACCCAAGTTGTTCGAAAGCTTGCAGCAAGGTCAGAAGAATGTACTATGATACTGTTTCCAATCCAGAAACTCTTAAGCATCTGCAGTCATCCCTGCAAGGTAAAAGTTATTATCAGAAGTACAGTGTGAGTCTCCTTATTGTATTCCCCATACATGAGAACAAGCCTGCCTGATAGTCTCTCTCACCTCATCTTTTTCCATCAGTCTCCATCCAGATGATGTCCATTTAGAGCTCAGGAAACTACACAGATTAAGCCATTGCCAACATAACTTCAGATGTAACAGCCTGGCCACTTAAGTAGTGTTGTCAGGGTTAGAAATTCTACACATACTCAGCTGCATTACAAATACAAATCCTGTGTGTGTGTGTGTGTGTGTGTGTGTGTGTGTGTGTGTGTGTGTGTGTGTGTGTGTGTGTGTGTGTGTGTGTGTTTGTACAGATGTTGGATGTTGTAGGTGGATGGCTAGTCTACACAAGGACACTCTATTCCCTTCCTACTAACTGTATTGTCAATTGATTTAGTTCCCCATTATGTTTCTCTGACTTTGAGAGCAGGGTAAAAAAAAAACTGCTGAGAATATTGACTTCAATTATGCAATATTAACACTATTTAGTAGATTTATCATTATTCAAATAATCTCAGATACTTTCAGAGTAACCTAAACTTATTTTTGGACTGTATATGGAGGTGGAATAAGCCTTGTGTGAGTAGTTTTTGTGCACCTTTCCTCATTATGGGTATTGCAGCTGTGAGTCTCTGTCAGGCCATCATATTTCTGTCTCTTTCCCAGCACTCTAAAGAGCAAGGAGCTCTCACCTGTGATTGGCCATAAGGCCATGCAGGCAGCAGGACAGCCAGTGCCCCCTGTTGGCCAGCAAAGCAACAGCCAATCACCTCACTCAGCTGAGCACAGCCCTCACACTCTGCGCAAAGGTCTGTTTATATTATTTTTTAAAGTCATCTAAATAATCATTTTATATGATGCATGGTCTATTTAGCAAAATTAGGTATCTTGAAGTCATGAAAGGCAGATAGATTTGCATTATAATCTCATCATTATCTCTAATGAGATTATACAGGAGTCTTGACTCATTACTACTTGACATTTAAAAAATACTTTTTGGTTTAGATTTTTCTAGAATCCTATAGTCTGTCATTTCACGAATCTGATCTCTGTCCTTCCTCTTCTTTTATCTCTCTCTCTTCTCAGCAGCCTCAAAGAAGTTGGCCCCTGTGCCACCCAAGGTTCCCTACGGCCAGTCAGGGGCGATGTCCGACCAGTCCACAGGTCAGCCGTCCCCGGTCAGCCTGTCCCCCACTCCCCCAAGCACCCCATCCCCGTATGGCCTGGGCTGTGCCCCGGGGCACGTGCCCCCCACCTCTCCTGGGCAGGGCCCGCTAGGCACATCCCACTCTCTCCTGTCCTCTCCCCCATCTCTGACTGGCACACTCAACAAGTCGCGACCCGCCCCAAAACCGCGACAGAGACCAAGTCTGCCCCCTCCACAGCCACCCACTCTCCCCCCCAGTGTCCCCCAGCCAATGGAACAGGGCCTGCTGGACGGATTGTCCCCCGGGGAGAGCATGTCCACAGGTAAACATGTCTCAGTGACAACAGCAAGAGCGGGAGGACAGCAGCCCTCTCTCAAATTGTCTGTATCGCCATCTTATGCAGGCGATGGACTTTGAAAAGCCATGGTTCCCTAAAAATGTGAAGTGTTTTCACTGTATTTTGTTTTCCTGTTTTCCTGAGCATGAGGTGCCTTTAGGTTTAGTTGCCTTTAATTCTTTTAAGACCAGTATTTTATTTATTTTTTATTGATTTGTCATGTTCAGGATTATTATAAAGCACTTGAATATGGAGCATAAAGGGATTGAACTCCTGGATCTACAGAATTCCTAGATCTACAGTATATACCTTAGCTATAAAGTTCAATAGCTGTCTTGGTAATTTTCACATTACACAGACTTTGTCTCTAAGTAAGGCTTGTGCTCTGTGTATGGTACTAGTGATCAGCTGTGTGGGCACTGACTGTATGTTCTCTCATTTGAGCCTGTGGTGTGTCTTGTCAGTCATTCTCCTGATCACTCTGATTGATGTATGACTCTTTTGTCCCCTGCCATTGTTATGCACCTTGCAGCTGTGTGAGGCCAGGCACTGAGTGTGGGCTAAATGTGAGGGGGACGTTTAGGGTAAGCCCAAAAACCTGCTGCGCAGCTGCGCCCCACGCCGTAGCCTCATCTCACACCGTCGGGCCTGGTGCTGTGGCTGAGTCTGGGGGCTCCTGCAGCCTGTTCCCTTTGTACATTATGCTCTTGTCAGCCAGCTCTCTCATCCTTGTACTGTACTCTCTCTATCTCTATCTCTTTTCTCTCTGTTATTTGATTCTTTCTCTCTGTGGAGCTGTTTGTTGCTGCCTCATTATCTCCGTGTAGTCTATGCATGGTGTTGGGACTGGGCTGTGCATGGCTTACGGACCACCAACGTCGTCACTTCTAAATTCCATCCTAATGATAATTCTCTTGCCCCAACAACGTTCCCCAAACCACTCCCCTACGAGTCATTTAGCTGCTTCTCACCACATGGGTCGGCCCAGCTAAACTCCGCCCTCTATGAAGCCGGGCCAGCTGTGGGGTGACTCTGAAATACCACCGCTCCACTTGCTGTCCATGTCCATCTCATTCTTACACAGGGGAGGTCTTCACAATCAGAACCCAGGCCATACGGTAGCTCCTTAAGGAACTGCAGATTTGAACGTTTCCTTTGCTTTACACCCATCTCATTGTCTCTGTCAAAACATTATGGTTATTTTGGTGGCTATCCATTGAATGTCAACTGTGATGATTCTGAAACAGTCGATTGAATACTTATCGATTTAATAATAACCTTTAAATGATAAATGTTAAATCTTCATTTTAAGAATTAGAGGACAACCCTGGAGCATTGTCTTGAAATGAAAAGAATCCTATTGTCAGTGGTTTAGAATGACAGAATCCCTGTGTAGAATGTTAGGGAACAACCCCTCTCTCCAACCTCCTACTTTCAACAAATCACATTAAACCAACCCGCGCTGGCTTTTCCTCAAATGTTGGACCAAGAACTTAATTTGCTTTCCTTTCTTCTCTCCTTTCTCCATCATCCTCACCATCATATTTCTCCGACACCTGACCATAATCATGTTTGTCCTGCTTGTCTTCATCACATGTCTCACCCTCGCTGCCATTCCTTGCCACCCATCAGCAGATCTCTTCAGTTTGGAAATCCCCTCCATCAATGTTAATCTGGACAGCCTGCTCGACGAGTTCAGGGTGGGGGCGCCGTGCCGGAGCTCCCTGGCCATGGCTGACTCTCCGGAGGGGGAACACGTGATTGAGGAGGAGGCACAGAGCACCACGCTGTAACCCCAAAGCCCAGCCAGTGGCCGCCTAGCCCTGCCGAGCTCCCCCACCTTCAGCTGAGGTCCTATGAGCAACCAGGCCTCCATCAACTTCACCTACCCCACCCTCACCATTGGAGCTGGACCCCCAACCCAACACAAACATATGCCTGCTAACCTTTTCATGTTTCAGAGACTAATCAGAATATCATCTCACTGATAAGTAGATATGGTATTTGATTATATCTTCACAAGCTGTGCCATAGCAAAGACAAGCAATGGAAGACTATAAGAATGTTGCAGAATTTATTGTTTTGTGAAGAATGTGCCACGTTATATTTTTAGGTTTTTCTCTGTTGTTTCTGCCTTATTGGAGCCTGCAGATAATTTGCAATACTACAGACACAGGGGATTTTGTTGACTCCAAAGGAACATTATATTTCTATGTGCTGGAAGCATAAGATCAAAATGTCAAAGGGTAGTATTTGCTCATATTCTTTAGTATCAGAGTTGGTAAGCAGGTTTCATTTTTTTGTAAATGAATTGAAGAAGCAAGGCATGCAATTTTATTTATGTCCAGTTTTACAATGTTGAGGCCTTGGCATTCTTGCTCATGTCCTCTCTCTCTCTCTTCTCTCTCTCTCTCTCTCTCTCTCTCTCTTCATATATAACTTCTCTTCATATATGTATCGGTCTTTCAGACAAAACATGCCTATATACACAACACTGCTTTGGCATAGACAGTATCATGACAATATTTCTAATCAATTGTCTAAACGTGCACAGATCAATTCAAGCACATAATGGAAATATTCTGAGATGTTTGTAATACACTAATAATCAGTGAAACAAGAAATCATAGTAAATGTTTTGCCTCACTGTCCTAATACTTGATAAGACATGTCAGTGGTACATATGTACTCTTCACACTTCCAAGGCCAGCTGTAAAACAGATTGGTTCTGCTGTAAAGAGAGGTGAAACCATTAAGATGTATTTTGTGCCTCCCATTCTTACTTTGTTATCAGGACAAGTGTAATGACAGGTTCCTCTTTTGTGTAAATACAATGATTGTACATAATGATCTGTAGATATGTGTTAATGAGAGGACAAATTTAAAGGCAAATATGGATTATATATTCATATGTGTTACATGTCATATTTATCTTGTATAGAGATAATGTTCTATGGAAATGGAGTATTATTTTGTCCCTGAATACTTGTTGCCAGATTCACACAGAGTAAGTGAGCTCGTGCACTTTTGTAAGCCATGAATACTAACTGTAAAAACACAAATGAAGATATGTATGTTTAAGTAGATTCTAGCCCTAAAATCTGCCCTGCAATATGGACATGACCTTTGTTCTACAAATTGGTGATCATTTCGATTGTTGCATTTACCTAGATAGCATTTAGGTGCAGTGCAGCTCAAAAAAGACGCAAATAATGGTGTCTTTAAATGGTGGCATTACACATAAGAATACCTTTACTGAACTATAAACGTCAAGAACCTGCCAGGAAACCTGCAACCCTCACTGGTACTTGGGTACAAGGCACATCAGAACAAAATATAAT
Source organism: Tachysurus fulvidraco (assembly GCF_022655615.1). NCBI lineage: Eukaryota > Metazoa > Chordata > Actinopteri > Siluriformes > Bagridae > Tachysurus > Tachysurus fulvidraco. The sequence continues at coordinate 13,418,060 of NC_062532.1, read as the reverse complement.
AGCTAAGCTCAACAAGGAAAAACATGTAATTGGTAGCCATATATTTAGTCATTTTGTTGGTCACCAAATCTGTTGTTTTGCCTTGATTCTCTTCTATCTGGATAGCTACTCCCTCCTTACAGGGTCTTTGTTTTCTTATATGGAATTTCCTTTTTAACATGTCAGGGTTCACTTTCAGATCGACATAAAAAAGCAGGTTCTGATTTCCCATCATTCATGACAGTCTTGCTGCCTTCTCCATTCCACAATCACCCCAGTCTGAAGCTATAGCCAAAAGAAAGGTTGGACAGTGTGTTAGAAGTGCCATCTGTTTGTCCAGTAATCTTACAGACCAACAGATGCTGTAGTTTGCCATGTCTGAATTGCTTGAAAGCATGTGGAATACAAACAGGGCCAGAGAAAGTGCAATTACACTTCATTCTTTTTTTAACCTCACAGAGAAATGGCCATAACAGCCATGCTTTTTTAAACTGACCAAGAGCCTGACTCTGAAGCAATCCCAAATGTCATGGCTTTCATTATTGTTTTCTTTGACTAAGCATTAATGTACTTCAGGGACAAGAGGACTTCTTAGCTGAAATATATGGTATGCCTCAGTGTGCATTCTCAATTTCTTCTACTATGATGGTTATTGGTGACTGAGTACTCTTTTAATAGCTGTAGTGATTATACAATGATAATTGCAAGTGCCCTCACAATAGATATTTATGTCTTGAAGCCAGTGGCGAGTTTTGTGTATATTTGAGGGTTTTTACTTTTTTTGTGTGTGTGATGGTTTCTTCAGTGTTTTTTTGAAGAGGCAGGTGTGCATTTGAAATAAGTGAGTGTTGATTGAATGTAATTGAACTTTTACAATGACCTGCAACAAGGTAAAGGCTTTGCCAATACCTTATAGCAGCTGCAATAGACGCATGGTTTATTATTTTATTTAGGTGACTCTTTGCGTTTAATCTGCCGCTTTTGCCAGTCACTTTGAAAGCTTGCTTAAATGTTGTGGGATTGAGTGAGGGGATTTTGAAGTGAACACACTCGTCTTTTAGTTACAGTTCATTGCAACCTGTTCCTGAGGCCATATCATTTTTATCTGACTTTATTCCCCCATGCAGCTGCTATAATTTTTAGAATTGAATACACCAAGGGCCATGTGGAATACAGACATTTTTACACAATTGGACCACATTTTTTTGTGTTCCTTCTTTATTAAGGAATATAGCTTATTTGTGAATTCAGGTGCTGAAGTTCAAGGTTTGTTTTCCCACAGTTTTCAAAAGTTCCTTAGTTCAGTTATTACTGCACTTGAATCCATTAAATTAAAAAAATGACAAGGTCCAGACATGCTTAACATTTCTAACCATCATAAGTTTGTACCCCCAAAAGCTGTCAGTTGACAATGCAGAAAGTGGATGTGACAATGCAATGCATGCACTTAGTCGCTTCAGATAATTCACAATTTCTTTTTATTTCATTTCTTTTAGTCTCTTAAATGTTATCAGTAAACTGGGGAGAGGGTGAAAAATAGCAAGTGTAAACAGCTGGTTAAAGAAGTGTCATGGATTTTTGTATAAGTGCACAGTGTCCATTGATGTACAGCCTCTCCCCTGCATTAACAACTTCTGTACAAACGTTGCCTGTATGTCACTCCCCTACCTTCCCCTTCTATCCCCTCAGCTTAGCATATCAGTGGAACAACACAGTCTGTACTCTGAAGCCTATTGCAATCCTGATCAGAATGTCAGATATAGATATCTATATTAAACTCTACATTTTTAATATTTCTTGTCTGACTTTTTATTATGAAAATATAGATGCTGGGGTTTTTTTTGGTCAAAGCTTCTATATGTTGCTTATAAAGGGGCATTTGTAAATGTACTAAGATATCAAATAAAATACAGCATGCCATAGAAAGAGTCCAGTGCAAGTCAAGAAGAAAACGTAATGTCATTTTCTAACCTGTGTGACCAGAAGTGCTTGAAGAACAAGGGTGTGTCTAAAAAAAAGTAGCATCAAGGCACATTCACTCCTTCTCAGAATCCCCTTACAACATGACAAGCTGCCTGCCAGGCTTCCTTTGCTCACTTAATCCTTTTCATATTAAAAATTTAGTAGTAGAGATGCCCATGGTACAACTCAGCACAATTCAGTGTTTTATCAGCTTGGGATCAGCAGTTCTTTGGTGACAAAGCAGTCCATTGTGTTAGGGATACCAGGAGTTACAAAACAAGTACAAAACAAGCTTGTGAAATGAAATGTTGTGAAATGTTCACATAGACTCTGATCTCTATTTCTCGCAGAGCATCAATGTATAAACTAATGCAATTCTCGTAAAAAGGGCAATAATCCTTAAGCCAGAAAAACCCAAGGCAGCGTTGCGGCTATCAAAGCCAGTAAAGTAAAAATGATTAAAATAAACAACAGGCAGTGTGATGATGTGCACACACAGCCATGCTCAGTGCTGTTCTCACGAATCGCCACACTCGTCCCAACATCAATAATGTCTTCTTCAGCCATAGGACGTCCCAGATCGCTTATAATGAACAACTGTGAGGAGTCTTTAGGACAAACCAATCTCTTGCGGCTCATCCTAGATGAAATACATCTCAAGCAGCGTCCCAGTCGCCGATACCCGGGCGCAGATGTGGGGCGGCCATGGAACCTTAAAGGCACTTCCAACATCTTCGTGTGTTTTTCCTTTTCTCCCCCGAGTCCCTGTAGTTTGGTAACGAAAGTGACATGTCTGCATACGGGACAGATGATAGTATCTCTGGTGATATCTCCGTTTTTGTTTGAGCTCACAAAAGTCCCGACCAGGCAGTCATGGCAAAACGCGTGTCCGCAACTCAGCGTACGAGCCGCGTCGGAAAAGCTCTCAAAGCAGACTGGACAGTCCGCGTTGTACACTTCATCATCCATGATCATTCAAACACACTCGACTCTGAACTGATTACTGGCATATCCGCATGTTCTCTACAGCCCCACACATGAGAAATGCTGCTGGAAGTAAAAAAAAAAAAAATGGTACCAGCGAAGGTATTCAACAGATGTTGCGTAAATGCGCCTTAAATGACTCAGTAGCGTGTGTACAAAAGGTTGTCAAACTGGAAGGGCTACAGAGTCGGGAAAGAAAATCTACTGGTATCGATTTCAAATGAAGGGTTTGCTTTATATGTTAGCTCAGATGTGTGCCTTCTCCAGTATGCACTAATGTGCACTCTTAATCTAAGTTAGACACTTAGGGAATTTATTAATAGGTTCTTAAAGTATCGATCCAAAGCAAGTTGTACATTATTTTGTAATATCAGTATTTGTAAGTAATTCGACAAATTATGTTTAATCAAACAGATTTTTTTCAGATGTTTATTATTGTGCCCCTGATGCCTGTAACTATTTTTATTTTCTGTTTCCAGACATTTGCAATGTTCCGATATTGCTAGAGTTAATCATATAAAACATTGCTAAATATAAATGAGTAGACAAAAAGTTTACTTGGACAGAGTAACACACACAATATTTCAAGCATTGTTCTATTAACCACCATAATAGTGTATTAATTAGAATGAGTACTTTCAGGGAGAGCTTACTTATAGCATGAGATTTAATCAAACAAATAAATACATTAATTGATACATATAGGCAATTTTTTTAGATTATTTATAAAAAAAATTTCCCATCAGAACAGAGGAAATATGTCATGACAATCTGCTGATCTCCTGGGATTTTCATAGACAATAGCCTCTGGAATCTCTATTGTTTTGTTGTTAATAGAGATTAGGATGTCTTAAAGCCTTGACCGGTAATTGCAAAGTTGGGTAAAATATTACAGACTCTATGGATAATTTGAGGCCAATGTAATATTGTTGTTGGGGTTTTTTTTTTTTAGAAGTAACTAATAGTAGCATAAAAATGGTAATCAGAGGAAAAACCTCCCTGAACTGTCTTTGTTTGTTTTACTTTATTGCAGTTCTCAGCTATTACGCGCTAAAACGCACGATGGCGCAGGAGACCTGATTTGCACATGCACCGTTGATGATGATGTAGTGAAGACGAAAACAACCTTCTTTCAAAATGATTCAATCTTTATTCATTTATTTAAGTGTTACCATTTATTAAAGTGTAAGATTTATGATTTATTTGTTATACATCATGTCAGACGGATAAAGAAAACAGCTTTCAGTTCTGTGTTGTGCAAATGTACCAACCTCCTATTTTAAGCAAACACAAGCACGGTGTACAGTATGGGTCAAATATGAAAAGGGGTTTATGAGTGTATAATTTTTAAGTTATAATAATAACAGGGTAGGGCCAAAACCGCTTGAATTATTCATGCCATGGATTCCACAAGATCTTGAAACATTCCTTTAAGTTTCTGGGTCATGTTGACATGATTGCATCACACAATTCCTGCAGATATTTCAGGTGCACTTTCAGGCTGCAGATCTCCTGTTCTACCAGATCTACCATATGTTTTATTGGATTCACATCTTGTGACTGGGTAAGACACTGAGGAACACTGAACTTATCCAAAGTCATGTTCATGAACCCAGTTTGACACCATCTGCTTTGGTGCATTATCACACTGGACGTCAGCATTAGTACTCAAATAGTCTGTGGCTTTCAAGTGATGGCTGACTGATAGAGGACTCGCTCATGTCGGTTTCTTCTCTACAACATTAAAAGGATTCTGCCATTTTTGTCCACACAGACTGCTCAGGTACTTGTTCAGTCTCTTGTCATTTCTAGACTGGATTACTGCAATGCACTGCTGGCAGGTCTACCTATGAACGCAATCCGTCCTCTGCAAATGATCCAAAATGCAGCTGCCCGGCTTGTTTTCAACCTGCCAAAGTTCTCGCATACCACCCCGCTGCTGCGATCCCTCCACTCGCTTCCGGTAGCTGCACGCATCCGATTCAAAACACTGATGCTGGCCTACAAAGCCAAAAATGGACCAGCTCCCTCTTACCTCAAAGCCCTCATCATTCCTCGCACTGCACCCCGCAACCTCCGATCTACCATCACTGCTCGACTGGTTCCACCATCTCTCAGGGTAAGAGGCAAGTATACTACAAGACTCTTCTCTGTTCTGGCACCAAGGTGGTGGAATGAACTTCCCCTAGAGGTCCGGACAGCTGAGTCACTGGCTATTTTCAAGCGGCGGTTGAAGACCTACTTATTCAGGAAACACTTCAACTAGCACTTCTTTCCTTTTGCATTTAAAAAAAAAAAAAAAAAAAACTTTGACACTTTTTCATTGTAACTTTGAACAAAGGTTTTAAACTCATGGTATCTTAAGTATGTAACCTAGTGAACCAGCATTAATGTATTCAATGTTAGAGATTTAAGCACTTATGTACGTCGCTCTGGATAAGGGCGTCTGCCCAATGTTGTAAATGTAAATGTAAATATAAGGAAAAGAAAACATTACACCACCTCTATCAGCCTGGACTGCTGACACAAGACAGGTCGGGTTCATGGATTCATGCTCTTGGTACCAAATTCTGACTCTATGTAGCATCTGCGCACATCTGCATTATTTTATTATATATATATAATATACCACCTCTATCAGCCTGGACTGCTGACACAAGACAGGTCGGGTTCATGGATTCATGCTCTTGGTACCAAATTCTGACTCTATGTAGCATCTGCGCACATCTGCATTATTTTATTATATATATATATATATATATATATATATATATATATATATATATATATATATATATATATATATATATATATAATGTGTGTGTGTGTGTGTGTGTGTGTGTGTGTACTTGTTTGTTTATTTATTTATATTTTATTATTTCTTAATAATTACGTAAATAAATAAATGTTATTTATTTAGTTATTAAACAAACAAATAAATAAACAAATAAATACATGTATTATTTTACTCTATTTTATTTTGTTTTTTTAAGTTTTATATTACATTTCGCTATGAAAAATAAAACTCATAGTTTCTAATATTGACACGCGTATATCAGCTAAAATGTGACTTAAATAAAAAAAATAATTGGAAATATTCTTGCGAAATTCATCGTATAGATGAATTTGATTGTGCGACGCAGTGAATGACGTCTGATTAAAGCTCTCCGGCGTCATTGCGTCATCTTACCGGAAATCGTTCTGACTCCTCCTGCGACTCAAAAAAAATAGGTTGCGAGCCGCGTTGGCGCTTCCTCAGTGACAGAGCTGTGGATTCGGGCGGTGTGTTGAGAGTGTATCTTCGAGGGCTGGGCATGTTGAGGTAGATTATCAGGTATGTTGCTCATATTGTTGCTTGTCATGTTGGGAAGAGGTTTTAATTACTACGTGTTGTACATTGGGTGTAAAATCACACCCCAGCCGTTGAGTTAGACATTAGCCGTTAGCTTGATGATTAGCCGGTTGACGGCCCTGAGTTTGTTTGACCTTTCAGGCGGCCAGAATGATCCTGTTGATGTAGAACATACAACTTGCTGGACTTGTAATGTTAAAGGTAATAAATGTCATGGAGTATGTGTTAATTTAAACGTAATCTAACTTGTAGTTTATCAGATGTGACCATTAGGTAACTGACTAACTACAAGCTGTCTGATTAAATAGCAGCGTTACAGACCTTTTCCTTTATTCAAAATGCTTCTTATCTCTTCTTAGTCGTGCTTTATCAACTTGCCTTACATATAGACCACTTTTTTATTCGTATAATATCTTGATCTAGACCTCAGTAAACTGTGAGAACGGTTGGATATTTTGTTTATTATATATGTGTCAGCCCCTGGTTACTTTTCAGGTTTAGTATATGTCTGTATCAAAGATGTCTGTACTTGACCCTGGCTTTTGGGCTTTTATTACAGCTTTGGTGTTTATCCATACAGCGATGCTCACTGGATTACCTAGATCATGTATGTGATTGATAATATAATACCCCCTCAAAAAAAGGATCCACCCAGCATCAGACCAATCAGATCCCACTGTAAGGGTTGCTTCTCCTCTGGGCTAAAAATGTTAAGTGTATGGCTGCAAAAACAATGAATTTGTGTTATTTTAATACCCCAGAACCTGAAGCTTCTCATTTATGCACAGACGCCTGCATAATAAGTCAGGAAGCCAAACTTTCAAAATGCTTAGAATTGGTAAATTTGCATCTCTTTAGTTCAAAACCATTTTAATCAGCTTACAAGTTTTTAGTTTTAAACTTGCATATACAGATCTATACAGATTGGTGTCCTTGGTATGTGTTTGTTCAAATGAGCTGGATGAAAGTATCTGGTTTGCTTTAAACAAAGGTAGCAGGGTTCTTCTTGCAGGATGGTGTGTGTGTGTGTTCCATGTTTTCCAGGAAATAATGTCATAGGCAAAGAATCTGGCCTCTCCTAAATTTCCCCTTTGGTTAGACACTGACTCAGAAGCGCAGGCGTGAAATGAGAGGAAAGTGAAGGGAAGCATCCCGCTTTTCTTTCCTGTTTGGCCATTATGTCAGGCATTTTGTCTATTGGGTTTGCTTTGGGTACAAGTCTTAAGTATGTATGTGTTCATGTTTGTCTGTAAGAGAGTTGGTTGTTGACCTGTAGGTCCAGTTATGTTTTTTGGTGAAATTTTTACCTAGGGCCACTGACATTGAATTATGATAACGTGATTTTTATCTCGATTGTGCTCAAAATCATATCAAGTCTATCCATACGTGTGTGTATTTGTTTCAGAGTAACATGAACTGTGTCCTACTTTGAACTGCATTGCTTTAGTGTCTCTGGAGTCAGTGCTTTTGAAGCAAAGACTGTATTGTGTCTAGTATAAATATATTGGAATTTTAAATGGCAGGAATGTTAAAATCGTTAGGATGTTTGTCACTGTAAAGGATTTATCCTGTTATACAGTATTGCAATACAGATGTAGTAGAAGGATTATTTTACTCAAGCCCATTTGTGAAACAGCAGCATTAAAGTACAGATACCAAGATACAAAGGCTTCATATAAAGGCCAGTTTACACATCTTGGGACTTTTGCATCATCAAGGACAATGTTCCACCTCTCTAAAGGGCATCTTCATTTCTCACATGCTGAAATGTATATGCACACTAATCAATAATTGTATCCGGTTATTTTATTTTTGCTGAATAAAGTGATTCCTAAGCAGTCATAGATAAAACTAAATATTTTCTCATCTTCTCCACTTTCAGTATTTAGGAAATATTTTTACAATAATTTAAGCTTGGTCCTGATTTGAGTTTAAATTCAAGAATAGCCTCGGGTTATGTTAATCTATCAGTCTCTTATTGCTATTGATGTATTAGCCGGTTCATCAGGGTCAGATCCCTGGTGAGCTGCAGATAAATTAAATATTGGAAACAAATGGCAATTTATTTATTTGTCCTTCTTAATTATTCTACAGGCTTCTACCATGGACACAGAAATGATGCCAAAATTCACCTCAAAAGATGAGGAAATTGAATACTGGAAAAAATTGTCTTTTAAATACCAGAAAAGGTAAGTTGTTAACTGTTTCTTTATTAAGGTTTATATTTAAGCTGCTTGTTTTTAATATGAGTAAATCAAGCAAGGTCAAGGATGCACCTCTGGAAAGGTGTCTAGTATAATCGAGACTTTCAGTATATATTTCAAGTGCTATTTCCACCTCATTTAAGCGCCTTTTTGATTGCTTTGTTTTATGCTTTTATTATTGAATAGCATGTTAAATGGTGCAAAGGGCAAATAGGCCATGTGATGAAAATAAGTCAGAAATGGTGATGCACACAGCCTGGTGAGTGACCGCTTCATGACACCATAGCACAGCAACAATCAAGATTATGTTTTATGATTCACTGTGACAATCTTGTATCACTGTTGCCGTGTCGGGCTTAAATTACACTAAAGCACAACCGGGGGGAAAAACTCCTGACACATTTCAGGACCAAGAGCAACTGATTAGACAAGCAGAACAAGGCATGTCCTGCTGAGAAAACGCAAAATAATTGAGTAACATCACTGGCTGTGCCTTTGTCCATAGAAATTAAATGTTTTGTACAGTGTCTTTTTAGTAAATTCCAGTCTCTATTGGTTCTTTATAAGATAGAGTTGGCTGTATGACTTCTGGCAGTGCTTGACATTAACACAAATCGAAATATGTAACTGTAGAACATTGTGGATGTAACTGTGCATCAATCCTGTACCTTATTCCGGTTAAATCCTCCTTAGCTTCTGGGGTTGTACTAATGTACTGAAATAAATACAGGCCTCCTATGAGTAACAGTTTTGTTGCCTATTTATTTTGGCATGTTAAAGAAGTCTTTCAGAGTATGTTGTTTTCACTTCACCTCTACATGCTTTATTAATTGATTTATTTATTTGACTTTATTATGCTTTTTTGAATATTTAATCCAATGGTGAGTTCATATGTACTTTGTATATACAGCCTTCAGTTTTGTTTTTTAAAGTATTTATGAGAATGTTGTGTCTTTAACCATTTAATCCTAAAACACTGACATGGAAGAGAATACTGAGGATACAAATACTTTTTCTTTAGCCATTTAATCCTAAAACACTGACATGGAAGAGAATACTGAGGATACAAATACTTTTTCTTTAGCCATTTAATCCTAAAACACTGACATGGAAGAGAATACTGAGGATACAAATGCTGTACCTGCTGCTGCTTTAGATCTCTTTAATACTTCTGAACATGTGCTGGAATTTTTAATGGAGCATCACCTCTAAGAATTGCTTACAATAAACTGCATGAAATCAATCCTGTTCTTGGCAGAAGACTTGTCTTTTTCTTTTAATAGTTATTGGTATCAGACTACTACGGTTTCCTCCCCTGGTCCAAAGACATGCATGGTAGGTTGATTGGCATCTCTGGAAAAATTGTCTGTAGTGTGTGATTGCGTGAGTGAATGAGAGTGTGTGTGTGCCCTGCGATGGGTTGGCACTCCGTCCAGGGTGTATCCTGCCTTGATGCCCAATGACGCCTGAGATAGGCACAGGCTCCCCGTGACCCGAGGTAGTTCGGATAAGCAGTAGAAAGTGAGTGAGTGTGGTATCAGACTGCCTGAACACACAAGGTCATTCAAGAATCGCATGTTTTCTTTAATGAGTGAAGAGACGTTTGATTCTGAAGCACGTTTTATTGAAATGTTTTGCTTTTAATATCAGACAACACTATTATTTAGTAAAGGCTTTGGCTGACATATTGAAAATGCTTTGTGAATGTTAAAATCAGAACATTTTAAGAGGTTTTGAGCTATTTCCTGTTTACATGTACTTTGGATTAGTTCTGAGGACTTTTACTTTATAGAACTGCCTTGGCAAGAGCTAAGGCCTTTAAAAAGAAAATAACTCTTGATACACACACCCTTCCTGTCAGACTGCTTGACAATAAACACACTCTAAAAAAATTACTTGTGCTGAACATTATCAGCGACACAGAGTCAGCCTGCTTAGTTAATTTCCTGTCTCCTGCCAGGGTTTGTACTTCAATTATCCACACTCTGCTCCTTTTGTGAAAGCTGACCTTTAACCATTTGAAACAGGAGGTCTCTTGTCCATCTGGTCTCAGCGTAGACACATTTTGCTAACTCACTTGTTCTTAATATACTGTAGCCACACTTCTTATTAACTTAAGCCATTGCTGTGTTCTCTTTTAGAGAAAATGTCGGCATTGACTAAGAGCTGTATTCCCTTGTTTGGGTTTGTGGAGGACTATGTTATTCTGGATTCAGCAACGTTTCTTTCTTTGCTTTAAATTCAGTCTGGCTCACATTGAGAGTAATTTGTAGTCCATCACTTATTATTATGATGGCTGCCAAATTCTAAATTATCGTGTGACCTAGTTTTGATTTCTCCATTCAGAGCTGACTGAAACAAGTCACAGATGGCCTGGACAACACCAGTATTAGGCATGTGTGCTTATGGTGTGGTTTTCTCCACAGTTACAATGATGCCCAAGAGGAGTTGCAAGAGTTCCAGGAGGGCAGCCGTGAGTTGGAGGCAGAGCTAGAGGCTCAGCTCGGTCAGGCAGAACACCGTATCCGTGACCTGCAGGCCGAAAATCAACGGCTGAAAAGTGAGGTGGATAACCTGAAGGTAAAAGTTTACTTTTTGCTTTCATAGTGTTAACCAATTATTATAGTATTTTTGCTTTTCTAGTGTCATTGGTTTGATCAACCTTGGCTACATGCCAAAGACATGCTATTAAAAGAATCAAGGTAGTCGTAATACTTACAAAAATACGACATAAAGGTGGTGTATTTTGACCAGGGCCTTAATTGCTTTTGCACACGAGTGTCTAATCTGTCAAGTTAAATTTCCTCGGTGTTCCTCATACCTCAAGCCTATTAAAATATCTTCTCAGAAAAGCTCAGATCTTGTGACTTTAGAGGGAACGCCTAAAGGGTGTAGCTGTATTTGTTCTAATTTTCAACTGAAAGTGTGCTACCTTCAGCTGTTTCTCTAGAAGTGAGAAAGAATGCCTTTATTAATTTATTAAATGCCTTTTCTTTCTCTCTTTTGTGTTTGCTCGTGCCATGCAGGAGAAACTGGAGCAGCAGTATGCACAGAGCTATAAGCAGATATCCATGCTGGAGGATGACCTAGGCCAGACACGCTGCATCAAGGAGCAGCTGCACAAATATGTCAGGGAACTTGAGCAGGCTAATGATGACCTAGAGCGAGCTAAAAGGTACATATACAAACTTATTGGTTCACATTTAAGTATCCCATTGTAACCCTGTTTATGAGACACCACATAAGCAGTCGTCACTAACACCTGCTGTACAAATACATCTAAATGTACACATTGCATATCTGATTTGATTTGTCCAGAGCAACAATTACTTCTCTGGAGGACTTTGAGCAGCGGTTGAACCAGGCCATAGAGAGAAACGCCTTCCTTGAGAGTGAGCTGGATGAAAAGGAATCTTTGTTGGTGTCTGTGCAAAGGCTAAAAGATGAGGCCAGAGGTAGACTTGAGCTTTTCTACTAAACACTGCTCTCTCTGCCATTTTTACTGCAACATGTTGAGCCTATACGGAGTTATTTGTCTGTCTTGCAGACCTAAGGCAGGAGCTGGCTGTGCGGGAAAGAGCCTCAGATACCACCAGAATGTCAGCACCCAGCTCTCCGACGCTGGACACTGACAAAATGGACACAGCTGTTCAAGCCTCCCTTTCTCTTCCAGCTACACCAGTGGGAAAAACAATAGACCATCCTTTCATTAATCAGAAAGGTATACAAAGCATGAGCTCCCCTTTTTACTCAAGTTTTTACTTTAACAGCACTCTGGGTTTTACTCATTCACAAACCAGTTCCTGCTCTCAACTGGGCTCAATAGTTTCTCGAAACATTACCTGTTTTACCCATTATGTTTTATTTGAAAGCATCATTAATTTGCATATTTGTATTTTTTATTTATTTATTGATTGATTGATTCAGTGTTGACCACTGGTTGTGGAAACTCCCCACTCACCCCATCTGCAAGGATATCTGCTCTCAACATTGTTGGTGATCTTCTGCGGAAAGTTGGGGTAATTCCTGATTTTTTTTTTTTTAATAAAACCTTGTGCCTCTTTGTAACACACCAGCCTGTAAGGGACAGGTGTCCTCACAGTGGGAAGAAGTTAAACTCTGTTTCCATTTCCATGTATCTACAGGCTCTGGAGTCCAAGCTGGCTGCCTGTAGGAATTTTGCCAAAGATCAGGCAGCAAGGAAAAACTACACAGAAAATGGGAACCTGATAAATAGCAATGCCACCAAGTTTTCTCATTCTCTTCACACAACATACTTTGATAAGACGTGAGTAAAAAGATAAGGAGTGTTTCTATAATTACCAAAAACACCACAACAATGCAATGCAACACTCAGGAAAAGCAACGTTGATAGCAAAGCGTGCCCAAAATCATAGATTATGATTAAGGTCACCATTTGTTAGTGTTAATTGTGTATTGATCACACCATGTGGTAATATTGATTATGCTACACAGGACTATGAACGGCCTGGATCCTGGCACTCTGAGTGCAATGACGTCACAGCGAAACGTGCCCCCTCCCGGCATGCTACCACTCAGCGTGTGAAAGAACCACAGCTGCCTCCAAAAAAAAAAAAAACAATGGACAGCATGGAAACAGAAAGGAAAGGACATTGGGAAGCCCTGCCACTTTGTGTGATTGTGAGTCTCGTGTGCGTGTCTGGCAGATGCATGTCGGACACTGAGGCACGTGACTCTTTTGGCTGAGCCCTTTCTTCAGAGCTCTCATTTTTCACTTTGCCATTTTTGTTTTTACTTGAAGCCATCAAACGACAAAGAGGCCCAAACAGGCCCCTGCATCTTTTTGGCTTGTTGGAAGTTGTTGCACAATTTTTTGGTTTTGTTTTTGTTCAAAAAATGGTTAAATAAGATTTTGTTTCAAGTCAGAATTATATTTACAGATGGGTGGCTGTCTATGTCTGAGAAGCAGCCACTTAAAAAGTCAGCGATGCAAACATCATATACCTCTTTAACTGGATTCCATGTTGTTTGCATCTAGAGTCTATTAAAATTCTAATTAGATTATTGTCTACCCCGAGTTGACCTGGATATACTGTTTCGGCCTTTCAAAACAGCATGGAAAGATCCCCTACTCTGTTAGTGGCCCTTTGAATTATTCACGTGTGTTTCTGCTCTATATGCTGCTTCAGCAGGCTGGTTGAATAGCTACTGACATAGAAAACCTCACTGTCACTATATTAGCTTTAGACAGTTTGTGAAACAATGATGTTCTGAAATTTGCTATTAATTCCAACCTCAGCACATAAAAAACCACACAATTGTCAGTGGTATATGTTCAATATTACCCCAGGCAGCATCCTAGCTTAGAATGGTTATAATGAAGATGATACTGTTTTATCTCTAGAACATTATATGGTTATATTAACTGGTTATAATGCGGTGTTGTCAGGTGAAGTATATTGGTTGAGGAATTGTTAGTGGCTGTGTAAACCTCATCTGTCTCATGCTTCTTGACGTTGCTGGTTGGTTTGACAGTCACTGTTAGTTTTTCATTCACATGTCTGTATTTTTGACGGTTGTTTCCGTTTTGTTTTGGTTTTTTTTGTTCAGCGTGCCGGTACCCGCACTTTGTAAAACCACACAATGTTGGAGCACTTTTTTTGCCCCTTAGTATTTAATTTCACACAGTATATTAAGTTATTGAGCACTCTGTTGACTCTGCATTGTCACGTGTATATAAGATTGTAAGCATTAAAAGTTTGCCTAGGAAATTTGTACATATCGAGACTGGGTCTTACAGCTCATTAATTTATTTCAAATTCCTTATGGCATGTGTTGGAGAGGAAGAGTAAATTTTACATATTGTATATTGTTTCAAAATATAATGATAAAACAGTTGTCCAATAAAGTTTAAAATGTCACTATAAAATCTGATGTGTTTTAATTCATCTCAACTATCTTAACTACAATTATGTTCTCTGGATGTAGTGTTGAGGCAGCGTTACAGTCTGAGAATGTTCTCCATTTCTGCACGCAGTTTATTCTTTTGGACCTGAAGTAAAAAAAAATTATCAGACATCAGAGTGGTCCTTTTCACACATTTCTTTAATATTTCTTCGTTATTTTTCCAGACCAATAAATAAAGAAACTTACTTTCCCTGAAGCAGTCAGTGGATATTTCTCAACAAACATCACATAATGTGGGATTTTGAAGTAGGAGATCTGGAATGCATAAATCATTCACGTCTTGATTGTTTTGTTTATGTGAAGGATGTGGTCATTCCTGTTACCTGGTCTTTGCAATAGGCCTTGATCTCCTCCACAGTGCAGTCATGTCCTTCTGCTACCTTAATGCAGGCACAAACCTGCTCTCCCAGCCGATCATCTTTCACACCGACCACCTGCAGGATTCATGGGGACAGAAAAGAATGTTCCACTTGAACTGCTATACTCCCTCTGTAACTCCTGCACTGCTGCCTCCTTGTGGTATAATGATGCAAGCTCACCTGAACATTTTTCACTTTTGGGTGTCTGTGAAGAAACTGTTCAACCTCAGCAGGAAAGATCTTTTCCCCACCACGGTTTATCATATCCTTTATGCGTCCTTCAATACGACAGAAGCCATATTGATTGAGGCTGGCGATATCACTGGAAAGAGTAACTGAAGTCCTTTATGTGTCCTTTTACCATGTATGTACTCCTGTTCTCTATGTAATCTACTTCCTGCCACAGTTCACAATGGCATAAGGACAGATCTGTCATAAGCAAAATCTCACCCCGTCTTGTACCAGCCGTCCTCTGAGATGCTCTCCCGTGTTCTTTCAGGCTCGTCCCAGTAGCCCTGCATGACACAGTAACCTCGAATGAGCAGCTCTCCAGGTTGGCCCAGAGGGAGCAGTTGCCCAGACAATGGCTCCACTACCTTAGCCTGAGGAACAGAACTTGATTTTTTTTTAATGTACAGTGTCACAAATTATGGCTATGTACATTCATTGGCAGATTATTAGGAGACTTAACTGGATACTTAAGCAGTTTTGTTATTGACTGGCTACTGTGCCAAAGCCACATTCAAGCTTGAATAATAAAACCGTAAAGTCCAGAGATTATATATAAGCTTCCTCATCTCTCTAGCCATTTATCAATTTAAAATTTCTGTCATGCTGCTAGCTGAAGATTTCTGTATGGTGGACTGTTTCTCAACCCAGAACTGATATTGGCAAACCTGAAACACTGCTTTGCCAAACATCTGGCCTATGGTGGTCCCTTTAGACTGATGACTGTTAGACTGATAAGGGGCAGGTTTTACAGGATTATAAGCTCTTCCTAAAGAAATGTCCACTTTATATCCATTGTCATGAATAAAGATGCTAAAAGAGGTTCTGTAGTGTGATACCACAGAGAACCACTTCTCCCAATTTTCTCCAGTTTTCTCCAGTTTATTGTATATTTTAAAAGTTTTTGTTGGTGCTACAGAGAACATCAAAAATGTCTCACCATACATGTTGCCATTTTAGTGCCAGTTTTTAAGAGTGTATGTACATAGTGCATTAAAAGATTTTAAAAGACTGGAACTTCCAGACCTCAGTGTGGTCCATGATGTACCCAACACTATCAGTCTTAAGCTCCATCCTGTCCATAGGAAACCCCAGAAAAGTGATCGGACTGTTTTCTGTTGTTCCATAAGCTACCTGATATTTGTAAAGCATGGAGACAAGAACAATTTTATCAGGCAAAAAAAAAAGGATTTCAAGATGCCACTGTGTTTGTGGGTGTGTAGATACAGTAAACTTACAGTTATCTGTTTAACCTTCATGTCACTTATCACTCTCCGAATGATTTCAGGGGGACATGAGGATCCTCCAATAATACCTGGTTCAAAATTCCTGGTCATCACAGGAATAAATGTTAACATAAAATTTACAAACTATTTTTTTACCTGTTTCAAGTGAGGACAAATTTTTGCTGTCAAAGTTTTTCTGACTCAGCAAATCAATGTACATTGTCGGGGTACCATAGATAACTGTGCATCTGGAAAAAAAACAAAGAACTTGCAATTAAAAAAATCTGTAATCAATAAATATGGAACTATCCGGTAGGCTATTTTATTTTATTTCACTACACACTAAATTGCCAACTAATCACATATCGTTAAATCCTTTTATACTTCTCTTTCTGAATGGCCTCCAAGTTTGCCTGGGTGTCATATGCAGATGAAGGAAAGACCAATGTGATGCCATGTACCGCCATGCACATTCCACCCAAAACAGACCCAAAGCAGTGGTACATGGGCACAGGAACACAGACTCGTACCTGTGTCTAGGGAGAGAGTGTTGTTATATGAGGTCCACTCCAACATTCATCTGTATTTCATTGTTTTGTTTATTTTCAGGCTATCTATTGAACTACAGTGCTTGCCCCTTCCTGACTTTTGTCACACTTTAATGTATCAGATAATCTAACAAATTTAAATATTAGTCAAAGATAACAAGTAAACACAATATGCAGTTTTTAAATGATGGTTTTTATTATTCAGGGAAAACAAAACCCAAACCTACATGGCCCTGTGTGAAAAAGTTCTTGCCCCCTAAAAATAATAAATGTTTGGACCACCCTTAGCAGCAAGAACTGCAATCAAGCTTTTGTGATAACTTGCAGTGAGTCTGGTGTAATTGGTGTAATTCAGCTACATTGAAGGTTTGAACACTACTATGCTGATGATACACCACAGCTCGCAATTTAGGGGTAACCAATCAGATGTCCTATTCCTCTCATGTTGCTTATGTAACTGAAGTCAAGTCAAGTCAAGTCAAGAAGCTTTTATTGTCATATCAACCATATATAGCTGTTGCAGTACACAGTGAAATGAGATGTTTCTCCAGGATCAGAGTGCTACATAAAACAAAGACAGGGCTAAGGACTTAGTAAGTCCTAGCCACATAAAGTGCAACTGTGCAACCTAGTGCAAACAGTGCCGGACAAGACAGACAAGACAGTGCAGGACAAAAGACAGTGCAAACAAATTACAAGACAATACAAAAAAGACAATAAACAGAAACAGCACCAACCAGTGTAAATACTGACGATCTTTCTCACTCATGTCGTTTCCTTCTCTACAACATTCGAAGGATTCGGCCATTTTTGTCCACACAGGCTGCTCAGGACCAGCTCCCTCTTACCTCAAAGCCCTCATCACTCCTCACACTGCACCCCACACCCTCAGATCTACCAGCACTGCTTGACTGGTTACACCATCTCTCAGCATCTCTCAGGGTAAGAGGCAAGTATACAAGACACTTTTCTGTTCTGGCACCAAGGAATGAACCCCAGACAGCTCAGTCACTGACTATTTTCAAACGACAATTGAAGACCTACTTATTCATGAAACACTTCAACTAGCACTTCCTGACTTGTTTGTTTCATATATGTTTATTTAAAAAAAAAGAAAGAAAAAAGCTTGATCACTGTAAAACAGTGATCAAGCTTTTTTCTCTCTCTCTTTTTTCTTATGGTATTTTAAGTATATAACCTAGTGAACCAGAGTTAATGTATCATTAGATACATTAACTCTGCCACAGCATCTCAATAGGATTCAGGTCAGGACTTTGACTAGGCCACTCTAAAATCTTCATTTTGTTTTTCTTCAGCCATTCAGACTTGCTTATGTGTTTTGGATCATTGTCCTGCTGCAGAACCCAAGTTCACTTCAGCTTGAAGTCACGAACAGATGGTCACACATAGTACTTTTTCAGGATATTTTGGTAGACAGCAGAATTCATGGTTCCATTTATCACAGCAAGTCTTCCAGGTCCTGAAGCAGCAAAACAACCCCAGACCATCACACTTCCGCCACCATATTTTACTGTTGGTATGATGTTCTTTTTCTGAAATGCAGTGTTACTTTTATGCCAGATGTAATGGGACACACACAGTCCACATAGTATTTTCTCAAAAGTCTTGGGGATTATCAAGATGTTTTTTTGGCAAATCTGAGATGAGCCTTTATGTTCTTTTTGCTCAGCAACGGTTTTCATTTGGAAACTCTGCCATGCAGGCCATTTTTGCCCAGTCTCTTTCTTATGGTGGAGTCATGAACACTGACCCTTAACTGAGGCAAGTTAGCCTGCAGTTCATTGAATGTTGTTGTGGGGTCTTTTGGGATATGGATGAGTCGTTGCTTCGCTCTTGGGGTAATTTTGGTCGGCCGGCTGCTCCTGGGAAGGTTCAACACTGTTCCGTTTTTCCGCCATTTGTGGATCATGGCTCTTACTGTGGTTCTCTGGAGTCCCAAAACTTTAGAAATGGCTTTATAACCTTTTCCAGACTGATAGATATCAATTACTTTCTTTCTCATTTGTTCCTAAATATCTTTGGATCTCAGCATGATGTGTAGCTTTTCAGGATCTTTTGGTCTATTTCACTTTGTCAGTCAGGTCTTATTTTTGTGATTTTTTGATTGCAAACAAGTGTGGCAGTAATCAGGCCTGGCTGTGGCTAGAGAAATTTAACTGTGTTAACCCACAGCTAAGTTATGTTTTAACAGGGGTGCAAACACTTTTTCACACAAGGATATGTGGGTTTGGATTTTGTTTTCCATTAATAATAAAAATCTTCATTTAAAAAAATGCATGTTGTGTTTACTTGTGTTATTTTTAACTAATATTTAAATTTGTTTTATGATTTGAAACATTAAAGTGTGACAAACGTGCAAAAAAAAAAATCAGGAAGGGGTAAACACTTTTTCACACCACTGTATATGTTAAATTGTAAGCGAGTCATTAGGAAAGCTTACTCTGAAGCTGTAGCCCATTCGCAGACCGATAAAATATGCATTGTTTACAATGTTTTGGTGGGACAGGGTGACACCCTTTGGGTTTCCAGTCGTACCCTGTAAAATGACAATAGGGAAATGCAATAACTCAATCTTGATAATTGTGGGATTATTTGGGTCAGAAGGTGAAACAATAGAATAGACACTGCAACTACAATTGTATATCAAGTCAGTGAAGCAGTAAACTAAAATTAAATACGAGTCACCAAATAGTGACTCAGCAGGTATAATACAGCTAAGGGTTGTAATCCAATCCAGCAAATAATTTATATTGCATCATGTTGTAGTCAAGCACTCAAGACCCTAGGGATGATCTCCAAGTGAACTGGCCTTGCACTGGTGTTTTGGGAAAACAAAATAATAGGTGGGCAGAGTCATTGTAACTGTTGTGAAATCTCTCCAAGCAGATGAAGCCCTTGTAGTTATTATTCTCATTTATTTTTGTAATACCGTTTGAAATTTGCATGGTAAATAAGATCCATAAGTCATATTTTTGTCTTATGGGTTATGGTGTGAATGCATTACCGATGTAAACTGAATGTTAATGGGGTCTTCAGGGTGTAGGATCCTCTGTAAGATGTTCAGCTGCCTGTGATGCTGACTCTCTGCTGCTTGCATCACATCATCCAGATGCAACATACCAGTTTCCTTGCTGTCTGTCACGATCACTTTACGCAAATCAGGCAACCTAAACGTTCATAGACTATTTTAAGTGGTTTTCCAAGTACTGTATAATTCACTGAAGTAGAGGTTAATTAAAAACATATTTCTTTAAACAAGTTTTCTGGGATGATATCAAATTATTATTATGAAGCAGAAAGTTATCTGAACTGCAAAGTCTGTAACTGTGGCTGATTTTCTCCCTTGCTGTAATCTTCCTCTAATGATGTTCTACCTGGTGCTCCTAATACTACCAGACACTGCATTGTTGAGTTCAGGGCAGAGCTCTCTCAGCATATCACAGAACCTCTGGCTCTTAAAACGAGTAGGACACACCAAAGCATTACACTGCACCTGTATCCAAAGGAAAAGAACACAATGTAAAACACAATGAGGTGTGCTGTAATCAATGACGCAGTTGTGTATGAGCCCTTTACCTTCCTAAATGTTCCAATTACATCATGTTCTTAGAAAATGTTTTAATAGTTGATCCCTCTCTGTTATTTTCTTCTCATGTTATAGTAAAACTACTAACGCTGGTTAATTTTTTTTTAATTAAAAAAAAAAGTTAAATCCTACCTTCCTTAGAGCAAAGGCCAATTCATTTATTTCGTAAGCTGGATTCAAAGACACCTGCAAAGAGCTTCTTGTTAATGTGCACTATTTAATAGACAAGCATGTATCTTACAGTGGAAAAAGAAACCTATTAATAAATCACATGCTCACCATGATGATTCCAGCCTTTGCTGTGGCAAACTGGCACAAGATCCATTCATAATTGTTTGGTCCCCAGATTCCAAGCCTGTCACCATTCTGCAAGCCGAGTGCAAGAAGACCAGCAGCCAGATGATCAACCTGCAAATGGATTGTAACTCTTTCTTCCAAATGCCACAAAAAATGGAATTTCCACCTCTTTTGGTAGGGCCCATGTTCAGCATTGAATTTCTTTGACATGTCACTCCACAGTGGTGGTTAATAACTCATATTAGCGCAGATGCATAGTGCTTTATGAATATGTATGTAATTATTTATTGTACCTAGCCTACAAGAGGCAACATTTTCATAGTAAAGACAAAAAAAAACAACAGAATGTTTTTTTCACACAAATGGTTGTCTTCAAAGTAAATGGTGATATCAAACCCATTTATCCTCTCTGGGATTTCCCAGTATTAGTTCATAAGCGTGTAAAGTGTGAAGGAGTTAATGTTATTAAAACAGAGGTAAAAAAAATCTCACACTTGCAACAATATATTTATTTATTAATACTGCTCGAAATGTCAACCCATAATGTGGTCCCTGCTCCTATGATCAGTGGCCAAACAAACTGGGAAGATATTTTTGTTGCCAGATCACCTAAAAGCAAGAAAGGATAACAAAATTATATCAAAAGGATGAAACGATTTGAATGAAAGAAAACCTACCTCATGCTGAAACTGAGAGAATGATTTTCTAATTCCATCTTGAAGAAAGACCACAGCCTCTCGGTCAGGCCATTTATTCACTGTTGTCAGTAAACTTTGACCAATAGTTAGGGAAAGTTGAGGTACAGTAGAAGGACCATGGACATAGCTGACGTTCAAAGGTGTATGGCTTTCGTCATGAACCAATCTATACAAGAGAATAAAGAACGCATTGAGATTGCTGGGTAATAGGATGTGAATGCTAAAATACAATGGATAAGCTGGAAGATTTGCCCAAAGGAAAGGACCTTGAACTTGAACCACAAAGCTTCAACCAGCTAATGAGTTTTGCAATAAAATACTAATGTCGGCAATTTGCCTTATGCAAATACTATAATACTACAAATTGCGTTTTTTACAATCGTTATGGTGAGCTTTACATAACCTACAATTTTACAATTGCAATAAAATGAAGATGATCACTTACCGACGATGCTGAATAATTTCCCCAATCCTATGCGCTTGAAATCGTCTGCTATATAAACCAAAGTGTGGTAACAATTTCATTGCCATGTAGGTTTGGCTAGAAGCGTCTAGCAGATTTCCACTGAAATGAATGTCTTCTAAATGCGTAATTCGTGCCGTTGCACAATTGACCTTCCTTACCTGTGAGTTTCTGTGTTTACGCCCCCACCAAAAAAAGAAAAACCAAACACAATACAGAAAACAATGCGGAAGGCTTGTACCAAATAACCTATAAATTGTGTGCGCAGCTTCAAGGGGAAGCCTTTATTATTACTGCTACACATAGAGCACAGTAGATTACTTTTCTTTGCATATACCAGCTGAGAAAGTTGGGGTCAGACCCCAGAAAAGAAATCAGACATGATGACACCCAAACATTGCCCATGCGCCTGGATCATGAGTGTGAAATGTAGCCCCTCCTGCTCTTACAACAGCAATCATCAAAGACTTCATTAAGTGTTATCCGTCATATCTTACATCAGTGTTATGAAAGCGTTTTATATTGCGATTTCATCTGTTTATTTTTTATTTATTTATTTATTTTTATTATGCTGATATTAAAATATCAACCCTCCCTTGTTTAAAGCTTCTAGTTGGTGACACTAGATGGAGGCATTTTTTAAAGATTAGACCACAGCATTAATTATATTTTATTGGTTGCTTGTACTGTTTATGATTAGCAACATTTATACAGTTCTTTATACAGCAAGAGGATGGAATACACCCTTAACCATGAGCACACACACACACAGTAGAATTAGCAATAGAATATGTACATGTAAAAAGTAGAAACATTTTAGATTATATATAAAATTAGTAGTAGTAGTTGTCACGATGTGACACGGTGAAACAAAAGCGGGTGAGGATCCAAACGCAGTTTACGGGTTTTAATAAACAAAACACAAACAAACAGGCAGGCAACGCGGAACAAACAGGAAACGGGAACACGGACATGCACACACCAACACCAATAACGACCAACAACATTGAAGTGAACAGACAGAGTATATATGGTGAACGAGAGCCAATCACAAAACAGAGACAGACAAGGACTAAGACAAAACACCTGAGGAAGAGATAGAATGTAATTAGTGTCCATGGTAACAGATAGGTGGGCGGGGTCAACAATTAACATCAGGGAGAGACGGCAGACAGAAACAAGGGGAAAACACAGACAGACACATTACAGAGCCCCCCCCCTACGAGCGGCTTCCAGACGCTCCCAGGTCCACAAAACCCAGTTCAGGCGGGTGGAGCGAAGGCGCAACCAGGGTGGGAGGGCGGGTCGGGTTCGTATAGTGGTGGCGCCCGCCGAGCAGGAGGCCGGGGTTGCGCCGGCAGAGCCGGAGGCCAGGGCGGCGCCGGCAGAGCAGGAGGCCAGGGCGGCGCCGGCAGAGCAGGAGGCCAGGGCGGCGCCGGGAGAACCGGAGGCCAGGGCGGCGCCGGGAGAACAGGAGGCCAGGGCGGCGCCGGAGGCAGAGCCAGAGACCAGAGCAGGACCGGAGACCAGGGTGGTGCTGGAGGCGGAGCCAGAGACCAGAGCAGGACCGGAGACCAGGGCGGTGCTGGAGGCGGAGCCGGAGGCCAGAGCAGGACCAGAGACCAGGGTGGTGCTGGAGGCGGAGCCAGAGACCAGAGCAGGACCGGAGACCAGGGTGGTGCTGGAGGCGGAGCCAGAGACCAGAGCAGGACCGGGGACCAGGGTGGTGCTGGAGGCGGAGCCAGAGACCGGAACGGAGTTGGCAGCCAGGGTGGTGCTTTGGGCCTATGAACAGGGACAGGAGGTAGAAGGGCTGGCAAGTCCAGCGAAGCAAAACACAGGAAAACAGAAACATGCATAGGTTCAGGCCAGGCAGAGAGTTCAGGTAGTTTGGGTGTCATGATGGCGTCCTCTGACTCAGTCATTTCGGTCGACCCGGCCGATTCGGCTGGTTCCGTCAGCTCGGCCAGTTCCGTCGACCCGGTCGGTTCGGCAGGTTTCTTCGGCCCGGTCGGTTCCGTCGACCCGGACGGTTCTGCAGGTTCCTTCGACCCGGTCGGTTCCGTCGACCCGGTCGGTCCGGTCGGTCCGGTCGGTCCGGCAGGTTCCATCGACTCGGCAGGTTCCGTCGACCCGGTCGGTTCCGTCGACCCGGTCGGTCCGGCAGGTTCCATCGACCCGGTCGGTTCCGTCGACCCGGTAGGTACGGCAGGTTCCATCGACCCGGTCGGTTCCGTCGACCCGGTCGGCTCGGCAGGTTCGGCAGGTTCCATCGACCTGGTCGGTTCGGCAGGTTCCGTCGACCCGGTCGGTTCCATCGACCCGGTCGGTTCGGCCGGTTCCGTCGACCCGGTCGGTTCGGCAGGTTCCATCGACCCGGTCGGTTCGGCAGGTTCCATCGACCCGGTCGGTTCGGCAGGTTCCTTCGGCCCGGTCGGTTCCTTCGACCCGGACGGTTCTGCAGGTTCCGTCGACCCGGTCGGTTCCGTCGACCCGGTCGGCTCGGCAGATTCCGTCGACCTGGTCGGTTCCGTCGACCCGGTCGGTTCGGCAGGTTCCATCGACCCGGTTGGTCCAGCTGGCGGCTTAGGGATGCCGGCCGCCCGAGCCGACCTCATCGGGGTATCCGCCAGTTTGGAGACCAGCCGGTTAGCACGGACCACAGCCGAGCTCGCCGGTACGGTAGCCATGGGAACTGGCTCAATCACGGATGTGCACGGGACTGGTCTGGGCGGAGGCACTGTGGAGCATTCGGGCGTCCGTGGCTGATTCCACTCTGTGGCCCACGGATCCCGATGCTTGCTGCCCCCCCCCAAAAAATACTTACGGCCGGCTTCCGTCTCTACAGTGTTCACGCTCAGCGTGGACCCGTCCAGGAGCAACGCCAAGTTGACGAACTCCGAGAATGTCTTTATTTCTCTGGTAGACGGCATCAAATACCGCAGGATCTCCCTTAGTCCGTGCTTAAAAATGTCTTTGAGCGCCTTCTCATCGAAATTGACCTCGCTGCACAGGTCCAAGAATACCTCCGTGTGTGATGAACACCTTGGCCTTGGGGTGTGCTAAGAGGTCATTCTGTGGTTTATTTCCTGCGTGGACTCCCCTGCGGATTGGACCTGGATGCCACTCAGTGTCCGTCGCCTCCGTCCTACGTCCCTCGTCTTTTCACAGACAACACAGATGTCATGACGTTTTCTCAAAGGGTCAAGAACGTGCTCATGACGGGACTCGAGGGAATCCTCTGCAAAGTGATTTATTCCAGCTTTGACGAACTCACCAGCAGATATCTGAAGAAGGATGTTTCATATAGAGATGTTCTCAACGACAAGAGCTATAAAGAGAAGATAACAAAGCTGTCTATGATCCATAAAGACCGGCCAATCGAGCCGCTGGATTTGGCTGCATTCTGGAGTGAATTCGTAATGAGACACGGAGGAGCCCAGCACCTGAGCCCGGCTGCTTAGCACCTCAACTGGGTTCAGTACCACAGTCTCGACGTCTTCGGCTTCCTCCTGCTTGTTCTCACCACTGTTGTTTTTATCTCCGTCAAAACTTGCATGTTCTGTTTCAGGAAGTGCTTCAGAAGGACTCTGAAGAGCAAAAAGGAGTGAGGAGGTCAGAGAACGTTCAGGAAACTAATGGAGATCGACACATAAGACTTTATACTGTGATCGTCTGAAACAGATACACCGTCGTCATCATTGTTTTCTTTTTAATATCCAGAGGTGCCAACATTTATGCTTTAGCCTTAGTCAGAACCCATTTCTATGGTGACATAAAAAAATCGATGATTCTTAACATTTCCAGCGAATTCATCACTCGAACGCTGGTCAAATTCACCCAAGGGGAAAGGACACAGAATGTAATTAGTGTCCATGGTAACAGATAGGTGGGCGGGGTCAACAATTAACATCAGGGAGAGACGGCAGACAGAAACAAGGGGAAAACACAGACAGACACATTACAGTAGTAGTAGTAGTAGTAGTAGTATTATAAATACAGTATACCGTGATGTGTAATATGAAAATTGTGAAAAGTTGCAACCAACCAACAACACACTGAACATGCATGTACAAGTATGTAACATTCACTATGAAGTAGAGAGATTCAACAAATTAAATGAGTCAGCAAAACAACAGCGATGAAATGTATCTCATTATTTTAATACAAAGATAGAGTTTTCAAAATTATACAAACTGAAATAAATTTAAGAAAAATACTATTAATTTGAACAAGGCTATTAATTTGAACAAGGCTATTAATTTGAAGAAGGCTATCATGGTTTTTCACAGTATAAATAATTCTAGAATTATTCCCATATATTAGCAAAGAGCAAACATCCTTCATTGGGCATGACCTACAACTATATCATAACCTTAGGCAGCTAGATGATTCAGATGGAAGTAGTTCTTCAAACAAAAGTTATAACTGAATAAAATAATTTTGTACATATCTGCAGAAATACAAAATTAACTATAGCAATAAAACAATATTCACTTGGCTGCTAGTGTTTTGTGCCAGTTGGCTGCGTGTTAATTTAGTCAAATAAAGACAAATGTCACTACCGTTACGTGCAAATTCACTACTGAGCTGCGTGACTGGGAAATGATCAAATGAAAGGGAAGGGAAATATACATGTGCACTCCTGTATGATCTGAAATAATATTGGTAGTATTTAGAAATGCATTTTACACTTCACCATTTAAACATTAGTGGCAGTACCAGTGTCTTGAACCATCTTCTTCTGTAAAGGCAATTGGTTTCCTTCAACATCAGTAGCCAGACTAATACTGGGCTTCAAATTGTAGTTGTGTTCAGAGAAAGACCTCTTCTCTTTTTTGCTACACTGTCTGTCCAACCAGTAGAAGGACACCATAATGAAGAGGCCAGCAGTGGAAACAGACACGCTGCAGAAGAGGAACACATAGCTGTACTGCCCAGTAAAATCTGCCAACAGTCCTGCAAGAGCAAGATCAAACTCAGCATGAGATCATTTTCAGCTTAAATACATGATCTTCCCATCTCACAGCTCTCTGCAAGTCACAAGTAAAAGCAGGAATGTGCTGACCTTATTTACCACAATAAAGTGTTTACCAGAGCTTTTTAGACTCTGAACTTATGAACCAATCTCAGGATATATTTACTGTTGGAAACTTCAAAGGATGTCTGTAAGTAACTCTGGATAAGGGGGTCTACCAAATACCATAAATATAAATGCAAATTGTTGGTTATATTTACAGTGATTTTACTAAAAATTATAGTTATTTCTCAATCATTAATTTTCATTTAAGCTTTTAATATTTTCAAAATGAATAGCATCATATATATATGCGGGTTGTTATTATTTACATATTATTAACTGTAATTTTCATATTATTAACAATATACTCACCCAAAGTTCTGGAAGGCATTTCTCACCTGCTAGAGGTGGGCCCAGAAGGAGCATGACACTCTCCATGATGCTGATGAGGCCCAGGGCTGACTGGAACCGACTCATCTCCACCGTCTCCATCAATACAGTATAGAGCAGTGAACCTACGATACTCATAGAAGCAGCGAAAACCAGCACATAGGACAGGAGTGCCTGGAAATCGGTTACCGCAGCACACACACAATTGCTCAGGCCATTGACCAAGAGGGCACAAGCAAACACGTAGATAAAGTGGTGGCTTCCACGGAAGCGCTTAAGTCCAAACAGCAGTGCTGCCGTTGGTCTTACTGTGACATTGACCAGACCAAGGACAGCCATAAGCAGAGCAGCACGCTCCTGTTCTATCCCATGTGCAGTAGCATACGGCACCAGGTAGACAAGTGGCACTAAAAACCCCAGCATCATCCATGACACACCCAAAGCATAGACAAGAAAGCGTGGGTGAGTGCGTATTAGGTCTATTGCCATATGCCTATACATGAAGGGCACCATCTTTGACAGGGTGCTCTGCAGATGCCCCTTCAGCCTTTTATGCTCCTGCTGTGCAAGAAGACCATTGGTTTTAAGCAGTGGATGCACTGACTCTATCTGAATTGCCTTCACCTTCCTTTTGGTATGCAGAGGCCTCATGACAGCCCCACACACACAGCAGTTGAGCACCACTCCTCCCAGTATCAAGAAGCTGCCTCGCCAGCCAAACTGCCCTAGCAGAAAGTTGGCCAGCAAGGGCAGAGTGCTTAAACCCAGGGCTGTTCCCGTGGAAGAGAGGGCACTTGCAAAGGCACGGCGCCGTACAAAGTAATGGCCCACCATGGTGACAGATGGCTGAAAGCACAAGCAGAATCCCAGTCCTGTTCAGAGAGGAAATAAACTCACAAAATTATTTCCAGGATCCAACAATTAGGCCATACTGATTCCACTCTGCACTAATCCTCTGCTGAAATAAACATTTTCATTTCATTTTAGTGACCAACCATCTAATCCAGTTTACAATATTATCACAATTTTTTCATTTAAATTTACTTTTTTAAAAATGGTCCCTTTTACCTTGACATCTGAGTGATTTTACCACAGTGCTTTAACTGACATGGAACTCTATGCACCAAAACAAAAACTACCGGTCTTGAGGTGGTTTCTGTCAATTTTAGTCCACTCTTCCAGTAACCATACACACAATGTGAAAAAGTGTTTGCCCACTTCCTGGTTTTTTAACCACTTTAATATTTCAAATCATCAAACAAATTTTTATATTAGTTAAAGATAACACAAGTAAACACAACATGCAGTTTTTAAGTGAAGGTTTTTATTATTAAAGGAAAACAAAATCCAACACCTCACCAACGACTCATCCAAGATGTCAAAAAAGACCCCACAACAACATACAAAGAACATCCCCAAGGCTTTTGGAAAAATACTCTGTGGATGGATGAGACAAAATTTGAACTTTTTGGAAGGTCTGTGTCCCATTACATCTGGCGTAAAAGTAACACTGCATTTCAGAAAAAGAACATCATACCAACAGTAAAATATGGTGGCAGTACTGTGATGGTCTGAGGCTGTTTTGCTGCTGCAGGACATGGAAGATTTGCTGTGATAAATGGAACCATGAATTCAGCTGTCTACCAAAAAATCCTGAAGGACAATGTGTCGCCATCTGTTTGTGACCTCAAACTGAAGTGAACTTGTGTTCTGCAGAAGGACATTGATCCAGAACACACCAGCAAGTTCACCTCTGAATGGCTGAAGAAAAACATAATGAAGACTTTGGAATGGCCTAGTCAAGGTCCTGACCCGAATCCTATTGAGATGCTGTGGCATGACCTTAAAAAGATGTGTGGCAGAATTACAATGATTCTGCAAAGATGAGTGGACCAAAATTCCTCCACAGTGCTTTAACACTCATCGCAAGTTATCGCAAACGCTTGATTGCAGTTCTAAGAGTGGCCCAACCAGTTATTAGGTTTAGGGGAAAAGCACTTTTTCACACAGGGTCATGTGGGTTTGGATTTTGATTTTGTTTTCTCCATGTTGTGTGCTATCTTTGACTAATATTTAAATTTGTTTGATGATCTGAAACATTAAAGTGTGACAAAAAAAAATCAGGAAGGGGCAAACATTTTTTCACACCACTGTATATATATATATATATATATATATATATATATATATATATATATATATATATATATATATATATATATATGAGACTCACCTGTGATGACTCCAGTGGAAATGTACAGGTCTGCCATCTTCTGAGCAAAAGAGCTAACTACCATCCCGAGTCCACTCAGGATCCCTCCCAACATTATTGTTGTACGACAGCCGAAGCTCTCCACGAGAATGCTGCACACAGGGCCTACAGAGAGACATTATCATTGTAATACAAACAACAATAAACATGGAGTCAAACACAAAAGACAAAGCACACACAAATACCCAAACCCTGACATTACAATAAGCATATCTGAATTGCAGATTAACCATTTTAGCATCCCCATACATATGGAGATCATCTCAGTAAAATATAATAGATGAGAATGGCAGTGGAGGATACAAATACAATGTACTACACAGAACTGAACTGATGATAATCCTCTTCATGACTACAAAAGGGAACTTGGGTATGGACAGCCTTTTTTCCAAGTTTATTCTGCAATTCTATACAATGGTTTACACACCTTTGGAATATCATAAATTATTAAAAATAAATTATTAAAAATAAATTGAGTTATATGCAAAGGTTTTTAATGACATTTGAGAGGAGTGTAACCTGTGAGCTCCACTTAGATATCTTTTCATAGCATTTCTCTGCTTTGTAGGTATCAATTAGTTTAATTGAATTTCCTCAATCAGCTGTTCAGAAAAGTCCATAGCTGATAGTTATTTTATAATTAATAGTATAATTATTAAGGGACCAATAAGTTAATTAGCTCCTGAGACTTTATACCTGAAAGGGTATTCAAACCTTTGCACATGCCACAATTATCATTCTATTTTTTTTTTTGTTTTGATTTAAGTTCATCAAATAGTAAAAGTAAAAAGTATTTACAGTATGCATTAACATTCACAGAAAATGTTATTTTTAAATATAATTTGCTGCAGTTGCTGCATTTATTTCTTTTCACTTCAGGAATCATTAAAATACATCATCTGGCCATGGGTACCCAAACATTTGAATACAGCTGTACAATAGTCAAATCATGTTTCGAGAAAATGAAATGACATCATAGTTTAAATTACAAATGTTCTTTCATGTGTGAACATAAGGCTTCAATTACTCTTTGTATTCTACATATATGTATTTCTGACTACTTTACTTCTCCAAATTTTCTTTTTCTCCTTTACAGAATTTCTGTGTGGGTGGTGAATGGGTTTTTTTTTTTTTGTTTTGTTTTGGTTTGGTTTTTTGTGTTGTTAACAAAAACAAATGTTTTCTAATAACATTTTGGAAGACATGAATCTCTGCACAATACGGTTTATAGGATCACATTTGTTTTTCCAACACAGGGCCAGTGGAAATCCAGTGAAATATTCTCACAGCTGAACAACTGCCCATGAAGCCTGTGAAGAATGTCCTGCCTGGTTCAGTCTCAGCTGTCAGAATGAACTTGACATTCTTCCATTTGGTAAAGGGAGACATATTTCTTATGCTCACTTCAATCAATATTATGAGTACTGATTGGTAAGCTTTCAATAAAATGACTTCCTTCACATTATCTGACTGTTTATCTCCTCTAAGTGTGATAGAACATTGTGGGATCCACAAGAGAAAAATCAGAAAAGTCATATAGGTTAAAGGTAATGCAATAAAGTAATACATAAGGTACTTTTAAGAGTTTATTGGACTTTGGTTTGCATTTGGAGTGTTCAGGTAATGCAGCTATCAACTGGTAAGCCAGTGTGACATTAAGAATGTTTTTGACATTTTATCACCATAATGAAAAATATCCCCCTCACCCTCTTTATGGACTTATGTGACTCCATTTCCTACCTCCTGCATGTAATACTGCTGTCATGATGGCAGGCACCCAGGAGGTTTCAGAGTTGCTTGCTTGAAACTCTTTTTGCAAATCTGTGTAAAAGATGCCAATGCAGGAGGGGAAGGCGAGGGTGAGTGCCAAGACCAGGATAGTAGCTGTTAGTACAGCCCAACCCCAGCCTCCATCAGGTGCCAGGTGTCCACTGTGTTGCTCTCCTGCCACTTCTATATGGCACTGCAGCCCCTCGTGGAGGCTGGAGGAAGCTCCTTCCTGATTATCCTGATCCTCAAGCTTGCAGCAATGTTCCTGGTCCTGCACTGGCACCGTATCTGAAAGATGTGAAGAGGACGTCCCGCTCCATTTCTCAGGGCATTGAATAGCATCAGCCCGGGATCTTGTCAGGTGGGTAATGGAGCCATTGATTATATTGGTTCTTGTGGTCTGAGGAACATCTACACCTTCAGTCATTCTGCTTGCCAGAAGGGCTTTTCTTCCAGCTGAACTCTACATGAATCAGAGGACAAAAAATACACCGCTTAAAGGCTGATTTTCTAAAATGCTTTATAGTTTAATACACTGTGATGCACTTGATGATACATCTACCTAAAATTGGTGTATTACAAATCTATTGTGTTAAGCACAGTGTAGTGATTTTTCTCTTCTGAACTAGTTATTAACTCTAGCTAATAACAGTTTAAGTCCACTTCTATTTATTATAATCCCATTCAAGTAGTCACTAATTACAATGCCTTTACAATTGCACAAAATAATAGTAGAAACCAACAATATGGACTGCAGTCCAGACCTCTAAAATTAATTTGAACAAGCTTATTATTAATAAGACTTTTAATTAAAAGGCACATCAGCCTGGTGACCTTCTCCTCCTAAAGACTTCTTTGCAAGGCTGTATTAATGCAGTTTAATGGGAATGAAACAAGATAGCTTTGCCAATGAGGCCAACTCTGGAAACAGCTGACTGTCAAGAATTAGAAAGCTGAAAAAAACAGAGTCCTTATTTTGACCTTATCTAACATATGTCTGCTTCATATTAATATTTTTACTGGACTTTATGTCAAACAGTTTCTGATTCTTTCGGACATTGGGTCAGAAACTGGTATTTGATGCATAACTGAATCTTTGACACAAACATAGACATTGTTTTATATTAGTCCTATTGATATTTTTGCACAGGTTTGAATTAGTGCCATTTGTAGTAATAAATAAATAAATAAATAAATAAATAAATAAATAAATAAATAAATAAATAAATGGGTACTTTGTATAAGGTTATGAGAAGTCTAGCTTAAATAATTCAGTTATTTACAGGTGCCAAAGCAAACCTTATATCTGATTACATTTAAGTGAATTACTATATGTAGTAGGCATATATGCATACGTGCAAACTGAATTCTACTAAAGCAAAATCTGCTTTATCAATCATAAGCTAATATTCAGTAAATTAGTCTTACTGCTAGATTGAGGGGTGTGAAATGAGAGTGTTAAATAAAAATAAAATGATAATGACAAAATATACTTTTATCCCAATTTACAGTTCAGTGAATCTAAATTGTATAAATAGATTGTAGGATTATAATGAGTCAATCTAACAAAAATAACTCTAAATAGTATATTAATAGACATCAAGACATATTTAGATGGTAATTTAAAATAATGGAAAAACATAAATATCAGATTACGTGACACAATTACTTTTAATAAGAAGTTATTAAGTCAAAACAACAAAAGTTTTATAACATGATAATCTTTAGAACTGTCAAGAACAACACGATATTACATTTAAATGATTACGTGAGATAATTGCATCTCAGCACCACAGCCCTAAAAACAGCGCCCAGAACAAATCTCAGTATTACAGTACTGAATAATCTGATTCTATTTCTCCTGCTGTAATTATAATCCTCCACTTCTCTAGCAGCCCAAATTCCATCAACATTATTAATTATTTAATTATTAAACCGGTGTCCTTTGTGTTTTTGTCACTTTCACCAGAACAAGTCAACACCTGTTGCATTTTCACTCCAGGGAATCGTGACACATCTCAAACATCATGCAAAAGCACAGCTTCTTCCTGTTCCACATTTAGCTTAATGCATATCTGAAAGCAAACATACAAAATCACAGGTACCTGTATCTGAACTATTCAATCACAGCTTTACATTGTGGTCCACAAATGATGCATAATCGGTAACTTCATATCGTCTCCATGCTGCCTTTATGCAACATCTACAGTATACTGTCTTCTCACCTTAGTAGAAAGATGGCATATGCGCTTGACATGGAGTGGCACTGAAGTCTCTTTTCTTTTGGACCAGGGATCAACACCGAGCGCACACGTACACGCGCTCGCGTGCGCGTACTCTTTGGATTAGGGGAAGGGGAACGAGCTCGTGACTGAATGGTGGTAGAGAATTGCTATGTAATCATTGGCTAAGCACAGGCGGAAATACACAGCCTGTATAATTACAAAACAAATCCTGACTTTCACATTAGAGTTCTGGACAATACAATTTATTGGAAGGCATTTTTACCACATTACCCCAAAAGCAGGAAAGCTTTACAGACTACTTATGGTTTATGTTTAGTAATGTCACTTTGTTCTTTCCATATATCAGATTAATTCATATGCGTGCATATATGCATACATACATTCATTTGTTTATTTATTTATCCTTTGCCTGGTCAGGTTAGCAATGGATCCAGAGCCACTGGACATGAGGTGGGAAAGCTCTCGCGCGCGCGCGCACACACACACACACACACACACACACACACACACACACACACACACACACACACACACATTCACACCAAAGGGTAATTTATGATAGCCAGTGTTCATTAGAAATAGGGTATTACATATTCTTTATTTTACACTGATGTGCAGCAACAAGAATAGGAATAAGTGTGTGCTGGAAGAATATGCAGATGGATTCAAGAAAAAAGCTTTACATCATTACATCCTCATCAAAGCAATCACTGAGGGCTTGTGTCCTGTAGATGGGGACATTCTTCATCCAGGAAGAGACCAGAATAAAAATAATAATAATAAATGGATGCATATGGTCAGCAACAATCAAAATAGACTGTCATTCAAGTGATTACTGATTGCAATTAACAGCCCCAAAGTGTACAATTGACATTGTCTCAAAGCAGCTTTACAGAACATAAACATAGAACAAAAGGTTATTATATGTGTTTGTATTTGTCCCCTATGAGCAAGTCTGAGGTGACTCAGGCAGCAGTGGCGAGGAAAAACTCCCTTGAATGGTGAAGGAAGAAACCTTGAGAGGAACCAGACTCAAAGGGGAACCTTATCCTCATATGGGTGACACTGGAGGGTGTGATTATAAATATACAGTCTGATAAATGTTGTATGATCATTTGTAAATAATGAAAAGTTTGTCCATATGCCTTAAAAAATACCTGCATTTTTGCTTGTTTTTTTGTTGTTGTTTGTTTGTTAGTTTGCGCATTAAATTGTACATTAAACTGTATTCATTTCAATAGTGCAACTCATTTATATTTCTAAGAACAGTAGTGACCTTGTGGGTAAAAACGCTATGTGCCGTTTTATATCTGTCCGCTAGATGGCAGTGATGATCTGTATTTTGTTTTGTAACACCTATGAAGAAGCGTCACTTAGTTTTGAGTGTTTCCGGTTGCGGCGGCCATCACGATCCTGTCTTTTAGGAGGCTTGATCCTTGACGAGAAAGTAGGAACTGTAACGTATCCGCGTCTTTACTAAAGATTATTTCATCTGTTTGTAAATCTTTATCGGTTTTGCTTTAATATTTGCTGTAAATGAGACGTTTATCCCGCGTGTGTGTTAGTTAATCTGAGCAGATTGTAAGTGTGACCTTGTGTTGTGTCGCTGCTGAGGGACCTTCAGTTCACTGCTCACTTCTGCGTGTCTTCAACACTAATATCATTTATCTTTAACTTCTACACTGTTCTGTTTACTGAACATAAAGCTATTCGTCTTTAAACGTCTTCAAAAGTAAGCTAGGCATCCTGATTATGGTGAATTGAGTCTAGTGTAAAATACTGTTCCTGTCTCATCATTATTTGTGTCTGTTTAACGCTATAAGGTGCAAATATGGGCTAAATCTGTGCCTTATGCGAAAAATCTTCTTTGTAGAATGTTATTTGTGATTAAAGGACGTTTGTTTCATCTGATTGTGAAAATAAAAATGTTCCTCTTTTGGCTTTTTATAACAGATTTTGAAAGATGGCTGGGCGACGTGCTGCGGTTAAGGCTATTGACTGGCTGGCCTTCGCTGAGAGGGTTCCACCTAACCAGAGGACCATGTTCAACAACCTGAAGACTCGCAGCGATGCCATCGCTGCTAAGTAAGTGTCAGGATAGGCCACTTTGTTGGACAGATTTCAGAAGTCAGTAGTCAAGTGCTTTCTCTCTCTCTCTCTCTCTCTATATATATATATATATATATATATATATATATATACATACATATATACGTATATACATATATACGTATATATGTATATATACACACACACACACACACACACACACACACACAATATCATGGCCAAAAGTGATTTCAGGGGTGGCAACACTTTTGGCCATGATTGTGTTGGCACCCCTGACATTTTTTCAAAAAACGAAAAGAAAGTATTGCAATTACACGTTTTGCTATACACACGTTAATTTCCTTTGTGTATTGAAACGACACAAAGAAAAAAACAGAGGAAAAAGCAAATTTGACAATTTCACACAAAACTCCAAAAATGGGCCAGACAAAATTATTGGCACCCTTAACTTAATATTTGGTTGCACACCCTTTGGAAAAAATATCTGACATCAATCACTTCCTATAACCATCAATAAGCTTCTTACACCTCTTACCTGGAATTTCGGACCACTCTTCCTTTGCAAACTGCACCAGGTCTCTCATATTGGAAGGTCACCTTTTTCCAAAAGATCTCTCCACAGGTGTTCAATGGGATTTAGATATGGACTCATTGCTGGCCACCTCAGATCTCTCCAGTGCTTTCTTGCCATCCATTTCTGGGTTCTTTTTGAAGTAAATGTAAAGTATGTTTGAGGTCATTGTCCTGCTGGAAGACCCTGTCTTAGTGTCTCTGACACTAACCCCGCTTTCTGACACTGGGCCCTACGTTGCGACCCAAAATCCTTTGCTAATCCTCAGATTTCATGATGCCTTGCACACAGTCATGGCACCCAATGCTAGAGGCACCAAAAGAACCCCAAAACATTTTTGAACCTCCACCATATTTGACTGTAAGTACTGTGTTCTTTTCATTCCGTTTTCAGTAAACAGTAGAATGATGTGCTTTACCAAAAAGCTCTATCTTGGTCTCATCTGTCCACAAGATGTTTTCCCAGAAGGATTTTTGCTTACGCACGTACATTTTGGCAAACTGAAGTCTTGCTTTTTTTATGGCTCTGTGTCAGCAGGGTCTCTTGCCATAGCGTTTCATTTCATTCAAATGTCGACGGATAGTTTGCGCTGACACTGATGCATCCTGAGCCTGCAGCACAGCTTGAATTTCTTTGGAACTTGTTTGGGGCTGCTTATCCACATTCCGGACTATCCTGCGTTGCAGTCTTTCATCAATTTTTCTCTTCCGTCCACGTCTAGGGAGATTAGCTACAGTACCATGGGTTGCAAACTTCTTGATCATGTTGCGCACTGTGGACAAAGGAACATCTAGATCTCTGGAAATGGACTTGTAACCTTGAGATTGTTGATATTTTTCCATAATTTTGATTCTAAAGTCCTCAGACAGTTCTCTTCTCCTCTTTCTGTTTTCCATGCTTCGTGTGGCACACACAATGCAAAGACGGAGTCAACTTCTCTCCTTTTTATCTGCTTTCAGGTGTGATTTTTATATTGCCCACACCTGTTACTTACTCCAGGTGAGTTTAAAGGAGCATCACATGCTTGAAACAAACTTATTTATCCACAATTTTGAAAGGGTGCCAACAATTTTGTCCGGCCCATTTTTGGAGTTGTGAGAAATTATGTCCAATTTGATTTTTCCTTTGTTTTGTTTTTGTTTTTTTGTGTTTTAATACACCCAAAGGAAAACGTGAGAATGTAATACTTTTCTGTAACAAATACTTCATTATCTGGAAAAATTTTAGGGGTGCCAACAATTTCGGCCATGACTGTGTGTGTATGTTTATATATGTTTTTATGTACACTGTGTGTTCTTGATTGTCATTTGTTTGCTAAACTGATTTCAGACTCGCCTCGCTGCCAGAGAAGCCGACCACCATCGACTGGAGCTATTACAGAAAGACGATAGCTAAAGCAGGCATGGTGGATGAGTTTGAGAAGAAGGTGCACTCTGTTTGTCCTTAACATGTTATAAGATGTATATAATCTCTTAAGGCTGTTTGCTGATGTCTGACTGTCTCTTTTTATTTTATTTGTTTCCTTCTTTCTTTCTTCTGGTAGTTTGCTGCTTTGACAGTTCCTGAGCCTGTGGACACCCAGACAGCTAAGATAAACACACAGGAGCAGGAGGCTGTAAGTGATGCCTAAATGTATTTGCTGAATACAGAATTAGACAGAATTTCAGAATCACATTGCTCATAATGTTTGTCTTTATGTTTCTTGCAGAACAAAAGTGCTGCAGCCTATATTGAAGCATCCAAGGCTCGTATTTCCCAGTATGAAAAAGAGGTAAACGTAGCTATTGTTTTTGATTGCACTGCTAAATGTGTGTTCTTACTTTGCACTCAAGCATGAGTTGTGCAGGGCAACATGCTCTAATCGGATAAGAAGTGGCACGTAGCTTTAATTCTTTATCTGATTGAATAAATTAGCTTCCACACAAAGTTCCACAGCCAGTCATTTTAACGAAATCTGCTTTGATGACTCGAAGTGATTGAATTTTAAAACAGACCAGCATTGGTGTTTTTTGCCTTTCTCTTTAGTGTCTGTACAGCCTGTAAACTAGCTAACAGAAAGCATAAACAGCAGAGCATTTTTTTATGTGTCTATAACTTTTATATGCAGGCATATATTTTCCACTAGAACATTTAATTACCCTGGAAAGACAGCTGCAGGGGTTTTTATCCTTGTTCTGTTGATCTGTTGAAACCACAGGAACCTGTCAGTGATACCATGGCAACGAGCAGTAAAGTAAAGGGAGTACTGTCCATTAGAGACATTGTAGTGATTTGAAAGGCATGTAATACCTGTGTTGAATTTTAATGATAGCATAAATTCAGAAGGCAAGGCAAGTTGTATTTGTATAGCACATTTCATACACAGAGGGCATTCAAAGTGCTTTACATAGAAATTAGAAAACAATTTATAAGAGAGAAAAAAATATGAAAAAATAAGAAACACACAATAAAATCATAATAAAAACAAAACAAAATTAAAGAAAATAAATGTGATTTTAATTAAAAAAAACAGTTTAAAATGTGTTAAAAAGAATAAAACAGGAGTAAAAGTGATTTGGATAAAAAGTGCCGTCAGTGTGAAGCAGCACAGCGCTCATTCAGTAAATGCAGTGTTAAACAGATGTGTTTTTAATGTTGATTTAAAAGTGTCTACTGTTGAAGCACATCTGATCTCTTCTGGAAGCTGATTCCAGCTCTAGGTGGCATAATAACTAAATGCTGATGCACCTTGTTTTGAGTGACCCGTGGTATCTCTAACTGACCTGATCCTAATGATCTGAGTAGTCTGCTTGGTTTATATTCAATTAGCATATCTGTAATGTATTTCGGTCCTAAGCCATGAAGTGATTTATAAACGAGTAACAATACTTTAAAATCTATTCTAAATGTTACTGGAAGCCAGTGTAAGGACCTGAGGACTGGAGTGATATGCTCAGATTTTTTGGTTTTGGTCAGAATTCTGGCAGCAGTGTTCTGTATGAGCTGCAGCTGTCTAATGGTCTTTTTGGGGATCCCAGTAAGGAGTCCATTGCAATAATCCACCCTGCTGGTGATGAAAGCATGAACAAGTTTCTCTAAGTCCTGTCTTGAGACAAAACATCTAATTCTGGTTATATTTCTGAAGGAAGGAAGGATTTTATTAGATATTAGAAGGAAGTATTTTATTAGATATTTTTGTTTGTTTTTTCCCCCAGCCTGTATTCAAGATCCATATAGTCAAATCTGATCATTTGATCTGTTCTGTCATGTCTGGTTTGGGTAACAGTGACAATAGTGACAGCAGATGTCCCAGCGTCTATGACTTACCCATAGCATTGATCATTTTGTACTTATTTCTACCATGATATGAGATGCCTGAAAACTACATACAGCTGAAGTCTACAGTTTATGTACATAATTGATCTGATCTCCTGTCATGGATAGTCCAGTCTGCTACTCTTTTTCAATAACAATTATTCTGAAACTGCCTGTGTTGCATTTCTGCTCAACATTTTCCACACTTAACCTGAATTCACAGCAAATTCATAGCGTATCCATTCAGAGGTAGTTCTAAAAAAAAACGATGTATATACATACACACTACAGGCTCTAATTCAGCTCCTGTCATGGATATTTAATTTCAGAATTAAATATCATTAAGTCAATAACTGTTTATTCTTCTACTTTCCTGGCAGCTTGAGAAGTTCAGGAACATGATTCCCTTTGACCAGATGACCATTGAAGACCTCAATGAAGCTTTCCCTGAGACCAAGCTGGACAAGGAGAAACATCCATACTGGCCACACAAGCCTATTGCTGAATTGTAATTGTAAAGATCAATTGTTTATAAGTTAATAAAACATTAAATTCTGAATTAAATTGCTTGGTTCAGTGTGTAAAAATGAAAGGGTTATGTTGACTGCTTCAGTGCTGTTCTGTATCAGGCTAAATATATAAAATAAATCATTTAAGTTTTGATGGGATTTTCATTTATTTAACTGTTTAACAGAATTGAATTGTAGGAGGAAATCCTCGTTATTCTGTGCGCATATTCTGTACCTTTTATCACATTTTAAAAAGAAATGTATTCAATCATTATTTTATCAGCTATTTTATCAGATTGTTGTATTATATTCGTTTCATATTTTTATTTTTTTTATATATATATTTTTTTACAGATTTAAAATTCTGCGCGATCATTATGTTTTCTGATCATGGAACTAGTTTATAAATCACTGACTATTTTCAGTGTGGACAGTTGTCCACAAGGGGGCGCTACTTGCACTGACTTTTTTTCTCTGAATTGGGACCAGCAGCACATCATGTTCCCTCTGGCAGGTTTAAGTAAAATGGCATGTTTGGTTTCTTTTACAAGGGAGATGACATTAAAACGCACTCAAAAAATTAAACATTAAGGCTATTAAAATCTGTCAAAATCAATATTTTATATAAAAGTAAAGATATGAAACCCGAAACGTTACAAATCTGTAATTTGTATTAGATCAGGTTGGTGTATAAACAAATATTCTATATTTGGTGTATAAGTGCAAACTGTAATGATACACTAGTAATCGATAAAATATTAACGATGAAAAGCTAATGATGGGAGAAAAGCTTACAGCACCTGGTATTCCCAGGCGGTCTCCCATCCAAGTACTAACCAGGCCCGACCCTGCTTAGCTTCCGAGATCGGACGAGATCGGGCGTTCTCAGGGTGGTGTGGCCGTAAGCGTAAGCAGATGTTTATACATCCCTATTTATCAAGGTCAGTCATCTGTGTTATACATCGTTTATGAAATACTGCAATACAATATAGTGTTGATATTTTTTTGTATAATGAACTAAATATACATTGTTGCATTGAAAGTTTTAGTTTTGGGCCAAAGCCATGTAACACAAGGTGAAATTTTTGTATAATTGTATGTTTGTGTGATATACAATGCATTTCATTTTGCATCACTGCACTCTTACGTGTCTGATATAGAATTCTTAAATACAGTAAATACTGGAGAATGTTGGTGTGTGTGTGTGTGTGTGTGTGTGTGTGTGTGTGTGTGTGTGTGTGTGTGTGTGTGTGCGATGGTGACTGTTTGTTTGTGATGGAGAATGTTGGTGTGTGTGTGTGTGTGTGTGTGTGTGTGTGTGTGTTTGTATAATTGTCGTATGATATCATACAATGCATTTCACTTTGCATCACTGCACTCCATATCATTTCTGCCTGACACGCGAATGATATAAAATGATTAAATAGAGCTATTTTAGTTCTGTCTTCGCTTACGGCCACACCACCCTGAGAACGCCCGATCTCGTCCGATTTCGGAAGCTAAGCAGGGCCGGGCCTGGTTAGTACTTGGATGGGAGACCGCCTGGGAATACCAGGTGCTGTAAGCTTTTTTTTTCCTGTTCATACTACGTAGCATAAATACATTATCAGCATCAGATAAAACTACTACATATAAAACTCCTATAGATTGGAAAATCTGAGTGTCTCAATGTAAATAGTAAATGCATTACTGTATAGTAGTAAATGAGCTTAGAAGACCAGGATAGGACTCATTTTTATGCCATTTAAGATATCAGTAAATTGGGTTTTATTCATTTGAAAATACACCTTTGGTCAAATATTATTATTATTATTATTATTATTATTATTATTATTATTATTATTATTATTATTATTATTATGCTAATCAGTAGTAGTAAAAATATATTTTTTTAATATATATTTTTTAATTGAGATTTTTTATATCTTCTTCTCCAGCAGGTGGTACTACTGAATAGGTCGGTGCCATATAGAGGCAACCAATCCCTAAATGCAGGATGAGTGGACATTTTACTGGCTAGCAACTGTGTGTACTTTACATGGTCAGGGAGATTATAAAGCTAATAGTATTGTTTTGACCTTTTGTGAGTTCTCAATAAGTCAGCAGCTTTAGTAGGGTCTCTAGACTCCAGACCTCAGGCTGCTGATAATATCTAACACAAGCAATACAGAATTTTAAAACCATGTACAATAACCTTAGTAACTATAAGATTTTCAATCATTTCCCCAGCTCTGAAATTAAGGTTTGGCAGTTGTTTGCCTTAGACTGTAAATTATGCGACCAGGATGTCCACTTTGTGATTGAGCTGACTTTTGTAGGCTACATGCAATACTCATTTTCCAAACCCCAAGCACAAACCAGCAAGCAGAATCATCTTCTATCTTCTTCACCACATGATTTCACATGTGACCATTCTCCTTTTCCACTAGGAAAGGGTAGTAAGGAGGCTGTAAAGGAACAAAAGGAGACTGAGATATGAATAGAGATGGCTGAACTGCTTGAGGTGCTGCTCACATGGACAGCCAGGTGGGAGCTGTCGGGGAAAAAACAGGCTCAATAAAGAGGATCGAAAATATAATTTTAGTTTCCCTCATTTAGTCGTGAAAGCATTAGTCAAACAATGGACAGTGTAGAGGATTAAAAAAGCATCAATGTCCTCCAAATTAAATACATCCATTGGTTATTTTTATATTCCTACAATACTCAGGGAAATCTGATTAGTAGTGTTCTTATAACATGAAACATGATTTGAAAAAAGTGGCTTTCCCATAAATAGCAAGAATGTGTGCTGAAAATAATTAATAATCCTTATTCTGATATGTTGAAAAGGTGTCGATTAATATAGATAACATCAGCTTTGACAGCAGTGCAGGCTTAAAAGTAAATTACATATCGATAATAATGTGTTTGTTTTGTCAATATTTTATTGTTTCTATAGTAACAGAAAAGTGTGTCTGCTTCTGTTGCAAAACTGCAAGAGCAAATCCCTACAATGCCACTGCTATTCATAGCCAGGAGAAAGACTGTCCGTGCTCTCTGGGTGGGAGGGATAGCATGTTCTCTTCTGAATGTCAATCAGACATGCTTGCCAATCATAGGCATCAGTAAACTCATACAGTATATGTGGAAAACGGCACAGTACTTTAAGTATGTAATACTTCATCTGATGCAGTATGAGCAGCAGATTGAAAACTTGCTGCTCGCATTCTTCACATGTCTCAGAGGAATCAAGTGTTAGGCTTTACCTCTATGATATTTGTAGGATAATGGGGAGACATTAGGGTGAAGGGATGAAAAATAGTCTCCAATGTGATAGAGTGCTGTTGTATAAAAAGAATGAAACACTATTGGGTTATAATACTATAAGAAATTAACATAACTTTGTTGTGGTAACAGCATCATTCCACATGCTGTTGACGTTTTCTTGTAACAGCACAACCAACCATTTTCAAATCTTTAATTTTGAAACTTAAAGATCATTCGTACTGGTTTGGATTTGGATTTTGGATTTTTTTTTTTTTTGCATCTTACAATTCTGTCCCAATAGAATACAGAATAATAAATTTTGTGTCAAATAAAGCAAATGTCTTTGAAGTAGGGTTAAGGAATGAACACAATTAAAATATTTTCATTTTACATTGATGGAACAAATTTTATTGACAAATATTTAGTGAAAGAAAGATCCAGGAGTACAATTTACAGAAAAGTGGTCATTTATTTTCAGTTCATGCAAATGATTAATAAAGGAAAACAAATAAAGGTCCACAATATATTGGTCCTAGACTAGGCTGTCCTAGAGAGAGAGAGAGAGAGAGAGAGAGAGAGAGAGAGAGAGAGAGAGAGAGAGAGAGAGAGAGAGAGAGAGAGAGAGAGAGAGAGAGAGAGAGAGAGAGAGAGAGAGAGAGAGAGAGAGAGAGAGAGAGCTGTTTAAATAAGACAGATAGATAGGTTTAATAATTACTGCCTGAGCCAAGACCCATTTATTCGCATGCTTAAGTCCTGTCTATTCCTGGCTAGTTCTGATATTCAGTCAACTGTGTTATAACTGTGCTGGGCAATATGACAATATTCTGTTTATATATATATATATTGTAATCAGTTATGTCAGAAGTGTTTCAATGTTTTTGATTTGTTTTCTTCATGTTGTAGCAATTCAATGAAACCATTACCAAGCACACTGCTTTTTAATGCAATATCACTGCTTGTTAGCAAATCTATACCGTACCTTATAATACACATCATGTCTCAGAGTATTGAGATATAGTTTATTTTGTGATATCCATTTCTTTTGTGATATCCAGTGCATAAATGAAATGCCTTTGAATCTGCTTTTATATTAAAGATTCTGGGGTGAAAATCCCCTGGTGGTGTGTTCTGTGATTACAGAATTTATGCCAGTGCACATGCTTTAAAATTGTTTGGCAGGACACTGTGTCCCTGAGATAGGGTTTTGGCAGGATTAAAATTTTATGCTTCAGTCTTTTTCAGTGGTAAAATAATCATTGTGTATTGTTTCACATCACTTTCATGCCTTAAAATCGCACAGCTTTTGGTTATAAGAAACTGAAGGCTTCACCACACACCAGTTTTGACTGATAGTAAACATGGACTATGATCAAACCAACATCATGTGCTTCCCATCAGCCTCCCCACTAGTCATCATCATGACAAGCAGCTCTTCTGTGCAAAGAAGAAAGCAATGATTGTCCCTGTCATCCTCCCTCCCTCAGCGGGACGAGGTCAGAGGGTGTCAGATCAAGATTTGCTTTTAATGAAACGAAGAATCCAGGAGTGGCCTTGCAGTGCATTTGTTCCAGTTCCCTTCATAGTTTAGATGCATATCACAGGTTGTGCATCTGTAATCATTCTGGTTTCATTTTGGGAGAGGCAGAGCTGTGGCACAGCATTAATAAGACAATATTAGTATTCTGTGTGCTAAATCCAATCTTTCTTTCAAAACCAGACTTGCAGTTTTATGAACAGAAGAATGAATACTTG
Source organism: Tachysurus fulvidraco (assembly GCF_022655615.1). Lineage (NCBI taxonomy): Eukaryota > Metazoa > Chordata > Actinopteri > Siluriformes > Bagridae > Tachysurus > Tachysurus fulvidraco. The sequence continues at coordinate 13,373,064 of NC_062532.1, read as the reverse complement.
CTTGTGTCCTTCAGTGACCAGGTGCATTACTTATTTAAAGCACACACCTGCAGACACACACACACACACACACACATATATATATATACTATTCTTTCTTTTTGCTCACTCACATTTACAAGAGCATGCCCACCCACACTCTTAATAATGCTCAGTTACATTTGGCAAATGAAACTATACACATTGAACTAAAAGCTTATGCCTTTTTCTAGTGTACTTTTTCTGGGTTCTGTATCAGGTATTGCAATCTCACCAAAGCAAGCCTTCGTCATGGCCACCTGCCAGTCTGAAAGGTTGCTGCAGAATAAAGGCTGTCTATCCAGGTGGAATACTCAATCATGTGCAGTGGCATGTGCTGGGTATTCTGTTCCCCCCCTGCAGATGCACTCTCTCTACTGCTTATGGGTCATGCCACTTAATATATAAACTCTGTCAGCTGTCAGGTTTGCTATGTTTTGGACCAGACAGAGGCTAATTCATTATGTCTTTCTGTGAAACCATACCCAATCATCTACCACGTGAAACCACACTCAATCAGTGTGTGCTTTGACAATACCCAATCTGAGCTGTAAATGTCCCTATTCAGTTACATAACACTACCACTCTAAATTCTTATATTTTCCTCTTTGTTCTGTGCCTATTGAAATGGTCCAGGGTCAGAACTCTGTTTCACTGCACTGATACAGTCAGACATTCAACTGCTAATCTGTTGAAGATGTCAGTAATGTGGTCAAGGGCACTAATAATTTGATAACCCACTCAGATTAATGAACATCATGTCCAATCATAACCAAAGTATTTCTGCATCAGATTCTAGTATGGCTCTGTTTCAGCAAATATTTCCCTTTTGCCAAACAGAAGAGATCAGGGAATTCAGTAAGGAGAAAAGAAGATGGAAGAGTAGTGGACATTTGTTTTAGGACACAAGCCAAGAGCCTGTGGATTGTAAATTAACTGCAGCATGAGAAAACAAGTCTGTCGCTGACAGTAATGAGCTTTACCACACAAATCACCATAATTTAACAGGCAACGGTTGCCTGCATGGAAATAATCACTCTGGATATCTTGTGTTCTGCAGAAAAGTCTGGCTCTGTTCCAGTTTTACTGTGGAATTGATGCGGCTGGTTTGCCCGCACTACAGCCAGAAGAGGACGGTAGTCGTTATCTCAGTTATTACTTGATTTTTTAAATGAAAATTACTAAACCAGCAAAGCACTAATATCTATCTATGCGTTTGGTGAGTGAAAAACAAAATGAACATTGTAGAAGCCTTGAAATGACAGACAAGCACAGGTAAATTATTCAGAATATCTTAACAAGATACAGAGCTCTGTCTGCAACTTACCCATAGCCATCAGCATTACAATTAAATAGAATAGAATCTTTTTGACATAAGATTTCATTACCTGAGAGCACTATCCTCAGATGTTGAGGCATCCTTTAGTGCATTTAACATTAAACCCAGTGTAGTTGTTTAGATGCCTTTCAACAAAAGAAGAATGTGTTAAAAGTAATGATTGCCTAGATGTTTTTAATGAGGTGATGAGGAGAGAGAGAGAGAGAGAGAGAGAGAGAGAGAGAGAGAGAGAGAGAGAGAGAGAGAGAGAGAGAACTGTTTAAATAAGAATCAATGTTGTAAAGCTGAAGAGAAAGAAACCAATTGCATGATGGCAAAAGTACAGGAACCTGCCACTGTACCATTTTATATACACTATTATATTCATAGTCTTTCCCCAATTTGATGCTGTTTTGTTTATGTGTGTGCAAAAACTGCTTTTTCTGCAGCAACAGTGTACATGTTGTGAATTTCTTGTACTTTTGTCATGGTGACAGGTACGTCAATACGTTACCTAGAGAAAAAAGACCAAGGGACCTCATTATTCAAATTTCAAGGGAATTTATTTAATAAAAAAAACAACAACCACAATAAAGTACTCACACAGAGTGCTCCTTAGCAAACTAATTAATTCCCATAGTCATCAGGACATGTGCTTTTAACAAACTTGTTGGCACTAGTCTGAATAGGCTTCACTGGAAAATTGGATAAGAGACATCTCAACTAAGGTGATGTGCTGTAGGCCACAGAATAGCAGGTAGACCTAACGCTCAAACTAAAGGAAATGGATAGAACTGTGATATTAGCTTTAACATTAGATAATATATTCCCAGTTGCACTTAAAAAACAATGTCAATGTCAAAGCCAAATATCAGTAATGAAATATCCTGTTACTGACTCGTCTTTGGGATTTTATTTAAAATCATTTATATGGAAGTGTCGAGAAATTTTACAGTTCAGTATATAGTGTTATATATCTATCTAGTTTATCTTCTTACTAGCTTGTAGCTTTGTTTTTGTGTTTTTTTGGGTTAAAACGTTAGGTTTTTCAATCACTGATCATTCCTTGATCATTCAATGCGACCAGAAAGGTTCATGTGAGACCTTACTTACAGGACCTCACAGTTTAGTGTTAACTTTTTATGTAATTCATAAAAGCTTGAAGTCTTGATGATTCTAATGTGTCGAATAAATACTACATGTGTTTATAAAGAAGGCCATGCTTAAGATTGTATCACCGGTCTGTGCATGTGCTCGTTCGCACATGCGCAGTGCGGGTGTATGAAGCCGACTGAGTGCTATCATAATATATAGTAGCTAAGTAGAGGAAAAACTTCGATATCTCTAGGCATTATTGCGGCGTACTATATTGTAAAGTAATATGGGGCTTGAAAGGTAGCGTGGCTTCAGCGGTCAGTTCTGATTGGCTGCTTGGCGCAGTGGGCGTGGTTTCATCTCTCCCTATTTCACCTAGTCCCAGCCAAAGCAATAATAGATAAGAGGAACGCGCCGTTCAGATACAGGACTCAGGTGTGTGAAACAGTGAGAGAGTAAAGCAAAGATTGTGCAAATCTACTCCAATGATATAGACAAAACTGTCGTCGAGACGCGATGACGTTGGGAGCTGGTGCACGCAGTGCGCTTTAAACAGAAGAAGAAGAAGAAACACAAGGTAGGGACGTGTCTTATTGGCACGGATGCGTGTGATTAAGCAGGTTTTCATTTGGATCAATGTTTCGGTACACAGTAAATCGTTGTACTGATGTTGCAGAATGAAAAAAGCGACTACCAAAATCCGTGTACTTCTGTTTTGTGGTGTTGACACGTGTATTTACGTGAAGCTGTGCTTTTAAAGGAAGACGTCAACTGACCGGGATCATGGATGTGAATAGCACATGGAGCATCGCATGCAGTGTGTTTAGGTTTTCTGTTATTTGTTTGCTTTTGTAGAAATAATTCGCACATGTTCACACGAGCATGTAATCAAATACATACACACACACACAGTCAAATACACACACGGACACAGACGCGCACACACAGACACACACACAGTCAAATACACATACAGACGCACACACACACACAAGGGTTTAAGCGAGAGTCTTACAGATGTATGCCAGATCAGGCACCTTTACAGATCAATACCAGTGCAATTCCTGACAAGCTGATCAATGCACTGTTGCATTGATTGCAAGAAGCCAATTGCAAAAACACTAAGCGAGGTGAACAAAATACTGAAGTGACAGTATTCATTCCCCTTCTCTCTCTGACAGTGCACACTGGAGTGTTGAGATGATCTCAGCTTGAAATATCCACATCCTGTTCTTTTTGTTCCTCAGGGGAAGATAGTGTTTTGTGAGCAAGCCGTGTTTGACTTCACACCTTGTCATTATTGCAGCCTGATATTAGCCAAGCAGTTGGCTGAGAGGGAGGTGTTATGCTTGTAGTGTGCACTCATTAGCTTGAGTTTGCACAACGGTCGTTATATAGAGCTGCCAGTGGTATTTGCACATACAAAAATGAGCTTAGTAATTCCAGGCAGGCATACAAAGGACATGCTGACTGAAGGCACTGCCGTCTTTAATGTGATCGCCATGAACACTGTGTGTGAGTGTGTGTGTCTGTGTGTGCATATGTGCTTGTGTGTGTAACCATGGGCACTTGGGTGCAGGTTGAACAAAAACAGCAAGTAGACCAGCACTAACAGGGCCTCCAAGGTCTGCTCTGTACTTTATTACAGACATTGCTGTCCATGGTTGCACATTCATGTTAGGAAGCCAACTAGTAATTCTTATAAGCCTTTGCTAGAAGAAGTATAGCACCTATACTACTAGACCGTGAATTTTCTGCCCTTACACATTCAGGGTGGTCTGAGCAGTTTTATGCATAAACTGAATACACAAAATTTGCTTTGCATTTCAGTTACTGCAAAATCAATGACGACTAAACCTAGTGATGTTCTTTTTGCATGCTTACTACTGAAGGTTACAAAAGATGTTAGAATACACAATGGATCATACAAGCATACTGTGTTTCTTTCAGGAAATTGTAATATGAGCTGACATTTATAGTCTTGTTTTTGAAAGAGTGGCACGATCAGTGAGATAGAGACAATAAAGTTGGTTGAGTCAGCAGGCCTCACTGAAGATTCCACCTTGTTACTCGTCGTTCAGTCATAGATAGGTAACACTCTCTCTCTCACACACGCACACTTGCACAAACTCGTACAGCTCTATGTGTACTGAATATGTTACAGATCACTGAACAATTCCAGGAAGGCTTAACAAAGCTCAGAAGCAGATTTGCTGCAGGACATCAGAGCAATTCTGAACATCACTCGCATTTTCAGTTGCATTTTCAGTCACACTTGAGAAGAGAGAACAACCAAAGCCCTAAAATAGACTTCTGTCTTCATTCAATCAGCTCACTGTATTTAGAAATAGAAATACTGTGCAGGATTTGATGTACGCAAACACAATGTATCGTCGCGTTTGGTGCAGTCCTGAACTATACCATATTTTAACTGATTTTAAAATGGATTTAATGCAAACTGTCCATTAAAGACAATAACGCAGGTTTTATAATTTTGTCCACTTCTAAATATATATATATATATATATATATATATATATTCTTAGAAGTATATATACTTCTAGATGTCTTCGTACAGCCTGAAGCATGGAGAGACTGTACAGCCTCCTGAACTGCCATTGCAACATTGATTAAGTCATTAGAAATGGTTTTTAAATGCACAAAGCTTAGCGGAGTATTTGGCATTGATTTGTTGGCTGAGAGATGCTTGCTGCGATGTCGACTGTGCAGTAACTGTGGTGAGAGAGGGATAGAGGAGCAGCAAGCCAGTGGTCTGCGATAATAAGTGGTGAATGGGGGTGGGGGTGATTGAGCTGTGCTTAGCCGATTCTGCAAGCAGAGATGCATGAAGCAAGCCATTGCATCATTGCACAATTCCTTAGCTTGTGAGACCTTTGTTGTGTAGTGCTGTTGCAGGCAAACATGGACCTTAGAGAAGCTGTTTCACAGTTGAAGTCAACTTTCTTGATTCGGAGTGTTGGACGATTTACCATTTTGCAGACTTGACGGAAATCAGTGCTCGTTTTGGATTACTTGGTGCGCGAGGCGAAATCAGACAAGACACTCTTAATCCCCCCCCCCCCCCCGAGATAAGCTTTTATTGCAGAAATATATACAATAATATCAATAAAAAATGAAAATACAATATACATGAGAAATGACTGAGCAAAATCAGCTTGCTTCTATTCAGTGCTATTATACCTGAATCTAATATTTAGTCCTCCTGGTTTTCATTGAGACAACGTTATCATCCTATGATACCTGTTGTACATCAGGACTAGGGAAGCATTTTATTTTTGCAGTCTCACTTGAGTTGTTTTTTGTTATATAAATATCATCCCTTCCATATTTGAGGCTTCTAGCAGGTGAGCTTTCATTAGCACACAGACAGCAGTACTGGGCGGTGTACCACTAAAGAATTCATTTCCAGTGAGTCGTGGGCAACCTGCATGCCACGCAACACAGACCAAATACAATTCTGAGTCAAGAACATGTCTGAAACCTGCATGCTGGGCAGAACCCCAGAGAATGTTGCCGGCCTAGGCAACCGCCTATATCCTCATGAAGTGGGGGGGTGGTTTGTTTACAAGTAATTGAATTACATATGCTAATAGCTGGACTGATTAGCTTAGTTTAGCTTAAACATTTGTTAAAAAAAAAAATAAAAAAAATACAAAACCTGATGAAATCTAATCTGATTGAAGTTTGTTTGTGATCAAACAAGGTGGATAATCAGTTTAAAAATCACACAGTCTCATTTGGAGTTTTTTTGGGTTTTTTTTTATGAGATGGACATCAATACACTAGTGAAAGCAAGTTTGATTTAATTGACTGTGTTGATTCCTTCAGACTGTGTGTGTGTGTGTGTGTGTGTGTGTGTGTGTGTGTGTGTGTGTGTGTGTGTGTGTGTGTGTGTGTGTGTGTGTGTGTGTGTGTGTGTGTAAGCACTAACAGGACCTCCAAGGTCTTCTCTAAACCTAATTACAGACAGAGGTTGCTGTCCATGGTTGCACATTCTTTCTGGGAAGCCAACCAGTAATTGTTGCAGCAAGGCTTTGATGGTGGTTGTAGTATATCATGTATATTACTAGGTTCTGAATTTTCTCCTCTTACACACTCCGGGTGGGCTGAGGAGGGGATTAGATATCTGAAGACTTTGCTGAGGAATAAAATGTGCCGCATACAAATCCAGTTGCACATGTGTACATGTGTACAGGTCTGGTTGTTTGTTTGTGTGTTTTTGGTGAATTAAAGAATCTAATATGGCTGAAACTGATTCTCCCAACCTCTAAGACTCAGTGAAGAGAGTTAAGCTAATATTTGACTTAGAAAAGCAATTGACAACCTTGAAAGCTATCTGGCTTCTTTGGTAGAATATGGCTGACAATGACAATGCTCAGTTCGCCTAAAGAAAGTTAATCATGTCATTTGTAGGTTTAAATTATGGAGCCACCATGTGTGCTGATATGCACGAAACAGAATAGTATTCATTAGGTTAAAACTTTATATTCGGGCAGAAAGTAATCAAATTCTAAATAGTTAATTAATGTTAGGTTAGGTGGTGTGTTACAAATTTTTGTCCTTAAATGCAGATTAAAAAAACAAACAGCGAGTGTCTTTTTTTTATACAGCACACCCCCTCTCACGTACAGAGTATCAAATCTCCACAGATGGCATCTATGGACAGGATGTGATCTGCATCCTGTCTCATTCACCACATTTGTCTCCATTAACTAGCTCTGGCAGCCAGTCGGGAGTGTGAAGTCTATTTAGTCATTGAGAAATCACACCAGTCAGTATGCTGAAGCATAAAATAGCTCAATAAATTATCCTTCAGCTCATGATAGTGTAACATTAAGCTTTGAAAATGTATTTAAATGTGACATCTATACATACAGTACACACATACAGGTGTCATATTAAAGGACAAAAAAAGGCTCTTATACATAGTACATTGTTATAATGTGGGGGGTATTTTGCTAACATGGTTTGGGTCAACTTCATTTGAGGGAAGCCTTTGAGCAAATCAGTAGAAATTAATTTCAACTGATTATCTTTATGCAATGAGGAACCATTTCTCGTTTGATTGGAGTGGTCTCATCCAGGATTATGATGTCCCCCACCACATGGCACGAGAGCTGAATGATTTTTATGAGTATGAAAATTATCTTTACTTGTGGTTACTAATACCTTACTAAGATGCTTTGTCAACATTTCCTTTCCTCAAAAAACTTTTTTAAAGACTGTATGCTTACATTTAGCATGTTATATTTTACTAGACTGCTGTGTCTAGCCATATTCACCAGCTTGCACTGTCAACCACCATGTTTCATTCCTTCTGTTACTTGTTACAGAAAAAGCCAATGCCCATTTCTTGTGATAAGCTTGACTGTACTATTTGTGGAAGCCACATTTTAGTGTTATGTAATGGGCAAAATTGTGTGGCAAGTTTTTTTGCGATGCAAAAGTAAAAGTCAGGATGCAACAATATAATTTAGTGGTTCATGAGAAGGTACGTATGGCTATGCTCTGTTCCTAGGTTCTGTTTGACTGGTGTGAAACAAGACTTGTAATCTTGAGAGCTTGAAAGGGGATTCGGGGGAACAGAAACTAGCTTGTTTACTGTAGGATAGAGAAAGTTACATAAGAAAGCGTTTGGCTTAGATACTAAACTTCTCTGAACTTTGTCTTCTTGATGTTCAGGATAAAATAATTCTTTGTCTGCAGGGTTCAAGTCATGCTGCTAAACTCAAGGTGAAAATATTTCTGTAACCTTATTTCAGCTTCTGTCTAAATATTATATCTTTTTTTTTTTTTTTTTTTTTCCAGAACTTTCAGTGAACTTATTACCAGCAGTAACTGTCTCCTTTCACTGGAAGAATGAGCACCTCCCCTATCGGATCTCGTGCCTCCATCGACATCTTGGAGGAACTGCAGCTTATTGCGGCCCAGAACCTGGAAAAGCTGGACATTAATAAGTATTATGAGGTTATTAGGGAGCTGGGCAAGGGCACTTATGGCAAAGTGGATCTGGTTGTCCACAAGATCAGAGGTAAGCACTGGAGCATTTACATGCTTTTTTATCTTCTGAAATAGGTCTGCATTTCAGTAAATTTATTAAATTAGGGCCATTGAGTTACCACAACTAGCATCCAAGGCCACGCTCCACACAGGGGCCACTACATAACATAGCTTAATATAAGCATATCATAACATAACTTGGCATAAAGTATCTCACAGAAGTGAGTACACCTCTCACATTTTTGTAAATATTTTATTATATCTTTTCATGTGACAGCACTGAAGAAATGACACTGTGCTACAATGTAAAGTAGTGAGTGTACAGCTTGTATAACCGTGTACATTTGCTGCCCCCTCAAAACAACTCAACACACAGCCATTAATGTCTAAACTGCTGGCCACAAAAGTGAGTACACCTCTAAGTGAAAATGTCCAAATTGGGCCCAAAGTGTCAATATTTTGTGGCCACCATTATTTTCCAGCACTGCCTTAACCCTCTTAGTTCACCAGAGTGTCACAGGTTGCCACTGGAGTCGTCTTCCACTCCAGAGCTGGTGGATGTTAGAGACCTTGACATCATCTGAACCAAATAAGTTTATATTGGTCTCATCAGACCACAGGACATGGTTCCAATAATCCTTAGTCTGCTTCAGCAAACTGTTTGCGGGCTTCCTTGTGCATCATCATTAGAAGAGGCTTCCTTCCTTCTGGGATGACAGCCATGCAGACCAATTTGATGCAGTGTGCGGCGTATGGTCTGTGCACTGACAGGCTGAACCCCCACCCCTTCAACCTAGAAATACGTCTATTTCCTGAATACAACCTCTGGATATGATGCTGACCACGTGCACTCAACTTCTTTGGTCGACCATGACAAGGCCTGCTCTCAGGGGACAGCAAATTTGCACTGTTTTACAAGCTGTACACTCACTACTTTACATTGTACAAAGTGTCATTTCTTCAGTGTTGAAACATGAAAAGATTTAATAGTATTTACAAAAAATTTAGGGGTATACTGAGAGATACTGTCATGACACCCCTCATCTGCAACACAATTACAATCAATTTATTGATTATTATTTTGTGGTTTGACAGTTTCCTTTTGTTCCAAATGTTAGGAAAGTTGTTGGAGAATAAGAGATAACTGTAAAAGTTAAACAACATTCAACCCTACTGATGCTGGGAAGTGATAAAACAAGAAGTGATCTGGTTGAGGAGATTGTCTCACACTGTCCAGGATGCTATCATACTGTAACAGTGAGGTTTCAGCACAGCCTTTTTTCATATTATCCATCATCCGTTCTGTACAAAATAAAGGTTCAGGACAATATTCATATCATTGTAAAACATTCAAAGTATGTGGAATGTAACGTTGTGAGATTTTAATCCATTCTGTCGAGCTCAGTGCATAACTAAAGCAGCAGGAATCTAATGGAGTAGGTTTGGACTGAAATGCTTAAAGTTGAGGCATATCATTTGTGTTAATTGGCCTAATATTTTCTTGAGATTAAGCCTTAGTGCATAGTTTTAATGATAGGTTTTCTGTTCAGTGTGTAAATACTTAAGTCACTTTCGTGTGGTGCTGTAATGGCTGTTATTTTCCACAGCCCCAGTCCATGCATTAGCTTAATGTGGCCCTGACTATCACCATTCATGATTAATCAGAATTACTTTCTTCCTACACCACCTACCTAACCAGCTTTCACCTTGTCCTTGCCTTCTGGGTTTTGCAGAGGTTGTATATGACAGCTAGCCTAGCATACCTTTGATGTAGTGAAGATTTTACACCAGAAGCAAGTGGTAATTTATATTCTCTCTGCAGCTGGTCTGAGCAACAAAATTATAAGCCTAGCCTATCTTTGTATGTCTCACTCAGTTGTCCAAGTGAGACATACAAAATTATAAGCCTAGCCTATCTTTGTATGTCTCACTTAGACAACTGACCTTTGGAGGAAACACCCAAGAGATAGCTTAAGAACCCAGAGCTGGCAAAGTCTAAACTAACCTGAAAAGCATCCAAAAAGATCCAAAGATTCCTTAATTTCTTAATCACCAAGTCTAAAAGTCATGTAGTTACTATCATGGAATAATAACTACATGCTTCATATAGGACTGTGTGAACTAGAGTAAGCATGTTTTAGGGAAATTGTGCTAGCATATTTGTTAGACTTGTAGGTAAGCAGAGAATCAGGCACTCGATTAGAAACTGCATCATCATGGAAGTGGTGCACAGATTGGCAATGCTCAAGCAGTACAGCTGCTAGGCAAGTCACTCCAGTGGTGCAATCATTCATTGTCCATGGCTAACCTTAATTATAAATGCTATTTTGTTATAGATGATGTGGCTACAGCATCAGGGATTAAGGCTGGATGCAATCATTTAATTTGGGGATCGACTGTCGGGATGGATGGATATTCACTGTGTTCATTAACAAATCATTAAAAGTGTATCCATTGTTGTGTGGATATATTTAATACAGAAGGACAGACACATTAGATCTTAATGCAATGATTTTTTTTTGTAGCAGAATCACCTCAAATACAGTTAAGATTCATGAAAAATTGCTGAAACATGCTTAGTTTAGAAGATATGCTGTAATAGTGCACAGCAGAAGCAAGGAAAACGCCTACAGATATTTCTGCATAAAATTTCAGCATAAATGTCAAAGCTGTGAACAGAGTATAACACTAAGGCCACAATGCAGTTGTTCTGAACATGCTTGGAGATGGGTTAGGCTTTAGCATGAAGCTGAAATATTACAGCTTTCTGAGAACAAATGTATGTACTAAATTATGTACTAAAATGAATAATTAACAGACGAATAATAAAAGGCTACACTGGCATGAGCTTATGGAACATGACACTCTGAAGGCATACCTTTCGATCCACTCTTTGCGCAGCATCATATCCTAACCCGGGCTCTAGCAATCAGTAGACATGAAATAGAAGACTTTTGAACTAGTAATGTTTCTTTCTAAACAGCACAGGCAAGAGAAGCCTAGGTCAAATGGCATGTTTGTCTTTGCTGGCTTGGAAACCTCTCCTGCTCGTCAGCCTAAACCCCCCTCTGTTAATCACTGCGTTCTGATGATTTTTAATGAGTCACAGATAAACATGCCATCTGTTATCACCCTAAACCCCAGCACTCTCTGCCTTTGGTTCATGTTGTACATAAAGCACTCTACAAAATGGGCTTGACCATGAAAAGCTCTGCAGATGGTCCTAGAAATACAGTCCCACTTCTCAAATCAATAGGCAGTTACTATAACATTACATATTTATATTTCTGTAATATTTCACTGACTCTGACTCTGCCATTTTTGCAATTAGGAATGTTTCTGAGAAATTATTGTGGACTTCTACTCTGGATCTACAGGATATTGATTACTAAGCTTTAGATTTACCTCAAATATAATCCATGTACTATTTCGGACACCCTTTCGACCCCTGAACTGAAAATGCCCTTACTTATCATAAGAAGCTGGTTCTGCAGCTGGTATACAATGCAGTAAATTATAATGCTGCAATGTGATTGGAAGTAAAATGAGACAACACACTTTAAGGATTAAGGATTTTTTTTCAGTTTATCATCATAACATAAACATCTACACTTACTTTTCTTTGCCTATATTACGACTTTGTCTAAGATTATAGCAAATACCCTGAGAAATAGCTGCTATTTGTATAAATATAGGCATACATTTTGCTGACTGTAAATAAATAACAGGGACATCAACATTAATAAAGGCAAAGACAAGTTGTTCTAATATGTTAACATTTTAGAAGTCATGAAGAGAGACGTGGGGAAAACGTAGTCTGCATCAAATGAAACATTATTCTTACACTGGAATCTAACAGAATGTTATTATTCTGTCATGTTCAAAATTAATCTGAAGGACCCAGTATGCTCCATAGCTTTTAGATTTCTTTACTAATATTGTTCCACCTCTTTGCATTTCTGACAGATAAACACATCTGCTACGGCAGATGTTGGGTACTTTGGTTATTCTGTGACTTTGTTTGTCTTTCTTTGGTTCTTTAGACTCATAGATTGGCTGATCTATGTAACACAGCTAGAGGTTATGGAGGGACATTCATTCCTCCCCTCAAGCTTTCCATAACAATTGCCTGTATTGACGAGCGTCTTTGAACGAACTTCAGTCAGAAGCTTCTTTCACACTGGACTCTAGAGATTTAATTAAGCTAAAAGAAAATGTCATTGGTGATTTGTTACATTGTCCTAAGGTAATGAGTGTTCCACTCAGGGTGAGAAAGACATGCTAGACATGTCAAACCATTAAATTCATCTCCATCAGCAACATTGCTGCATTTCCCCAAAGATGCTAGCCAGACTCATCTTTAAATAATGAATGAAGTCAAAGGGTTTACTGGAAGAAATCAATTCTTCAACATTCATGAACCTTCTTGTCTTAGTTTTATATAATAGTGATAAAAACAGCATCAGGAGCATTGTCCTGGAATAGCAGGGGAAAAAATATACTATTAAAGACTGTTTATATGCATGTGGTTTCTCTTTTATTAAAAGAACACTGTATTCTTTATAAATGAACATAAGAGAGAGAGAAAAAAATACGTTGTTTTTTTTTTAAAGCTGTTTAACATAAATAAGACTGTTGTCACCCTGTATATCAATGGCTCAGAATTATGCTAAATGCTATGGTAAATATTATTCCATTTGTAATATACAACTTGGGGATATTTAGTGCATTTTAAAAAATGTTCTTCATTTTTGTAGAACCTTCCTAAGGTTTCTTCTGAACCATTGAAAATTACCCTTCTAATGTTCATAGATCTGATAAAAGCTCTTTTAGTTAATCCATTTCTGCAACAAAAAAAATCTAATGACCTGTCAAGAAACACTACTATTTAATATTTAAATCAAAAGATTTCATTAGCTTTTCCATTAGGCTCAGTGTCACTGCTGAATGTTAATCCTTTTCCATTTACACAGGCATTAAGATGGCTCTGAAGTTCTTGAGGAAGAAAACCACTAAGCTGAAGAGCTTTCTGAGGGAGTATAGCATCTCACTCTACCTTTCTCCGTGTCCTTACATCATCAGCATGTACGGCATCGCTTTTGAGACAGAAGAGTATTACATCTTTGCTCAAGAGTATGCATTAGCTGGGGACCTCTTTGACATCATTCCCCCTCAGGTGAGAAAAACTGAGGCTAGATCAGTACACAATTATTCATATTCTCAGGAATTGTATGGAGAAGGTATAAAAAATGCGAAAGATTGGTTACCGGGTAAAAAATTTCCCTGAATTCAGATTTATATTCCAAATGTGACATGCACAGAGAGAACTGTTTACTGTATGTCCTCATCTCTGTGGAGTTACAGCAAGGTTCTATTCTACTGTCTAATACTAGTAATTCAATTACAGTAATAAAACTACAGTTAAGACAACCAATTTCACAGTGATGTTAAAATGGCAGAAGGAATTATTTTATTTCCAAGAAACTATGCTAAAAAAAATCTAGGGGTATTATTGGCCCATTTTTTTCCATTATTAAATGTATTTTTTAGGCTTTGTTCATTTCCCATTTTTAAAGTAAAACAGCTTTTCCAGGTATCCCCAATGATATCAGCATTTTTTCTGCTAATTACTTTTTTACTAATTACTATCATATTTAATAAGATACCTTTTTAATTTCTTCCAGTTGAATTGTTTCGCTCAAGCATTATGGTTGTTACTTTTTTAAATTAAGACATGTTTGATTAAACTCTGTTCAAGTATGCAATGTGATGTATATCAGTGAGATGTGACCTCTAATGTAATTATGCATTTTTCTAATATTATGACAGTTATTTTCAATCCACTATAATGATGCAAAATGACTGTTGTGTTACTTAATAAAACTTTCACTATAATTAGTGATCTAGCTCCATTTCTACATCTCTGTGTTGTCTGGTTTCTCAGTCGGTTATTTAAATATTTTTTTACCCTTGTATATATTTATAGCTAAAGAAAATGTTAGCTCTGTGATTTGGATTGGATTTAGCATGAAATTTCATGTTCTGTACAATCTTAATGCCATGATAACTAAACTTACACAGCTTATTACCAGTCTAATTTTCTGGTCCAGGTTGTCTGTGCTAATGTCTTTATTGCGTTCTCCATCATCTTGCATAGGTGGGGCTGCCGGAGAGTGTTGCGAAGCGATGTGTACACCAGGTGGCCTTGGCACTAGACTACCTTCACTCTAAGAAGCTGGTGCATCGTGACATCAAGCCTGAGAATGTGCTTATCTTCGACCGGGAGTGCCGTAAGGTCAAGCTGTCAGATTTCGGCATGACTCGTCGGGCCGGTTCACCAGTAAAGCGCGTGAGTGGTACCATCCCTTACACGGCACCTGAGCTGTGTGAGCCTGGCCGCAATGATGGTTTCTTTGTGGACTACAGCACCGATGTGTGGGCCTTTGGAGTGCTTTTATTCTGCATGCTTACAGGCAACTTTCCATGGGAGAAGGCGCTACCATGCGACGCCTTTTACGAGGAGTTTGCACGCTGGCAGCAGCAGCCAAGGAGACGGGCGTGTGTGGTACCATCACAGTGGCGCCGCTTTACCAGCGAGGCACTGCGGATGTTCCGGCACCTCCTGGCCATCGAGAAGGAGCAACGCTGCTCCGTCAATGAGGTCCTCACCTTCTTCTGCCACTGCTGGATGCTAGACACAGAAAACGGAAACACTGCTACCTCACCCAGTGGCACAGTGTTCAATGGGCACCTGGCTGAGCTTAGCTCTTCATCCTCGGAGGAAGATGATCTGGTGGAGCGTCTGAAGCAGCAGAGCCTGTCACCTGTGTGTGCTGTGTCCAAAGCAGGCATCATCATTGAGCCAGTGGCACAGCCCTACTCCACCGTATCTACCATCAACTCTCCTTCCTCTAATAACAGCTACGAGCGCATCTCCCGTGACTCCAACGGTAATGGAGGCCGCATCCTTGTGACCACGCCCATTGAGATCTGTGTGTAGCAAGGCTCTAGAAGGTAAAAAGACTATACACATACTCGAAACACTGGGAACCAGTCGTCAATCGTGTGGACTCAAGTCCTTAAGCAAGGAGGAAACGCTCCGTATCTCATGCTGAGTGAAGAACACGGTGAAAACGTTGAATGGCGGCAGACTTGTTGATTGTTCCTTATGATGAGCGTCTCTGAGGGAATACAAGAAATCGAAAACAGTCAAGTCACACTGATTGTGTATCTCAGAATTTCAACCAAGTTAATTCACATGTAATCAGTCCACTTTTAGCAACAGTGCACACATGGGGGGAAAAAAATAGGGCAAAATTTCCTGTACCATCATACAGCAATATGTTAAAATAAAAATCATCATGACAATTGTCAAAGTTGTACTTACTGAGACTAACTACAAAAACACATAATGTGAAAATGTTCATAATGTGATTTTTGGAAGTGGTACTTATTTGTGCTTGTCCATTTGGTTAGTGGGTTACTTCAATAAAAAATGTAGGGTTTTTTTGCGCTGTTCATTTTGGTCTTGATATTTTGCTATTTATTTTATACTGTAGCAGTATAGACTTAATCATTCCCAGTTGCCATTATGGTGTGTTGCATTGTTAAAAAAAGTCCATCTAAACCAAAATGTTAACAGAAGTTCCCTAAGATGTACTCTTAATCTGAACTGTACATGCATGCCATTTTCTGTGGTGTTTCCTAGTATGGTGCATTTTTGAGAGCTTCAATGGGTCTTCTCATAGTGAGCAAGGCCTAGATTGCTCGGATGATGTCACCAATGTGATCACAGTGCATACAAATGCCTCTCACAATTCTGAACACAGAGAATGTTTGATTTGTGCTTAAATGGAAAAGAATAAAAAGTAATTTTGCACAAAGTAAGCCAGTGATTCTGATGCAGCAATACAGAATCATCTGTCTATACTTTGAGAGAGAACACTTTTGTAGGTGTTATTTGACTATTTTACAAGTGCACATGGAAGCATTTTTCTGACTTAAACGTCTGACTGACGTGTTTTAAGAATTCCTCAGGTATATATGGCTACACTGAGTAATATCTCACAATAGCCGAGTTTAAGTCATTAAAGGAAGTACGGTGTGAGTCAGTGCCACTGGAATGTGTGACTGAGAAACTGACTTAAATAACAGACTCTGAATCTTATTACAAAATCTGGAACTTAATTTGATTTATCACTTGATGTGTGTGAATCATTTGTGGCCTATTTATGAAAATATTTAGATGTTACATTTGATGCTTTCTTTCAGCTCTCACTCAAATTTCAAAGGAAGTTAAATTTTTTTAAACAATAAATTGTCTAAACCAAAAATTTCTTCATATGGGGTTCTCATTAAGATCTAACCCCACACATCTGCTATGTCATGAATTTGACACAGATTTTATGGCATAGTTTTTATTATTTTGTCCATGTATTTGCGTGGGATTTTCTTTTGTTTTGTTTTTACAATACCAATTTTGATAAGTGCATGGTAGCAGAAGTGTTTTAAAGAAATTGATCAGAAATTGGAGAAAGTAATATCTGAAGTGACATTTTTGAAAAGGGTGTTTTCTGAAATTGCATGGATATGAAACCTATGTAAACGGGTCTTTTTATCTGTGCTACCTTTTAGATTTGTGAAATTAAATGTGTTGTGATATGTTACAGTAGCACAGATTTTCTTAAATTGATATCTTAATGGAATTTAAAAGGAAAGAAAAATACATGTAGGGCTTCATTTATTGTCTCTGTTCCTACATGTGGTCTAATGGGGAGATTTAGAACATTGGTGCAGTCTGTCAGACAACCTTCTCTTGGATACTTTGAACTTTTGTTGGAAATCCATAAACACTTGTCAACAATTGGTGATAGAAAAGCATTTTTTTAACCAAAAAAAGAAAAGAAAGAAACAAACAATGACCAGACATTGTCATTCACAAACACACTTTTTTTTTAATTGACTTGTCTGTTGATATTTGCATGCGTTGGTATTGTTCTGGAGAGATTATGTTGAAATAAATACATATCCTTGATGCAGAAGGCTGAAGAACAGTATTGGCTGTCATATTTCTTTCTACTTATATTTTTCTTTTTACTTTAACCTTATATTCCAATTTATCGGTAGTTTGATCAGTATCATGTTCACTTGACCAGGCCTCAAGTGTAGGCCTTACCTTTCCTTAACATTGAAAACAAAAGAAATCTAGTAGAAGTGATGTCTGGGCTTCTGCTCTCTTATTTGAAGGAGGCATATTGTCCCTAAAATCCTTATAAATATATATCAGGAAACATACCTTTATAATATTACTTATTAATCTTTGCTAATGTTTAAAAATGGACAATTTAAACAAGCTCTGTAGCATTGCTGTATCACAGCTCCAAGTTCATCTTGAGATCCAGTTGCTGTCTATGTGGACTTTTGCATGATTTCCACAAGTGTGTGGGTTTCCTCTGGATTCTATGGCTTCCTCCCACTCTTCAAGAACATGCAGGTAGACAAACTGGCTATGCTAATTGATAAGGTGTGACTGTGTGTGCATGACACCCTGTGATCAACTGGCATAAAAATCTGAATGTTCTCTTGCCCACATCATGCCCACTGTTGTCAGGATCTATTCCAGACCTATTACTGCTATTACTGTTACTGGAGATGACTGAATGGAAAAAGAATTAACTATTAAAAAATCAATCTACAGTACAGAGAAGCAGAGTTTTTTTGTATGTATTTGGGATTATATAAATGAGAGAGAGTATGTGTGGCTACCTGACTGCATTCAGTACTAACCTGTTCACAAAAAAGATAAAGGATTGTATAATAATGGACATTAAAAGGACAAGCAAAGGACAAGCAGAAGTAACATTTAAGGATGAAATTTGGCCTAGTTTGCCACTCAATCACACAACGCTTGGTGGAAATATACCATCTATGAAGTCACAAATCGAAAATAAATTTCCAAGTGTAACATATTATTAAATGTTTTTGACTAAGTTTTTTTTTTTTTTAACTATCTGTGTCTTTTTAAAACCTTATTCCCTTAACTAAGAAATGGCTAAATAGGTTTATACAGAATCAACACAAAAAAAATCAGAGCAATCTACACAATATAATGTGTCTACATAAATGACCTCCAATAGCCTTTTTATCTACAAAATATTTTAATCAGATGATTATGCTGTTCAAATAATGCTGTTCTTGGCTCATAGGACTGGAACGCGACTTTTCATTCATTCTGTGATGGTTTTCTCTTCACCACAGTAGTAACAGGTAGTTATTTGAGTTCTGCTCTGACCTTTCTTATCAACAAGGTGTTTCCATCTGCACAAGAACCGCTCACACAATATTTTTTTGTACCAAACTGTCTAATCTCTTGCAATTGATGTGTTGGAACCTCCTAGGAGGTCAGCAGTTTCTGAAATACTGAAACCAACTCATTTAACGCCAACAACCAGTGGATAGACATCACCTTTACTGTGCAATTTCTCCTACCTCTCTTCAAAGATGACGTACCTCAATGCCTGTTTGAATGCTTAATGGCTCTAGGTTCCTTTGGATTTAAAAAAAAATTTTAAGGTTCTCCCAAAGGAACCAAAGAATGCTTCAAGGTGTTTAATTTAATATATTATACTTTATTAGTAAAAACTTAGAGGTGCTCTAAAGGAGAACCCTCATGCGATAATAAGGGACATAGCAAAGAAATGAAATTTCTTGTCATTCTAAATCCTAGTATTTTGTAAATAGTCTTTGAGATGGTTATTTTTAACTACACTGTGTGAATACATTGTGTTATTCAAGACCTGAAAGACTTCCAAGAATGGGAAGTGTTATTTAATTGTGGGACTGAGTACAGAAAGTGCACACAGCTCGAACAGACCGAATGTGCGACAGACTTAGCATTAGGACTCCAAGCTCCCCGGGCCAATGCTACATCCAAAAGCAGCCATCTGCCCTTAGACTACAATAGATTCCAACATCGGACGACTTCATGACAAGTTCCTTGAATATTTTTAGCAGGCTCAGGGCGAATATTTGCTACAAATTCTGTAAACACCATTTATCATAAGCCAGCGATGTACAGTAAGCCATTTGCACATCACATTGTTTGGTTTAAAGTAATTCATTACCAGCATGGGGTAGGGCTTGCTGATTGTTGTCCTCATTAGAGCTCACTCTAAAAAGGTTTTCATGCTCACTTATGTGTGTCTTGTTGCTCTGGCAACAGGATATTTTGCCTGAGCATCGTTTAGTATTCCAGAGACATGTAGTAATATGAGAGAGAGAGAGAGAGAGAGAGAGAGAGAGAGAGAGAGAGAGAGAGAGAGAGAGAGAGAGTGAGTGTATAGGAATTTGCATAAGACTGCACAGAGGTATATTCTTATAGAGTATATTAGAGACAGCACACCCTAATCATCTGCATAAGGAGTTATTGTGAGAATATTCTCTATAATTAAATGAGAGCAAGTGTTAAAATGATCGAAAGGTTACCCTGAATGTTCTGCAAAGACACAGACAATCTGTTAAGCATTTCTTTGATTTAAAATAGCTCTAGGGATATGGAACAGAGCTAGAGGCTGCTGCTGATTTTTTTTTTTTTAAATTATAATAAAATCATTACAGTATATTAAATCAGCTCTATACATGCATGACATAGCAATATCTCTATCTTGCCCATGTCTGTGCAGCAAATGGGGATGTGGTAGCTCAGTGGTTAAGGTGTTGGGCTACTGATCAGAAGGTCATGGGTTCAAACCCCAGGTCCACCAAGCTGCCACTGCTGGGCCCCTGAGCAGGCCCTTAACCCTCAGTTGCTCAGTCACTCTGGATAAGGGTGTCTGCTAAATGCCGTAAATGCAAATAAGGGTATTATATTTATTAATGTTCAGCTGGACAGTATAAACTGCTTTAATAGAAATAATACTGTGTAATCATTAGTAGATCATAGCAATATAGTTGGACCTCAGGATAACTGAAGCAGAAGTATTTTTTAAAAATAACTGAGCAGCTTGCCATTAATTAAAAGTGCAACTTTATATCAGTGCCTCCAAAAACAGATGTGTCATAGACTTGTTACAATGACACCCATATCTTTTTAAGGAAATGAATGTTCCACAAATGCACTGTCAAATTAACAGTAGCTTATCTGACAAGCATGCTGTCAGTAGGTTACTGTTAATTTGACAGTGCATTTTTGGAACATTCATATCATTTGTGGAACATTATGTTTTGGTCATTATGTTTTGATAGACATACTGTACAGACACACAACACTTTTTGGCAACATTGTGTTCCTTTTTTTTTCTAGTTTCTAGTTTTTTCATTTCTAGTTTGACTCTTTTCACCCCTAAAAATGGAGTGATGCAGCACGACTTGGCAGAGATATTTAATTTTTACAGACTGAGCTTACATATCTTGCAAATCTCCCACGTTCACACATTATGAGAGAGAAGCTGAAAATAATCAAACACAAGCAGGAAACACATCAGCTGTTCCTATGCCAAACATCCACTGCTAAATATGAACATTATGCACTGTTCACATCGAACCACAAGGTGAGGCCAAACCCACCCGCCCAGAGGAACTGTGCACCACCATACACTCAGAGAAGATTTATTCTGAGCCTATAGATGTTGTGCTTAACTAGAGGTTACAGTCACAGCAATCATGTAATAATGGACTACAATGCTAAATATAAGTGTTTTTTTTTTTGGGGGGGGGGGGGGAATCACATAGTGGACGTTAACTGATCTACTGCCCAAATATAATGGCTACACAATTGGATCTTGTCCAGCTAGATGTACTTGTGCTTTGCCTTTTAAATAAGCTGCTACAAAATTCCCTCCTTTACACTGCCTCTGTCCCATATACAACCTCATCTCAGTAGGGTTTTGGCCAAAGTATGTCACCTCAGATTCTACAGGTCTCTGGAACTGTACTGTAGGGACAAACAACATTCTTCTAAAAGTAATTTCCTCAAATGTTGTATTGATGATTTTGGTGCAAATGGCCATCTAACATGTTGCTCCGACCTGAATAATTGCTCCATCTATATTCAGTTGGGTTGAGCTCTGGTTACTTTGAATGCTATGGCATATATTTTTTATACCATTAATCAAATGTATGGGGTCTTGAAAGAGGCCACTCACATCAGACAACACATAAAAATGTGTCACCTTTGTCTGGGGTTGAGGGTTTGATATCCACCTCCACCCCATGTGCACAAAACAGGACAGAAACAGACTGCAACGCACAGTAAAAAAAGCAGAAAAAATAATTGGTGCCCCCCTGCCCACTCTCCAGGACTTGTACAACACAAGAACCAGAAACCGGGCAGGAAAAATCACCACTGACCCTTCACACCCTGGACACAACCTCTTTCAGCTCCTCCCTTCTGGCAGCGCTACAGAACTTTGCTTACTAAAACTGCCAAACACAGGAAGTTTCTTTCCCCAGGCAATCACCCTGATCAACAACCCACCATAATTATATTCACTGCTTAATATCTATAAGTACTGCATTATCAGGACTGTCAGTCATCAGATCATCTGTATATATTCCACACACTGCTGCTGCTATATATTGTACAAAAAGCATAATATTGCACAGTATTGTTATTTGCACTCCCACAATTTATGTACATACAGTAACAGATCGTTCATATTCTATATTCATATTTAATACTCATTCTGTCTATATTGTATCTCATCGTCTACATTGTCTTGTATAGTTTGTATAGTGTAGTGTTATTTATGTCTGTACTTTTGAGAGTCACAAACAGCTGGAACCAAATTTCTTGTGTGTTTCAACACACTTGGCCAATAAACCTGGTTCTGATTCTGATTCTGATTAACCGGTTATCTCCAGGTACTCAGGTTTACTAAGACATGCGCTGTAGTCTGAATGGCATCTCTAAATTGTCTGTATTCCCTGTGACCATGTGTAAGATAAGCAGAACGGAAAATGGATGGATGGAGAATGAATACTGAAGCTTTAACACTCATCTACCTTCAGTTTAAATTCCATCATTGTCTTTTAGTTTAACTTAAAATAACAATAATGTAATACATGGGAATAGACAGTTATCTGGTGATCGAGGAAAAAGGCTTGAAACACCTTGTATCCCCAGGTACTCTAACCAGGCCGACCCTGCTTAGCTTTCAAGATCGGATGTTCTCAATCGTAGGCTGGGCTGTTGTTTGCTCTTCTCGCCAAGAGGCGGCGCACTTAAGCAGCTTTTGTTCTATATGTACAGTAGTTTTGACATCTGAAATCTTTCTAGCATAATAAATGAAACATAATAACAATAATATTAATAATATTAGTAATAATTTACGCATTTAATAGTTGCTCCCGGGCCCATGGTGCAATGCTGTTTAGTATCTGCATTTGTTCCCTATGTCAATGGTTTCCCCACACCTCCCAAAAGCATGCCATTAGGTCGACTGTCTATGCTAAATGGAATGATGGTGTGAATGTATGTGCCCTGCGCTGTTTTTTCCATATTGTTGGTCGCTGTTTACATCCCCCTGTTTCCAAACAACAACGACTAAAAGGAGCACTTAGCAAGCTTTACCATGCCATTATTGAACTACAGTCAGTCCATCCAAATAGGTTTCTCATAATGGCTGGGGATTTCAACGTCCGACAACATCAACGTTATGCTAATACCAGCATACAGACCAAGGGTGAAAGTCACCAAACCAGTTCAGAGGCAGGTACAAGTGTAGACAGAAGGCGCCTTCTCTGTACTGCAGGACTGCTTTGACACCACAGACTTCACCAAAAGCATTGATGATGTAACAGAATTCAGGAAAATCTCACACACTCTAATCAGAAACCAGACTTTAGCCCAGCATTCAACACGATCATCCCACAGCAGTTAATACAGAAACTGGACCATCTGGGACTGAACACCACACTGTGTTACTGGCTGCAGGACTTTCTCAAGGAGAGTCCACAGGCGTTTTGGTCGACAACATCACGTCCAGCACCATCAAACTGAGTACAGGCCCCACAAGAATGCATGCTCAGCCCCATGCTCTTTACGCTACTGACCCATGACTGCACACCAATGTACAGCACTAACACAACTTTGGTGGGTCTAGTCACCAACTGACTGGCCATGTGTTGTAGTGACAAATAACCTCTCCTTAAAATGTGGAGAAGACCAAGTAGATTACTTGGCACTGACCATTAACAGTGCTGCTATGGAGAGGGTGTACAGCACCAAGTTTTTGGGTCCGCACATAACTGAGGACCGAGGCTTAGTGACTAGCACGTTTGCCTCAGACCTCTAGGGTTCAATACCTGCCTCCATCATGTGTGGAGTTTCTATGTTCACCCTGGGCGTCAGGGACTTCCTTCAGGTACTCTGGTTTCCTCCCACAGTTGAAAGACGTGCATTGTATGCTGATTGACATCTCTAAATTGTCTGTACTGTGTGAGTGAAACTGTGACCTGTGATTGACTGGCATCCGGTCCAGGGTGTACCATGGCTTTTGCCCCGAGTCTCCTGCCATAGGCTCAGGGTTCCCAAGCGACAACGTAGGATAAGGTGTGTAGAGAACGGATGTGTGGGTGGATGGATAAGAGAATAAAGGAAGTTCGGAGACCACCTTTTTAAACATGGGCTATTTAGACCTACCCTCCTCACCGATAGGCGGCGCCCTTAAACACTTTTTGTCCTCTGTGTAGTTTCTCAGGTGACTTGAAAAGATATCCGTTGTGTGGAGCGTCGCTGCCATTTTGTTAGGACGAGTGAATTTCGGAAACGTCTTGAGAAAACGTCTGTATGTAAACGTATAACATCGGACCGTTTTAGCTGGTTGCTTTTGAACAGAATCGAAGCAAAATGCTCTCCGCAGCCCAGTTACTCGATGAGTTAATGGGCCGAGACAGAAACTTGGCCCCTGATGAAAAGCGCTGCAATGTTCGCTGGGACCACGAGACTGTGAGTAGCCAAGGAACACAGCTAGCTAACTAGCTAGCTAACTAGCTAGCTAACTAGCTTAGCCTATGCAGCAAATAAACCTATCTCTGTTCATTTGTTAACGCGTTGGTTTGAAATTATACACAATACAGAACATGTTTGTGCAGAGGGTTCTGTTATAACGTTAACCAGCGTTATTAATGTTATATTTTCTTGTTTATTACATGGAAATAGGTTATACCATTGTTTAGCATGCTAAAGCTGGCCTAAGCGCCGCTTACGCAGAAAACTATCCTTAGCAACCCGAGCGCTTTTACGCCGTTAGCTAGTATTGCTAACATGGCGTGTAAACTATCCCGCCTTTACTGAGTCCCTAATGCAGACTATGTTGTGTAACTGATTAAAGTTATTGGTTTTAAACTCTCTCTGGATCCGGGACCTTTGGGAATCGAGCTGAGCTACATTTGGCTAATTTAGATATTTGATGTTTGCCGAGATTGCAGATCAACTGAAACTGATCGACTGAACTTGAATTGACATTTTCATTTCACAGTCCTTAAAGTCTTATGAGCATTTTAGAAGGAAGTCGCTGTAAATGTGCTGTACATATGAATCGTGTGATAGTCTGAGTAGTCTTATTGAAAGTGAGGGAAATTGATGCTCAGTGCTTAAGGTGTTGGACTGATCAGAAGGCTGAGAGTTCAAATCCCAGGAGAATCAAGCTGCCTCTGAGCAAAGCCCTTAACCTTCAACTGCTCAGTTTTATAAACAAAATAAATGTAAGTCGCTCTGGATAGAGTCAGACTCAGGGAGTCTGCCAAATTCCATAAATGTAATGTAAATGTAAGAATATAAGACTGACTGTAGCATGACCGTCTGATTAGATCTCTGTGCAGACCTGGGTTAGGGCTGGGTGTGGGATGTGGTAGCTCTAGCTCAGTGGTTAAGGCGTTGATCTACTGATAGAATGGTCATAGGTTTGAATCCCAGGTCCAACAAGCTGCCACTGCTTGACCCCCGACCCTCAATTGCTCAGTTTTATAAATTGAAATGCAAGTCACTCTGGATAAAGGTGTCTGCTTAATATTGTAAATGTAATGTTAGTATTGTTAATGTAATGTTAATGTAATGTTAATGTAATGTAAATGTAATGTTAATATTGTAAATGTAATGTAATTGTGCCCTGGGCTTGACTATAAATAAGGAGGACTTGATAGGTTTTTCTGTTTTGCATGTTCTTTAGCCACAATGGCATACATTGTGTATAGAACTCGTTTTAAATCTACCTCTGTATTTCCTTTGCTTGCCATGTTTCATTGATCAGCCTTTATCTTACAGGTCTGCAAATATTATCTGTGTGGTTTTTGTCCAGCTGAACTGTTCACCAACACACGCTCTGATTTGGGTAAGAAAACATTACATGCAAAGTTTTAGTCATAGTAAAATAACGTTCTTCCCATTAAGTTTTCAAAAGCTGTATGTGACAAGGCAATTACTTGTCCGTAGGTCCTTGTGAAAAGATTCATGATGAAAACCTTCGAAAAATGTAAGTGAACTTCCTACATATCAGATGCTTTTTAACTATTTTATGCGAAAGCTTGAAATAACACATTGATGTGTGTTAGGTATGAGAAGAGCTCACGGTTCATGAAAGAAGGCTATGAAAGAGACTTCCTGAGGTACCTGCAGAGTTTGTTGGCTGAAGTGGAGCGCCGCATCCGGAGAGGCCATGCCAGACTGGCACTGTCGCAGGCACAGCAGAACTCTGGAGTATGTGTAATGATTGTTTTTGTTCACGTGCGCTCGGGAATTTTAAAAATGGGGGTTCTTGAGTAGAATTACCTTCATGCTCACCTTTACTTGGGATTAACAGGGGCCTACACTATCTGGGAAGAATGAGGAGAAGGCTCAAGTGCTTACAGAGAAGATTGAAGCACTTGTTGTTCAGGTATGATCACTTCATTGTATGTAAAGTCTGCTGTAAACTGAGTCATGGTATCAGTCTTAAGTTTATTGCCTGCACAAGATGGACACATTTCTCTGAAAGACTGTAATACGATTGGTGACACCTGCACAACATGTAATTTTCTATTATTTAAAGTTACTTTGACCAAATGGATGATTCTGTAGTTTCTGGTTAAGATTTCATACACCAAATGTATGAAGATATTATTTATTTTGCATGTGCTTTATTTCTGTAATCAGTCATTTCACTCAATCATTTATGAAAATACTAATTATGTTGCTGCAGGAGTTCTGCATATCCAGTGTAAGGTATTAAATTGTGTTCTGCTCTCAGATTGAAGAGCTTGGCTCAGAAGGCCGTGTAGAGGAAGCTCAGGGCATGATGAAGCTGGTGGAACAGCTGAAGGAGGAGAGAGAGCAGCTCAGCTCAACCCCATCTGTGAGTACTGTATCTCTAACTGCACTAATGCATCATTGGCTTCTGTTTTGGCATGGGAGTCCATGGATTAGTGCCACAGCTGCCCTTGTTTTTCTTTTTAGCAAAGCCGTTATGATCAATCATGCTTTCTCAAACTTACAGACAATTGAGAGCTTTGCTGCTCAAGAGAAGCAGATGGAAGTGTGTGAGGTCTGTGGTGCTTTCCTCATTGTTGGCGATGCTCAGTCTAGAGTAGATGACCATCTAATGGGCAAACAGCATATGGGATATGCTAAAATCAAATCTACTGTGGAGGAGCTCAAGGTAAGTGAATAGTTACTTTTTTTTTGTCTGTTTGTAAGGTGGTATTTTTATTGTGTATTGTAGCTTTTGAAATGTAGGTTTTGCAAGCATAGACACGTTAACTTTGGTGATTGAATGGGTTCATTTACATGTGTTTATAAAGAAAAGTCCACTGACAGAGCAGACATATATATTGTTAGAACTGTGTTTTGAAGAAAAATGAACAAACCATGTTTGATAGGATTGTTCAGTATATTTTAATAACTTTTGGTTGATTTTTATTGTTTGAGCATTTTATAGTTTGAACATTTGTGAGCTCTCAAGTTATGTTTTTAATATCTGTCTGGTTTAGCATATTGTGGTGACATGTTTGTTTAATTTGGGTTGAAATTTGCATTCAACTGGCAGTCCTGGAATATATATGGAGTGTTATAACTTGGAAAATTTAGTTGATATGTTGTTTTATAGAACACCCCATTGCCCTAAAGAAGTTTTATCAACACCACGTCTGACTCATCAAGGCCATTGATACTATTAGCTTATCAGTGTTTACACTGGTGTCGGCAGTGGCGAAAATGTCAAATTGCAGTAGAGGGGATCTCCAGGACTCTTATTGAAACCTGCTTGCATCTTTCTTTGAGTGATCTTTTTTCTCCTTTATTAGCTTATATTAATTTGTTTTATGATCTATGACGCTGCAGGAAAAACTGCGGCGGCGCTCAGAGGACCCTGAAAGAGATGACCGGGCAAAGAGGGAAAGAGAGAGGGAAGACAGAGAGCGTGAAAGGGAGGAGCGTGAGAAGAGGCGTAAGGAGGAAGAGGAACTGCGAGAGAAAGAGAGGGAGAAAGAGAGAGAGAAAGAGCGAGAGAGAGAGCGTGAGCGGGAACGTGAAAGAGAGCGTGAGCGAGACAGAGAGCGTGAACGTGAAAGGCGGAGCAAACGGAGTCACTCTAACAGCCGCCACTCGAGTCGGGCCTCTGACCGCCGCAGGAGCCGATCACGGGACAGAAGGAGGAGCAGAAGCAAGGACAGGGAGAGGGACAGGAAGCGCAGCAGGTACACATACTAACAATCTAGACACACACTATTATTGACATCATTTTCTGGCTTGTTCATATGCATCAATACAGTTTTATGGACTAGTTCATTTCACTGACCTCCATTTCATTCATCAACCAAAGCAAATAAAATTCTGTGACTTGGTCCTGTTTTGTATACATATCAACATACATTGGTTACAGTAACATTGTGTCTTGATCAGGAGCCGTGACCGTGAGAGGAGGCGCAGCAGGGAGCGCTCGGATAGGAAGAGACGTTCACGCAGCAAGGAACGAAAGAGGTCCCGCAGTTCTGAACGCAAAAGCCATCGACACCGAAGCCGCAGTCGAGACAGGGATAGAGACAAAGACAGAGAGAAGGATAAAACTGCCAGAGACAAAGGTAAGACCAAAATGTGGCCAAATGTTTTGTTGAATTTGACCATATGGTCCATGTCAACCAGTGTGAGCAACACCCGATTTAGTTAGTCACTTAATGAGTAGGTTTCCTTCGAGGTAGACAAATGACCCTTTGCTGGAATCCAGCCATCTAGGAGTTGAAGTGTCCCATGTGTCAAATCAGCGTAACCCTTTTTGAGGACTTTGGATATGCATGTTCAGAATATTTTTACTAGCATATCTACTCAACTAAGTGTGTATGTGTGTGTAATCACACCCTACCAACAGGTTACCAAAATAAATATGTAAATAAATATATTGCTGATTCTTGTTGAGTGCTCCAGTGGTTTATTATGCCGCAATTAGTTCTGGTCCTCTTACTTTGACTGTTCAGGCAGTGTTCCAAGAGGGCTAATATTTACCTACATTAATGAGTAGAGACATTTTTTGTTACATCATTCCACTTGTCTGTGTTTACTTCATAAAATGACTTTTTAAAATTACTTGTATGTAATGTTACAATGTTTTTTCCCCCTCATTGTCACAATGTAAATTGAATGTTTTGCCCTGCTCTATTAAATACTGTGTTCCATTGTCTCCTCAGAGCACAAGGACACCGAAGAGAAAAAAGGCAGTGGAAAGGGCTCAAGCGATGAAAGGTCCAGTGAGCCCTCAAAGTCCCAGCCCATGGAGGTAGAGCCTCCTAGAGCAGAGCTGAATGGCACCACTGAAGACCTCCATTCTGAAGGTGACACTCAGTCCAATTAAAACTGATCTGATAGGACCTCAGATCAGCCCCAGGTAAGTGCACTCTCCCCGACCAGCTTAGCTCTTCCCCGCTCCCCTCCCCCCTTTTTCTTTCAGTTATGTCTGTGATTTTTCTTCCTGTTTTTTAATAGTGCATCGTAAGTATGCACTGAAGATGGAACTAAAGGCTGAAACAGAAGAAGGTAGAATGAAACATACCCAGAGGGAAAAGCCAGTGTAGTCCTGAAAAACATGCCTGGAGGTACCTTGTTTTGTATCGGTCATACATATTTGTCTTTTAGACAAGTTCTCTTCCAAATTTACGTTTTTTTTTCCTCTACCTATACTACCTCACCTTTTTAACTCCTTGCTCACAGTAAGAGTATACTGTGGTATTTGATTAATTCGTTCACTAAACATTCATAAAACAATGTGCCTATGTATGCAACATATATAAGCACGCAGCAGTTTTAGCTCTCTAATGTTTCAGAGGTTTTCAAAGAAGGATTTTTTTTAACCATTAAAACTGCCGTCAGTGTTGATTCTGTTCTTCAGTTTCATGGATGTGTGCTTCCTTGCCTTGCACTTTAATGCAGTCTGTTCTTAAAGTCGAGAGCCGATAGCATTGGGATGATGGAAGTGTAGGGTTAATGAATTATTGCAGCTGACTTCCATACCTCACACAGCGTTGGTGTTGTGAGCGACCCCATGAAAAGCCAAATTAAAAATCAAGGATACTGTCAAACTGTGCAGGTACTCACCCAAGGTACTCCTTTCTCTACCCACATCCATTTGAATGCTGTTACCTGTGAACGTGTTTCAGAGCTTCATGTTCTTTGTTTCATTTGATATTTATTTCTTTTTTTATTAAATATGGTTAAGATGTTCAGATTTTGTTCTTTTCTTGTTTATTTTTTTTTTTAAATGCTAATCATATGTGAAAGGAGGAGTGAAATGTTGGGGATTTATTGATAAACCCGGTTGATATCCCAGAGTCAGCATTTTTAGAGCTTGTTACACCCTTGGCCACTTTTAAAAATCAATTAGATTTTATTTCTGTATGTTTTGGGCTATTTGTTACTTTGGTTTTCAGTTTCACTGCATCTGTTGTAGTTCTGTAGCAATCAAAAGTTTGTTTACAATCAAAATTTCATCTAAGCAGCTTAATCAACAGGTAGTTTTTCTTTCTTTTTTTTCTTTTCTTTTTTTTCTTCCCTTTTTGTTGGCAATTACAGTATAGTGGTCTACTATCCCTTGTTTTCAGTGGTAATCTGTATAGACGAGGGGATATCAGGCGGGTTACTCTTCCAGGGCAAAAAAAAAAAAAGGAAAGGGGGAACATTGCTGTTTAATGGTTCTAGGGTTTTGTCTGTGTGCTATTTTCTAATCTTTTAGCCAAATAAAGAGTCAGTAAATTTTGTCGTGTTGCTCAAAGTACAGCAAATTTCAAAGAAAGTGAGGAAATGCTGGAATGTCTTTACATCAGTCAGAATTGTTTTCATTGTACTGTTCACTGTTTGATTGGCTGAAAGCTAGTCTCAAACTACTGTTTGTGGCTAATGCTATAATAATACAAAAGCTAAAACCTAAGTGACAATCATGCAGAAGCTAATTGTTTCTTTGATCGAATGGGATTTCAACTACTAATTGACACTCTCTGACTATTTGTGCATGTCAGGGGATGCTGGGAGAGCTGAGTGAAGAAGACCTGAAGACCTCCAAGCTTTTGCCATGCATACTTCGCTGCTTAAAACAAGGTGAACCAGATGTAGTGGCCTAATTAGGATAAAATTTAAGAAAAATATGAAAAAAAGAAAAAAAATGTTGCCCTTTTTGCAGTTTTGTCACAGGACCTTGTTTTAACTCCATTTGTTTTTCTTCATACTTTACTGTTATGAGCTACGCAAAGGGCCAATTGAGTTTTCGTTGATATACACTCAGTGAACCTGTACCATGTTTGCTTTGCACAGTTGGGTCTCGCGTCACATTTTAGAATTTCAAGACCAGTTTTGGAGAGTAATGTACAGTGTTTGAACAGAGACCCTGATTGGGCTCTGTTGCTTAACTTTCTTCCCTTTATGTAAGCTTATACCCCAAATGTACGATCAATTTTATTTTAGAAATACTGGATTTTCATTTGTTGAATTTTAAAAAAAAACTGTATTTGTCTTCAATAAAAACTTCAAATGAATTCAAAGCAAAGTGTTGTGTTGTAAGTCTTTCAGATATGAATGTTGCCACGTACCCCATCTGTTCAGTCGTGACTGGTTTGCTTGCATGTAATTGTGAATAAATGATTTGACTAAGAAATCAAGTTTATTGGAGGATAGACTACTTTTGACTGTTGCTGTTTCCGTTTTTATCTTTTTAACTCGTGTTCTTAGCAGATTAGTCATTTTGTTCTCTTCGTAAACCACAATTAGGCTGGTATTCTGATTCTGGCTTGTACTACCTTTTTATTTTCTTTCAATTTCTAAGCCTTCAGTTAAAGATGTTGAAGCTCTAATAACTGTATACAGGTGTATAGACACGGTCTTACCAGCATGTGGCGCTCTTTACGTGTGACTGCATATATTAACAGACGTAAACGCTAACTGTTGATCTTGGTAGAATTGATATGATTTGTTTTTAGTTATGACTAAATGAAGAATGACATTTATTTGCATTTGTTGCATTCTTTCCCACCGAGGTCAAAGGATATCCTTTCCCACCCTTCCCTTTTCCGCAAAACAGCCCAGATTTCCACTGTTATTTAATCCCTGTCTAGTTTCATTATTAATCTTTGGTTTGGTATTCAACAGAACATAACGTTTCTGTTCGTTTTACTTTATATACCGTCATTTAAACCGGTTTTTACTCGCCTCATCCTGTTTGGACGTGACGTCATCGTGTGAGCTAGCGATTGGCGCTCTTCACGCGACCGTTCAAACGCCTTCACGCGCTCACACAGAGACGCTCAGTTCTCAACGGAAATCTCCAAGACTTCACTTCTTCTTACACCGAGTTCAGTTTACATTGACCGATATAACCAACCCGGATTCTTTATTCTTGAGTAGAAAAGTGTTGTTTTTGTTTTTTTAATGTAATGAAAGGGAGCAGTAAGGAGCATCTTTAGTTGTCAGGCGAGATGGAAAATACACTCGAATCGGTGTGAATCTTCAAACGAATGAATCTTAATGTGTATTTATGTCGAGTTCGTATTTATTACACCTCGAAGCCTTCTACAGTTTTCCAAGTTACTAAACGAAGATGCAGTCGTGAGGAAAATGATCTCTGAAGAGCGAAGCAACCAATTTAACAAGCAAGCAATCGGTTTTCCCATTGGATTATTAATCCGGTCCCCGAAAAAACGGCTTGCGACACTGGGAAGGAAACCCAGCAATGGCTCTCTACAGTAAGTCATGCTTTAAACGATCAACTCTTATCTAAACCTGCTTAAATCTTGAGATTAATGCTGGCAGACCAGAGCAAAACTCTTTTAAAAATTTTAAGCTAGGTTTATGTTAGAAGAGGGATCACATCTTCAGAATTCTGGTCGTCCTGGACCAAGATATTAGTGTGACAAGACAATTACATTTATTTATATGGCACTTTTAATAATAACGTTACACACAGACTTAAATTATTCATTTATCAATGGCCAAACCCGAGGTGATTGTGGCAAGGAAGCTCTTTCTGAGACAACATGAGTAAGAAACTATTTAGAAGGGAACCTTTTCTGCGTGAATATAAGAATAAATATGAGAATATAAGTCATTACACTTCTAATCCACTTAATTCACTACACTTCTAATACACTTGTATGGCACTACACTTCTAAGATACTTTTAAGTCACTACACGTATAGTTATTACACTTCAATGCACTTATAAGTCATTACACTTATCAGTCACTTCTAATACACTTAAGTCATTATACTTCTAATACACTTATACTATAGATACAAGCAGCATTTTTTACTTACATTATCCTAGTCCATTTATTTGACAAATATGTTTACTAATTTTGTGGATACAAAGATGGGCAAAGTGAAAGATTTCTGTCCAGTTGCTTTTTGCTTCATATTTACACCATAGATTTATTGAAATCTAAACAATTTTTTTCCATTATTGGCATAAAAGACAAAGTGTTCTTTTGAAGGATAAATGTTCTGCTCATGGTTCCAAGGAATCTGTCTTTGGTTCATTGTCTTTGGAATGTTTTTTAATAAATGTTGTACTTAATTTTCTGGAGGATGTGGAGATGAGTATAGTGCAATGGTGGCATGTCTTAAAGGTTATCTTTCTGCCTCACTTGGGTTTTTAGATCCAACACGTCTGAATGCACAACTCGATCTTCTGAGAGTGCTGGTGTCAGGCAGCCAGCCAGAAGTAAGATCCGTCGCCACAATAACAAGTTGGCCACAGTGTTTAACAGGAGTCCAGTGCTGCAAGACAGCAAACCTGGACTCCTTGGAGGAAATCTAGAGCTGAACGATGACCCCACTGAGTTGTCCAGTCAACTGTCTGCACCAGGGATCTTAAAAATATTTGGCAGTGACATCTGCCAAGGGACTAATTACAAGAGCGTGCTGGCCACGAATCGTTCAAGTGCCAAGGAGCTGGTTAAAGAGGCCCTGGAGAGGTAAACACTTCTATCCTTTTATACATTACTGATTGAGAAAATTCCACCCTGAGTAGCTTTCTAGATTGACCCTTAGCTTGGGTTGCTGTATGAGTGGAGTTTGGCAAATTCTCCCCATGGCTATCTGGGTTTCATCCCAGGTTTCACTCCTGCAACAATCTAGTGTCTCATCCAAGTGTATTCCCAACTTACACCCACGATAGGCTCAGGATCCAATTTTCCCAGGAAGATATTACTGAAGATTAATGGATGAATGAATGAATTAACTTTTAGCTGCTTTTTTTTCTATAGTGTAATCAGTTAATTGATTTTATTCTTTTATAGATACTGCCTTGAAAAGGAAGATCCTGATGCATATGTACTCTGTGATGTGATTGGGCATACTGGGATAGCCCACCAGTGGCAGACAGAATGTCTTCGGGTTATTGGTGACAATGAGAAACCACTCATACTACAATCTCTTTGGAAACCCAAGGAAGGATTTTGCAGAAGGTTTGAGATCCACACAAGATTAAATATAGAAGAACGTAATGCCAAAGACAGAGATACAATTACTGCAGGTAATTCACCAAAATAGGATTTTGATACATTTATTCAATTCCATTAATATTGCATATGCATTTATATACAGCAAATTACAAATAAGAGAAATAAATGTAAGTAAATTAGGATTAATAAACATCAGTGGACCTCTGGCAGTACTATAACCTCTTTGCCACTGTTCCCATGTTAGTTAATGTTTAGAATAGTCTGAAGTCTGAAATAGGGATTTTAATATCTGTTAAGTTTAATGCACAGATATTAAGTTGAGTGTATTAATGTAGAGAGAACATAAGTATCTTTACTATGGCATAATCTAGTTTTATTATTCACAACATTCCTCCAGACTAAGTCACGTGTTACCTGAATAAGGAACAACAATGAATATGGAAACCACATAGCAAAGATTTTAAAGCATGTCAGCTTAATGTTTAAATCACTAACTGTACAGTAATGTCACTTACTCTGGTGTCTACTAATTAAACTTTTGTGAATGTTATAACCACCACTGACTTTTAAAGGTTACAGTTTATACTTTGGGCAAGATATTTGAAATATCATAGTGAGACATGTTTATAATAATGCATGTTAATAATAATCTAATGGTCAGTACAGATATTTATATAACTTATCAACTTAACATAATTAAGTTATAATAAATGTTCTATGCAAGTCACAGGAAAAGTGTTGCAGAAGGGTTGCAATGTCACTTGAACCTGATTTCAGTCAATATTAGTTTTTAATTATGATTATCCTTTTAATAATTATAATATTCCCTGATGTGACTTCTCTTTTTCATATATTCTCACAGACCTTCTCTGTATTTAGAGAATACCAAATGAATATCGATTTCAGTGTTTGATTTCATTATTCCAATACCCATGCATGTCCCAGGTTTTAACAGGACGTATGGTCAAAGCGTTTTTCTTAGAAGTATATAATTGGGACAGATCTATAGGTTTTATCCTGGGCTTTCCCATTATGCCTGACCACCAAGAACATGTGTAGTGCCTGCTTGTTTTCCTTTCCATCTGAGCTTGTTTCCTGCACTCTGGAGAATGTTTATCCCTGTTTTGTTTGGCACAGAACTTAGGGTTTTCTCTAGGCTCTCTGGTGGAACAGGGTCCAGGGACACAGAGCCTGTCACCACTGGCTCTGTGCACAACAATGTGGACAGACGCCCACTTCCACAGCTGATAACACCCTCAGTGTGAAAGTATGGCCTCTGAACATTCCATGGTGCTTAATGGCCCCAGGGTTAAGCTGAATGGTGTTTGTGTTTGGTCTGTCCCATTCACACGTGAATTGTATTAGGTGGAAGTGAACAGGTCTTTTATGGACTTCCTGCACTTCTCCCATTCATGCTGGCATTATTGTTGTAGGAAGTTTCTAAAAAAAAAAAATGCATAAAATATACTAATGCTATAAGGTTGCTTTAGTTTGATTTCCAAATATTTATATCTGATCGTATTCTACCACATTCTGGCCCATACCTCAAGTTTGTCTAAAATAATTCCAAAAGTTGTTTTAGCTAGTGATTTTCTTCACATTGTTAGAAAGGAGACCCACTGTTATGAAACTAATCTTTTCTTGCCTGTCTGCAATGTTTGTCTCTAGGCCTCAATGCCCGAATGCGGAATCTACATAAAGTCAATTCAAGGGTCACATCACTCTTTGTGGATGGGAGTAGTGGGAACATGGACAGCATTGGTATCTGGAGGAGCCTAAGTGATATGGACCTCTCTGCCATGGGTAAGGAGGCCAGCAGGGCTAATAAAGGAGCTACTCTGCAGGAGGATCCTGAGGCCGAAGCTGACTTGGACAGAAGCTGCCTCATCACAGAGAAGGAAGAGACAGAAAGCAGTGATGACAACAACACACAATACTCCATTCACCCGCCTTTCGATTTTCCCTACTTTCTACTTCTTCAGGGTTACAGCCACAGACAAGTAAGATTTCACTTCTTCATTGTAAACCACATTTTCTCAGTGTGCAGAAAGTTTGATGGATGCTATTCAGAAGTAGCCAATTGTTCCATCAGGTTTCCATTTAACCATAGCAGTAATCCCTCAAGCTTAGAAAAATGTTTTCTATCACCATGAACAAATGAAGATTTTGACCATAGCATCAACCATTTAGATTCCTTGACCACTCTGAATGCAACATGCAAAAATGACTTGACCACTCTGAATGACTTGCTTATTAATCTTTAGAATAAACTGTAATAATGTGTAATGACATTCAAGGTTTGATTTGAAAAGAAATTCTGATTTTACATTTATTTGGTTTATTTAGTACCTTTTTCACTGACATGCTTTGTACTATATTAATAATGCTGCTTGATTAGCTGCACCAATGGTACCAGTGATTAATATTTTCTTAGAAAGAGCAATGCAACAATGATTTATTCCTTTCACCTGTCCAGCTCTCTCGTCTGTACTCTATGCTCAAACATATCAGCTTCCAAAACTTTAACTTTCATGCAAGTACCCAAGTACCATCATCTCTGTCATTTCATAGATCTCTATGTAGATGGGCTGTCTGTGATATAACTCAGTGCAACTGCACTGAATAGCTATCTCTATCTTCTAATAAGAATAATGAAAATATAACACCAACCAGCACCAACTAGAAGCAAAATTGCCATGTAAACAAGTTTAAAGATTTTCAGGGTGGAATGTTCCATTTATTAAGTGAGGAGTACCTTATAAAGAGATTCTGTTGCTTGTATGACTGAGCTGGGGGAGGGAGTGTCGCATGTGATGTCTGAATGAACTGAGGCAAACAGGCATGTATAAGGAATGTGGGTTTCACCTATCACTCAGGGGTGGAAAGCTCAGCTTGAGTCACAATAGCCCCTGCCATAATTTCTGTTTGCACACAAAGCAAGCTGACTTCTGGCAGTGCTCATGACAGAATGTTCTCTATGTGTTGGATCTCAAGCCAAGATCTAACAGATTACAGGTTTCCCAAAGAATGAATAATAAAGCACCTGCACAAACACATTTTCCCACCGCAAGCCAATATACAATACTCCATTACTTCCTCTTTGTTGTTTAAACTATAAAAAGCAGTAATAACTTCATAGTATAATCTTAACTATCTTTGTGGTTTCGATCAACCTGTTTTCTAAATTTTCCTTAATGTAGTCAAGCCCATTTTTAGGAGAAGGAAACTGTCTCTGAACAATTTGTTCTTTATTGGTAATGCTGCTGAGTATGCAAAGTGGTGTGTGGGTGTGCTAGTGTGCTTGTATGGGTTGATATAAGTGTTTGTTAAACTGGGAACCACAGTCTGGCCAGAGTTACTTTTTAACACAGCAGTTATGGGTGATGTATTCATGCCTGCCACAGTGTGTTTGACCTTGCTAAATTCATTTATGTTATGATTATGTCTGTGTGCACATTGTCTAAGGGCCGATCTTACTGTAAACAAGAGTTAGCATTCCAGAAGGATGAGGCCAAACTCTTACCTGTAATTTTGTTGCAGGTAGAGCTCTGCCTTGTGTACTTAAACCGAGGTCAGCTGAGGCAAAAACAAATCTATAATTAGTATGGACTCTTTAAGCTACATGATGAGAGTGCTATGACACTCCTGTATTTGTTTTGTCACTCTTTCCATAGTTTTCATGTTTTACTGTTTCCATTTTCACAAGAAAATGAATTCATGACTTCTGCTTTTCAGGGAAATGTCGCTTTAAACTAAAGGTGGAATCTCGTTTTTTCACATTCTAGTAATAAATAAAACATGATTTAAGAATAAAAGTCCTATCTACTTGGAAAATTCCTTTCTTATGAATTCACCTGTTAAATAAAAGTACCTGCCTTCTGTGTGTAAGAAATGATAAAAAGTCTGGGGAGCTATACATAAGAACAAGTGTTGTGTAATGTGACACATGTTGTCTAAAGTCCACTGGCAATATACTTTTTGAAGTATTTTTTGTACAAATATGTATATCTGGTTCTCTACAGGACTTTGTGATCTACCTGATGAGTGGAAACAGCTGTGTGTTTGGCAGATGTGCAGGGCACGGTGAGGATGGAGAGCAGCTGAAGGTGGATGTGGTCCTTTATGCCCCTGATGTGCTTCCTCAACACTGCTGTGTACAGCACCTGGATGTTCCCAGGACCCAAGCTGAGGGTGGCAGGAGACCTACAACCCTACTAAAGCCCCTCCAAGGAGGCTGTGTAACCCACAATGGTGTTCAGTTAAAGGGCCAAGCTGAACTCTTTCCAGGTGACCTAATAGGCTTGGGCCAGCATTACCTCTTCATGTTTAAAGACCCCACAGCGCCTGATGTTCAGTGCATTCCTACATGGATGGCCAGACTGTCTCCTCAAGCTTCAGCCTCACCCTGTAATGCCTGTGGTTCCCCTGTAAAAAGGCATAGGAAGAGCAGGAGGGTCCCAGCCTTCTGGAAGGACGCAGACAAGCATGTGCTTTCTCTTACGTACGAACTGCACCAAGAGGACCAGGTGCTGGAAAAGATCCTCACCATGGTGGACCCTAGAGGACCAGAGCCCAAACTTATTCAAGCCTTCCTGTTCTGTTTGTGCATTCAGCATTCAGCTGCTTGCTGGGAAATGTCGAACTTCTGCAAGCTGTTGCTGAAAATCGCAAACCATATCCAGCTTGCCATGTGGGTGAGTGTAAATCTAATTTTGAAAGTACAAGAAAAATTACAAATCCCACTATACCTTGTACATGGCATTTGTTTGCTTTCTATTGTAAGTTATTGATTCATGATAAAGCATTAACAGTTAACACATTAACACACATTGTAAATAAAGCTTTTCTTTTCTTTTTCCTCACAGGAGAGGACAAAAGAGCTTGCATTGCTTCAGCCAGAGAAGTGAGAACCTTTCCTTTTAAGCTTCAAAAATGTTAAGGTGCCATAAAATGATTTTTTAAAAATCGTCTGCAATCACAGGAACTGTTCCTTTATGCCATTTCCTCTTTTTACCGCATTTATATCCAATATACAGCTCACTCTTCTTATATATGTTAACTATCAAGGAAGAATTTCACTACACACTTATCTTGTTTTTTCTTGTGTAGTTTATAATATGTTGGTGTTATGAGTATGCAAATATTATTTTTGCTCTGTGCTATAGTGGCACCGGAGATGGACAGCCAGAGCCAGAGGTGTTTTGTATGCTAAACATGGCTGAGCTGATCCAAGGCCTGCAGCCGCTTGTGCTATGGATGGCCAACTCTATTGAACTGTTGCATTTCATTCAGCACGAGGTGCCCCTGCTCCTGCCATGGACACAGCAAGATGAAGAGCAAGACAAAGGTACATTTTTGTTATTTGAATGTTACAAATTGTCCATTGGTTAGTTTGTAATTCTTAAAAAAACAGGCTTGATTAATCCAAGGTGTCCATGGTTTCTTAAAATGTTTTAAAGTTGAATGAACTTATAAACTTTAAATTAATCTAATGAAACAAGCACAAAGCCTTCTGTAATGCTAAAAATAATAAAACAACATGACTGGTGAACTAACATCACACGCATAAAAAAACACTTTTGGTTGCATTAATGGTCTTATTTTGCTAATACTCTGTTTGAAATCTTAAATTAATCTGAATCTGTAGCAATTTTATATACGAAACTAATGACATGCCTGTTGCTCTTCACAGAATTAAAAAATTCTGAGATCTTGTCTATACGTACTGCCAGTGAGGAGGCCATGACTGTCATAGAGGAAGTTATCATGTTCACTTTCCAACAGACTGTCTATTATCTCACAAGAGTAAGCACACACATACACACAAACACTTGCACATTCATTCTCACATAGACCTAGAAACTTTCCATTTGCCATTTTACCTTAATTTCTATTAAATCTCATACAGCCAATTGGATAAAAAGGCTCTGTGTGAGAAAAAGCGAGAGAAGGATATACTATGTCTATCTCATTCCTTGTAATCAAACACAAATTCATGGTGTCTTGAATTCCACATGTTTTTAAACAAAAAATAGATTACTATATGCTCAGGCATATAGTAATAATCAGGCAATAATGAGTGGATGATTGTTCTTTTATATATATATTTCTACATTCTTATATAGTATGTAGAATTTGGTTCTGTCTAAACAATAAGGACCACAAACCTCAGCTTCATGGTGTTCACTGCTTACCACCGCACCTACTGTTTAGTGAGAAACACTTGCTTAACAGGACAATGGAGTTTACATACTACAATGAGTTTACATACTACGCTGGTTTTGCTAATGTAGCCACCTTATCCAGCTGCTTCCTGGAATAACTTTAACATGCTGCCAGTACATGTGCACCCCACTCTAATACAAATGTGGTTGAAATGATTTTTCAGTACTGCCTGTCCTCTTCTGCATGGTGAGACATGTGACATAGAGAGAGCGAACAGGAAGGACATATTGGCTCATCAGTCCCCTGCTTTTCAGTTAATGGGGAAGCAGCTGTGGCCTGTGAACATAAAGCCCAACAGTGCCCTAAGCTCACAGTCTGTTTCCTGCTCAGGAAGAAAGCTTCAGATGTTACCAAAACAGCCAGTACAGGGAACTGTAGTGATTTAAAAGTGATTTAAATATAACTGAGTGCTTTGTGGTTAATGGTCTCCTCGCTGTGACGATATTTAACAGTTATAGCTCAGGAAAATAACTTCTGCTTCCATATGGTGTTGCTGTATGGTGACTCACAACTCAAGTAAAACTGGTGTGGGGCTGGAATTTATAAACTAGCTGGCAGCATGTTATAATTGCAACATTTTTTTTGGTCAGAGAGGTCCAGCTTGGTGATAACACCAATAACAGGTTTAGGAAGTTGTATAACAGGTTAGGAAGTTGTATCATTATTTCCAATGAAATAATGTTATATATCGCGTTCTTTTCTTTTTACTGTTTTACCTTAAATTACGTAGTGTGCTAATCCTGGCTTTGTGCTAGATGAAGCTTCAAGGGACAAGCGGAATGTGGAGTCATTGTGAGTTCAATTGTTGACTCATTAAAGCACTTTGAGTCCCCATATTTTTTCACGGGCTTGTCTTTCTGAATAAATCTGACTAAAATGTGGTGATGTAATGTTCTTGTCTGGTTCACAGAAAACATGGTTCTGAAATATATCATTAGGATGCTGTGTTTTTAAAAATGTTTATGCCACTTTCAGGCTGATTTACCCTCTCCGGTTTCAGTATTCTTTGCTTTGTAGCAGGTCAGACAAGAGTGCGTTCAAAAGTGAATTCATGACTATTAAAATAAATGAAAAGGTCTCAGGAACATAACTTTACTCATGGGTCTTGTTGCAGGCCAAGCCAAGCCACAATGTACTATACCCCTGTGTTTAAACACAGAACTTCCCTTCAAGTTTCCTGTATACTCTGAGATTTTCCTCCCACAGGAACCATATTAATCCTGCATAGTTTCGAACACTTTTGTTGCCGCATGAAAAACGCCACCATGGTCTAGTCTGTTTATCTTTGTAGGCATTATTTGCTATCTTGACAATTATCTTTTATCTGTGAATGTAGTCAGTGGGTCAGTGGGGTATGTATAAGAGGCTGGGAGTAGCATCTTATCTTGTCAGCTCCCCAGATTTTTAGTGTGGCGGTAACAATGGACAGTCATGGCTGAGACATTTTCCAGAGACGCCCGAATCTGTACACTGAAAGGAAGTCTGCTTGTGCCGTGCTTCCTGTGGGCTCTGATAGAACATACAATGCCTGGAGTAGATTCTGTATGATACTGCACTGCTGACAATACTGATAGTGTGTTATCTGGTATCTTCAGTTTTATTTTTTATTGCTTGTATTCTGTTTTTTTTGACTGATACATTT
Source organism: Tachysurus fulvidraco (assembly GCF_022655615.1). Classification (NCBI taxonomy): domain Eukaryota; kingdom Metazoa; phylum Chordata; class Actinopteri; order Siluriformes; family Bagridae; genus Tachysurus; species Tachysurus fulvidraco. The sequence goes on along the minus strand of NC_062532.1, from coordinate 13,330,838 downwards.
ACAACTTTGATGCTAATAATACAGAAAAAAAATTAGCAGACATCAGCTCACCGTAAATAATCATTTTTATACCACAGAGCTGTTACATTCTTAATATTTAATTTTCCATTTAACAGCAGCTCTGACTTTAGTGTTGGCTGCATGGCAAATCACAGGTTTATATCAAATACATTATAATTTTTATAATAACAACTTGCACACGAATCTGTAAGGCAGACGTTCTATATCATAGTGTGATCAAACATTAAAACTGTATTCTTCATTCTTCTCTTGTTTTTTTTCTTTGTTGTTTTTTTTGTTGTTGTTTTTTTTTTTGCAGAGATTGTATTCAGTTCTACCAGGACTGCTAGATAGTAACCCTTTCTCTGAGAATGGACAGATGCGCATACCTGAGGGTGTAAGCAATGTTCTGGATGTTCTTAAGGAGGCATTACAGCTGCTGAACACCTTCAAGGTTCACTCAGACATAACCTCACAGCTCCTAGCATATCTCTTCTTCTTCACCAATGCTTCCCTCTTCAACATCCTTATGGAGAGAGGTGCGTGCTGTCATGTGCATGATATTCTATTACAGAGAGTCAGAAGGCACAGGCACCTGTAATAACTAGATATTTGGAGTTTCATGTGCAGTACTTAGACTAATGTTAAGTAAATTATACATTTGAATTGAAAAACGTAATTAAAATAAAAGTAATGAATTAGTAAAGTGGTACTATTTGAAATTTGGTAAGTGAACAAAGTGAGTCAGTGAATAGATGTGTCTAAATGAATGGTGATCAGTGATTGCTTATGAATTTGTTTCTTTTTAAAGGCTCAGGAGCTGGGTTCTACCAGTGGTCCAGAGGAGTACAGATACGAGCCAACCTAGATTTGTTGATGGACTGGACCCAGAGTATTGGTTTGGGTGACCTGTCAACAGAGTTTTTCCAGAAACTCTCTTCAGCGGTCAACCTACTGGCCACCCCTAAGGAGAATTTACTACAGGTCAGACCTCATGCACTTGCTTTTGCAGAATTGTTTTTTTTTTTTAACTTAAATAAACTATAACTGCATTAATCTTTGCTCTTTAAGTTTGTACATTATCTGGGGGCAAATGACCAAAAATGACTGGTTGTTGTCTAATGATCATTTTGTAGGATCTCAGACAGAACTACATTTTATAAACACTTCTGTAATGCCCTTGAGGTGTCTTGTATATACAAAGATAGCGCCATGCTTCACTGACAATGTAGCACCAACAAAGGGACTCTCTTATGGTGTCAGATTCAATATAGTATGACATAATGGTGCGGTTACTTCTTATGACAAAGTTCAGGCATATTTATTTCCTTATGACTGTAACACACTGTGTATACTACGTGTACGTGCCAAAACTAAGACATTTAAATTGACGTCATCTGGCTTATACTCTAGAAGGCGTGCTGTGGCATGTAGTTTGTGTAGTTCTCCATAAAGTCTTGGATCACATGTTGTGAGTAATTCTGTGAGTAAATATAATTATATATTGCTCATGCAGCTAATTTATCAGGAATTTGTTTAGCATAAAAATTGACAAGAAAGAACGATGGGGTGTCAAATACGCCCTCTGAGCCTTATTGGAGACACTGACTAAATTATAATCCAGTGTAAGTGTGTTACGTCAAGAAGCATTCCATTTTCACACCACAGATCACATCTATATTAAGTGATTGTTTTAATAGGATTACACAAAAGTTATAAGGTGTCAACAGGACACATCCGGGTTGTAACAGATTTACAGAGATTGTCAAATTGCTTTATTTTCTCTGAGGAAGTGAGGTCAGAGAGGTGCCAGGGAGGGTTTATGAATGAGCTCACAGTGTTACTGACCTTGAGTGTATTAAATGTGAAACATGTTGGTATGCTCACATCTGGTATATTGTAACATACAGTAGCTGTATTTAGTAGTGTATTTACTTTGCCAGAGCACCTGTTTGTTTTAGATGAAGTTGATCTAGGTCATATCATGGCTCACTGGATATAACCCAGCATTGCATATCAGCAGAAGTCGATTTGCTGAGCTCAGAAAAAAAAGAGTTGACTGAGCCAGTTGCTAGGTGGCAGGCTTTAAGTGTTCCACCCATGCAGCTTGGGCATTTTGTGGTTTGCCTATAATCCAACAATGTGCTCAACCAATTATGCTTTACCCTTTTCCCATATGATATTTCTAAACCTGTATTACATATCTGTTGCCATTTTTGGCATTAGTAATGATTCGCTGGTGCTTCTTTTAACAATAGTAATGTATGTAATAGAAAGTACAGCGTTCTTTACACAAATCCCAACTGTAAACCACAGCATATAAAGAGTAACCACACAGCTGCTCTCATATCAGGCAAGGGGAAACACAAACCGTACACTCATTTTTTGTTTACCGTTTGTCAAGTACAATTATTTACCATGTACCTTCCTCTGAAGAAGAAGGTAGTCATATACAAACCAACATTTTGGAAATTAGAGCATGTCTTTAAAGCTCCTTCACAATAGCCTCCCCTCTGTGTGCTGACTGGCTTAAGTGAAAGGGAGTTTTTCTCAAGAGACCTCTGATGAGCTGGCAGTGTTAAGGCAACTTCTCCTCCCAGAGTTGTTCTGCTTCTCTGAAGTGCCCCAGTCATCACCCTGTCTGTTTATATTCAACACAGACCACTGAACACTCCCTAAAACATGATGTGACCTCAATCTCTTTTGTATCTTTGTGTTAGTGAGCTGTATATGAGCAAAGAAAAGTGTCTGGTTGATTACAGATAAGTAGTAACGTGTGTGTTTTCTCATTATACTGCCATTCTGTTTTACAATAAATGCACAAAGGGTACCAAAGAGCATACAAGTATTTGTCACAAGATGACTTATGTTGCTTAAACTACTAGAAATTGTATTAAGCTTGGCATTTTCTCTCTCTTTTTTTTTTTTTTTTTTTTTTGTATGTGTTAAGTAAGTATAATACTTTTGAAACCTTTAATTTCCTTTTTGTTATTTTATGTGTCTGTATGTAGACATCCTGGGGGTCTCTTAGAGTAGAGTTCCCTCATCTCAATCCAGCACAACTTCACCATATGCTGAGAGAATACAACACCACTAGGGCCTGTCCCTCCTGCTGGACCCCTTCTCCAGAGGAGGCAGTATCTGCCCTCCAAACCTGTGAGTGCAACAAAACACACAGAAACACACCTGTTCCAATGTGAACTAGAACACTGAGCGAAGATGAGGAATGAGCATCTACAAGAGCCAACAAAAAGGATCTTATTTCTTCTGTACTTTGCTCTCTCACTCTTTCTTCCATGTGATTGTTCTTTCCATTGGCTGACTGACAACTTAACTCCAAGTCTGTCATTGTCCTGTATGGGTGGCACACTAAGCACTTTGATGACCTGGAGCACTTCCAACATCTAGTCTTTAATTGCAATGTTGTTTATATATGTTGGCATCTTGTTAGGAAAACTATAATTTTCCCTAGTTTCATTTTTTGTCTGTTGTGTAAGGCTTACTTTGGCTTATAGAGTAATGCCTGCCCATCATTTTACATATAGCTTGTTTTAAATATGTCATATATATGTAAATATATTTATAAATGCAACAACAGCTACAGGACAATTGCCTTATACAGACATATTTTATTGTATATTAAAATAATTGTAAGTAAACAAACAAATGCATACATAAATATTGAGTACTGCCAGCACTTAACCCAATCTTTAATTGGTTATAAATCTCTTTTCTAGCTGAAATTCTGGAGAGTTTTGACAATCATCCTCCACTTATCCTACCAAACAATTCATTTCACTTGGATCTGGGGAAGCCTATCACACAGCCTGCTTTCTTGTCCCACCTTAAGAGCCTACAGGACTTCATCGACAGCCTCCCTATCAACCAGATACAAAATGAACAACAACCAGAACTGCGGGTACCTTTTATACCATCTCTTCTGGATTTAGGCATGATTGTGGTTATAGTTGTTTACTGTAATGAAGCTGTTTTTCACATTTGTTTGTTTCAATAGAACAACAGCACCGACCAGATGGAAGTTACACAAATAGATTCTTCCCCATCCACCTCAGATGTGGAGTGCCTTGGGTCCACCAAAGCCATCAGTTCACCAACCATTCAGTGTGATTACATAGCAGAGCAACAGCAGTGTTTGTCTGCCTCAGCTCCTCAGTTCAGGGGCTTTCACAATGCTCTAGGTTCCTGTGAAGCACTCTTGTCTCAGAAGCTGAAGAACCTGGAGCTTCAGAACAGCCTACCTGGGGAAACAGACCTGCACTCACAGAAGAGCTTGGCCTTGGACCCGTCCTGCCTTCTGACCCCACCCAACACACCCCAAGGCCTGGAGCTCTCTGAACTTGAGGCCAGTCTACAAGCAGAGGCCACACAAAATGCCAAAGGTAACAGATTATCTGATAGGCTTTAAACACAGTAGGTATACGCAACATATTCCATGTACAACACTCTTATAAATTCTCTTCAAAAGACTGGCAGTTACTGCAGATTCTTAAATCCATGCCCTACAGATGTAGGGAAGAAGTACTGTCGAAGGAAAACATGAGCAAGGACTTGACTTCAGGCCTCTGCTGAGTGAACAATTAATATAAATTACCTGAAGAATCATTTCTCAAACTTTCCTTTCAGCTATATTGTTGTCCAGATGAACTGGAAAGAGAATGCTTGAGGCATGTTGTCACTGTGGGGTGTTCTTCAAGTTCAAAGGTTGGGCAGTCTCCTCCCCAGGTCTATTGTTTTTGGCAGCCAGAGTGGTGAGGTCATGCAGAGATGTGTGGAATAGATGCAAACGTGGGGTATTGTGTGCTCTGGCTCTGATTGGTGTTATTATTGAGAAGGCAAAGAACATGAGGAACAAGCCCAGCTAGCTCCTGTCACCATGGGTTGAGCTTCTCCACCTCTATGATTCAGTGCATTCCCTCACATTAAAGAAGGATTAAAGATGAGATTGCACAAGACATTCCTGAACTGACCTTTCTATTCCACAGCATTTGGAATAAATACATCTAGTACAGCTGTTCTTGTAATTACATTTTTAATAGTGTTGCTAAATTTAATACAGAATTGTTTCTTTCTGTGGGACACTTTAGTGGAGCTCAGACGTAAACTTTCAGCAGATCATGAAAACTCAAATAGGCTTCCTTCACAACACACATTTCAGCATTAATCATTAATCTTTAATCCATGCTCTTGAGCGCTTTAAGCTCTGATGAGGAAAATATGCATCAGTAATCTTTCACAAAGAATCTTAATATGTACTTATTGCCTTTATTGTTTTAAATGTGCCATTCACTTCAAATAAATATAGTGCAAATTATCTGCTTTTTTACCTATTGTCTGCTCTTTACAGACTAATATTAGATTCCTCATACTGATCAAAGGTACAGTAACTGTGCAGTGCATTTTCTTGCTAACATGTTAAAGCTATTATGGTAGCAGGGTTAATCTTATAATCTGGAATAAGATCTGCAGAGAGGTGGTGATGTCAGGGGAGAAAAGTGCAGTGGATGAAGCGTCATGGGAATTTACAGTCGAGTTGCTGGATGGAATCTTAATCGGACAGCCATTGTTTGGGGTCCTGGTCTGCGGTGTGAACAGTTTGAGGATGTGAGGGTGTTACTTTTGCTGCTGTGGTGCTGTTGTATTGGTTGTGATAGGGGAGGCAAATCAGAAGCACAGTGGAGCATCAAGAGGAAGAGCAGATTGTGATTGACAGTTTGAATATTGGAAGATTACTGAAATGCCCCATGACTGACATTAGTTTTAATGGCTCCAAAATGTGGCCGCTAAGCAGCTGCTGTACCTAAAATAATTAAAACTTTTTTTTTAAACTGTCTTTTGACATAAATTAAGGCCTTCATTTATAATCAAAGCACTTAAATCAATACATTAAAATTACAGCCTACACATTGCCACTTAAAAGACTAAACCACATGAAGGAACTGTAACATAGCGATTTGTGATTTTGTTACTGTGTAGAGAATGGTCTAAGAGGAAACACAGTCAGAGTGAGAGAAACAGAAGAGGATGAAGACGAGGAAGATGAGGTGTTCACAGTAGAAGTGTCAAGAGGACCTCATGGCTTTGGCCTAGCGCTGGTGGACGGACTGGTGAGAATTTTTTTTGACTTTCATCTTTTTCAAAAATTTCTTTTTTCTTTTTTTTTTTAACTTTCATATTTAATCCCTATCCATTTTGTCCTTAGCTACATGTTCTACTTTATACATTTTATAACATCACCTTCAACAACAAAATTTGTGTTGTTTTGATTTTTTTTTTCCTTTCATTTTTGGTTTATAGTTTAAAATATATTTAATAATATATATTTATATTTAAAATTAGGTGGATGGATTGACTGTCTGAATGTACTGTCTGAACTACAGATCTTTGTACAGTGAGTTCTCCCCATTAGTGGGATGATTTTAGATGCTTTCCTGGATATGGATATCTGTCTGGCAAACCAGACCTAGATTAACTGATTCTGAATACATTTTCAATAGTTCTTTTAAAATTTCTTTTCAATCATTTTTTTCAAACCTATATTTTACCCTTCCAAATCTAGGTTTGATGTTCTTGCAGGATCATTTTATTGTCATAAGATCTTTTTATGGACTGGTACAATTAGGGACCCTGGAGCCTTGTTATCCTATAAATTATATTCATGTGAATTTTATTTATTTAAAAAAAATTTTGGACACTCCTACAAGTCATTGAGGTCAGGTGTTCTAATCCCTTCCATTTACAAAGATGTATAAAATCAAACACCTAGGCATGCACACTGCTTCTTCAAACATTTGGGTCGCTCTCAGGAGCTCAGTGAATTCAAGCATGGTACTGTGATTGGTTGCCACCTGTGCAATCTTTTAGAAATCTTTTAGAAATTTCCCCACTACCAAATATTCCACAGACAACTGTTAGTGGTATAATAACAAAGTTGAAGCAAATGGGAACAGCAGCATCTCAGCAATATAGTGTAGGTCAGGAATCACGTAGACACGAAGCATTAATCCTCATTGAGTCTTTGAATTATTTTTAATGGCTCTGGTTTAAATGAGGCTGCTTAGCAGCTGCCGTGCCTAAAATATAATTGTCGGCTTAAATACAAACACATTTAAATATATCTAATATCAATCTTGAATTTTGTGTTATAATAATCTTTATATTATTCTTTATAATAACCTTTTGTTCTATGTTTATCTTCTGTAAAGCTGCTTTGAGATGTTTATCTTCTGTAAAGCTGCTCGAATTTCTTTGAAATTAGAATTTGCATTAGGGTGCAATAGAGTTCCTGTATGTATAGATACAGAAGGCTGAAATGTTTAGTTTACCCAATCTGCTTGAGAATGCTGATGAAGGTGTGTGACATGGAAGAGTGTGCAAGGGGTCAGGCTTTAGAGGAAATTGCTCAATAGGAGGTAAATGGGTTTTTTTTGGCCCTGCCAAGAATCTTTTGAAATTACTAATGTTGGCTCCTGAGGTGCTCCCCTGCCTTTCCCTTTCCCCTGCCTTTCCCATTCTTGTCATACAGTATAATGACACATGCAGTATAATGGAGACAGTGATGTGACCTGCTGATGATTCTTATTTAAACTGTTTGTGCTCTGTGTTGTTTATCATTAGAAATCTCCACTTGGGATGAATGGGATCTATATAAAGTCAGTAGTGCCAGGATCACCAGCTGCTCAGTGTCAGAAGCTCAGGCTTGGTGATCGTATTCTGGCTGTGAACGGAGTCAGTCTTGTAGGCATGGATTACCAGACGTGAGTATATGCTCATACTTATTTACTTAGCCAACACTGGTTATTGGAAGCATCTTCACAGAACATTGTTGCATCAAAAACCAAGCATATAAATGTAGCCTCAACTGCAATCCAAGTTATGCTGCCATACTGAAAGATTAAAAGGTTAATGGTTAACTTTCGATACTAAAATAGCTCAATAGATGAACAACTTGTATGATCTAGGAGAAATTTACACTCAATTAACTTTCACCTTATAATTGATTAAAAGCTGGATAGAATTCATCTTGACTGAGCCAAGACTCTTGTATACATTACATAAATAGATATTAAGTTAAGGAAGAACGTACATAAATATCATTCATGCTTACAGATGTACTCCCGTTTGTAATTGCAATTCACTATAGGCCTGTTGCACAGTATTTTTGCCATTCATCCTTATCAAAATTAAAACTAAGCTATAAAATAATAAATATAGAAAAACGTGTTAGCCTGAGGTTTCATTATTTTATAAAGGTTTGTCTGTAGCTCTCATCTACATTTCTCTTTTCTGTCCTAGTGGTAGGGAGATCATCCGGACATCAGGAGATTCTCTCCGGTTCCTAGTGGCCAAAACTGAAGGCAGTAGCAGTGGCAGGAGCTTCAGCACAAGATGTTAAACTGTTTGGGGACAGTCCTGTTTCCGCGGATGGTTTTCAGGACAAATTATTGGACTTTCAGTTCTTCCAGACTGGGAATCAAACCTTTTACTCTTTTTGTAGCTGCTGGCTTGTTTTTTGTTCTTGTTGTTGTTTTGTTTTTTACTGGGAGTATCAGAGGAATAGTCATAAATAAAATACTTAAATTTATCGAAGACTTTAATAAGGCCGGTTTTCTATAGGTTTGGACTTCCGGTGGATGTAATCATGTCTACTTGGTTGTAAAGATGCATACCAAATGACATAAAACCAATGTTTGTTGCATTCATTTAATTCAGTATGCATCTGTTTGTCTTCTGCATTAAATGCAACACATTTCAGGTTTCTCTGGAAATGGCTATGGCTCAGATTTTATCATGTTGTTTGTTTGCTTGTTATAGCATCAGTGACCCAAACACTTAACCTAAATACGTATATGCAATATTACAGTAATATCAGTGGAAAACTGTTTTATATTTTTTGTTCTGTATATGTTAATCAAAATCTTGGCTTGCATCAAGTACTATTATTGATTTGTTCTGGTCAGAGCAAAGTATTTCTATTCGGTATGCTCCAGGCCAATGGATCAAATTTCCATCTAGTCTTGTCTGTTCTAAGCAGGCATTAATAATCATAATGTGACACATTCAGTGATCAATAATTGTTTTCTCAATGCCAGAGAGACAGTGTTACATCAGCATTACTGATATGGTATGTTTGTATGGTATATTTATATTCTTTTCTATTCTATGTAATATTTACATGTAAAATATATTTTGCTTATTTTAAGGTGTGTGGACTGCCTCATTTTTATAAACAGATTTCTAGTCTGCTATGTGGTTTAGTTCATAAAGTCTTAAACGCTGTTATAGTCTTGGAATGCAATTCCAGTCATTTCAGACTATCATTTTTAAAATTTATAGCCTGTTTACATTCAGTAAAAAGGCTGTTGCTGAGGACAACACCCAACTCTGCTGAACCTACTTAGCCCTGAGATGGTTTATGAATTAGACAGAAATAAAGCAATGGTCCACTGCAGGGTAAATACGGAATAAAGCCTTGCACTCTTCCAGTGGAGATCTAAAGGAAAAATGCACCATGGGTGTGTCTCTATGCTGAACCATTTATAGAACACTGAGGTTTCCACTGCATCGTTCTCGGCATGGAGCTCCTGTTACACAACGTGGCTCTTCTGCATCAGACTGAGCAGCCTAGTGGTTTGTGGTTAATAATGAGCTATACTCTGATTCTATACTGAAACCTAAAATGTAAAGCTTTTTTTAAGCAAGTGTGTAATAGCCTCCAGATTTACTGACTGTCAGACACTGTAAGGCAAGCGCCAACCAACGCAAAAGTTATAACCTCCTATTTTGTATACATTTCCGAACAATTTGGAAAACTCACGATTCTAGCAAGTGCTCTGGTAATATAATAAACATAACAAACATAAAATAAATAAATAAATAAATAAATACAATGCAATAGTAATACACAGTCCAGCACAGCAGATAATGCAACCTGATACCTAGTACAGGGAATAAAAAAAATCAAAAATAAATATTTCTGTTTAAAAATTTGTACCTTGTTCTGTCCAGAGCATGGGTTTCTGTTTGTGCTGAATTTTAGATGTTTTCCTCACATCCTTTGTGTGGCTTTCTTCCCACCTCCCAAAACATGAACTGCCTATAATTTATCCTTAGTTGTTAGTGTGTATGTATGTGTACATGGTGCCCTGGATCACACCCAGTGTTCCCAGTATAGACCCAGAGTCCACTTTGACCCTGATCATGAATAAATATGATATCAAAATATATCAATCAACTTTTGAAAAGAAATCTTTAATCACTCACTGATTATTTTTGGCACAGCTGACATAATTGTTGTTCTTGGCTCTAAATAAGTTTTTTAACAACATTTTCAGAGCTAAAAGTATAACAAAAAATTCCATGATTATTCAATTTATTATAAGCATCTTGTTTTTACTATGCAAGTTCTGGTTTATTTAAATTTTATAGAATTTTATATCTAATTTTAACACCTATTATAGAACACAAAATAGCTCATATGTATTACAATTAAATGCATTCATATTATTATCATATTATTGGCAGTAAAATTACTTATGCACTGTAAGTGGGTGTGCAAATAAGAGATGGTGTTATCCATAAAATTACAATGTCAGACTAATCTAAAAAAAAAAAGATCTAAACATTTATTTCTCTTTTTTGAGATTAAATCATAAATCATTTATAAAACTGTGGTTTAAAAACTATTACCTTAAAAAGTATAAGATATTTTATTTTATTTTATGTTAGTAATTTCACATATAGTCTTTTTTCCTTCTGACTCCTCTATTAAAGTAAGCAGTTGCTTAACAGTTTATTTTAAAAATGGGGGCCTGAACAAAAAAACTGTTGTGTGTCTGCATTCTGTCTTATTTCTCTTGTGTCATATACTGAAGTCTGCTTATTTAGAGCACTGAACCTGTCATTTAAGGGTGATTTTGCCATGTCTATTGTCTGAAGGATAAAATTGTACCTTTGAGGGCACAAGTTGCAACAATAGTTTGCAAAATTAGCTTTCTGAGGTCTGAATGCATTCCAACAATAAAAATAAAACAAAACACATTCCAAATCCAATAGAAAACAAATTTGCCAATGAAAAATGTTTACTGATGTAAGAGAACGAAGATCCGAAATAGTACCTACAGTACAAAGTGAATCCAAACTCTACAACCAGTAAGGAAAGGAATGGATGAGAAACCTTCTTCACACAGCAGCTTCTATAGAAAGTATAAAGAGTTCCTGCATTCCTGTATTCCTTTTTATTCTTATACCGAACAGTTTCATGTCGTACCCTGTGTGTATGTGTATGTGACAGATAAAATTTGACTTGATTTGATAGCGTTCAAATGAAGTACATGAAATTCCAGTAAAAATAGATATGGATAGGTATGTGGCTCCTTCTAGAGGTGGTTAGGTAGGAACTTTCTGAAGAAAGCTTCTTCATTATATTCTCTTTGTGAGTTTAAAATTGGTCTCTAAACCGTAGCTCAAATCCCATTACCTTTATCTGGTCATCTGAAATGACAAAACACATTGACTAAATGTGTGCAAAATAAATTTAATAAAATTGCTTAGGACCCCCCCAGGTGTGCCCACCTGATGCACTTGCTGCTATTCAATAGCAGTGTCTGTGAGCATGTGCTGATCAATTAAAAGAGGTCTTTACTGTCATTTTCAGAATGTAAAAAGTAAATAATTGGCCTCTAATCACAACATGATGTGTAAGACGGGTGAAAGTTAACAGGATGCAGCACATTCTTTCAAAGTAGATGTACCTACAATTTTCCCTTCATTGTGTACAGTGTATCGACTGTATATAACTAGGCTTTATTATTCACTATAGACTCAATAATTTTTAGACTTTATTATTTACAATAGTATTGTTTTGTTGAAGTTTTGTTTATGGATTTTTTGTTGAAATATTGACCATGTCTATATTAATTATAATAAATACAGTTGAATGTAAGATCATATAAAAGTGAAATGCCCCCCTATGAAAATGAAATGCCCCCCATTCTGTATGTTCTGCATGGGGTTGAACATTTTGTGTCTCAATAACCTATGGTGAGAATTAAAAAGGAGAGTGTGTGTGTGTGTGTGTGTGTGTGTGTGTGTGTGTGTGTGTGTGTGTGTGTGTGTGTGTGTGTGTGTGTGTGTGTGTGTGTGCAAAGGAATAAAGTAAATAATAAAGCACACTTTATTGGGAGTTTCCTATTCTCTACCCAAACCTCAGACGTGTTACACTGAGGAATTTCTGTCTTATTATGAGTCTGATGTTTCTGAGTGCAGAACAGCAAACCAGGATGAAACTGTTGATGACCTGAATTTACATCATATGCCGCCCTTAGTCACGTTGCGAAGGCTGAGGTTCTTTTTCACATATTTTTAATGCATTCATTGATATAGACATCAACACCAACACCGTATAACTGAGTAAAAAGAACATGAAATATACAACAGTCACACATTCAGTTACATGAACAACAAACATATCACATTAAAATCATAAATAAACAGAAAATATATTCACATACCACTTTTGCCTGCTTGTGAGCTAAGAGAGGGGGTTATATCTTGCACATTTTTGGTTGGATAGCATATAATACAGATAGAAATAGCTTTAACTTGTGCTAATTACATTTGTTCTATCTCATCGTGGATGACAAACAGAAAGTGACATACAAAGGCATGATGGGAACAAAATAAAATATAACCAACAAACTCAAAAAGAATCAATCTTGCTCAAACAACAGTTCAGTATAGAAGCACAATAAACATTAGAAAATAGTCAAAATATAAAAATACACAAAATAAATAAATGAGTACTAAGGTTCACAAGCGCCATCTAGTGGAAAATAAACATTAAAGACCGAAAGCTTTGTTACAGCAAATACACGTCTCAGTAAATTACTTAGCCAAACAATGCTTTGTTCACTACGACCTTCAGTAAAAATGAATTACATTTAAAATTATGACATTTACATTTGTCAGACTCCCTAATCCAGAGACACGTACAAAAGTATGATTCACAGGGACTGCAGTGTCTGTGTTAGCAGTGGAGGCAGAGTCTAAAACACACAAACTTCTGCATTTGGTAACCCCTTATGTTACCATGTTACCTCCAGGCAACATAACCCGTTTCAGCTTTTTAAAATATAAAATTAAAATTGGGACACCCATTTAACTGGTCAATGCTATCTCAGTAGAGAGGAACTCAAATACTAACCAATGTAAATGCAATACAATTGGTTACGTGACACACAGGGATATATTTTTACATCCAGCTGATGTGCACATGTCACAAGGCCCCATATATTCTCTAATGAAAAGTGCAATTTTCACCCAGTTATGGGTATTAAATTAAACAAAGTTTAAATAAAAGTTTAATTTCATTTAAAGTTTAATACATAAAAGGTCATTATCAAAGCGAAAGTATCAGGACTAACTGGACGGTTGAATTCAGTGCAAAATCATTCCTCCATCATCTTCATTCACAAACCAGGGCCTCACAGTACACAGTTCCCTTCTCCAATTCTTCCACAGATAATGGCACATTATGGTCTGCTAAGCAAACAGAGATACACTACAGTAAACATTACAGTTACAATGACTAAAGCTGATCTTATAAACAGAATTTAACAGCTTTTAGCTGACCTCTCTTCATCAAGCACATATATACATTTCTATAAGGTAAATACCAGTAATAATAAATTGTAGAAAACTGTTAAAAACACAAAGCAGGAATTTCTCTTTGACAAACCTGAGTGATGCCTGTGGCAGCACCTGAAAACCCTGAGACATTGCATAAGGCAATTTGCAAAGGCACCTGTAATGGAAAATAAGGACATTTATTTGGATTAATTTGTATAAGCAGTCACCAATAATCACATTTCTTATAAAAAAAAAAAAAACTGATTCCAGCTGTTTGATTGTGTAGTCTGTGGGTTAAATCAATAAATATATTTGTACCAATTGAACCAGTTAAATAACTCCCATAAACGACTAATATTTTAAAGACTAATATGTGGCTACTGTATGTTACAAAGGTTTAAATGTTACATAGAAAGTTCCTGGAGCTCTATTTCAGTTCCCATTCAATTTTATTTATAAAGCACTTTTTAAAAAGGACACAAAACAAAAACATACAGTTAGAACGGGACACAGAAGCCTTTATTATCGCCACATATACATTATAGCACAGTGGAATTCTTTTCTTCACATACCCCAACTAAGGAGGTTGGGGTCAGAGTGCAGGGGCAGCTATGATACAGCGCCCCTGGAGCAAGGAGGGTTGAGAGCCTTGCTCAAGGGCCCAGCAGTGGCAGCTTGGGCCTTGAACCCCGATCCTCCAATCAACAACCCAGAGCCTTAACCAGTTGAGCCACCAGCTAGACCAGCTATTCTAAACTGTGTATAAGAGACTGGATGTATGTGCATAGTGCCCTGCAAAAGAGCGGTGTCTCACCTAGGGTGTAACTTCCTGTCCTGACCACGATAAAGTGGTTATAAAAGACAAATGTATGAATAACTGAATAATTGAATTCCTAATATAAACCACTTCAAGTAAAAATTGCACAGGTGTAAAGTTCACAGGCCAAAACATACCATACATGTCTATATGAATGCATATACTTCAATTTATCTAATGCAGATTTCATGTCTCAGTTTCTGCCCATCACCATTCATTAACAGTCCAGCAGTATTCATAAAAGCATACAGTCATTGTCTACTTGAGTAGAAACACGTACATTCATTTCAAGACACTGTACATTCATTTCACATTCACATGTATTTATTTCACAGAGTGGTTTCTGGAATACTCATAGCTACCTAACTCATACCGCTTTACCAACATCCATCCAACGGTCAAAGCCACAGAGATAACATATTCTTCATTCTAATGTTTTAATGTATTTATTCACTAGAACTCTTGGCCTGTATATCTGTATATTTTTGCTGCCACATGATTGGCTGAGTAGATGAATGCGTGAATGTGCAGGAATTCATAATAAAGTGAAGTGAGTGTATACATTACACTTCATTGGCTCTGCATTCTGATGCATTTTAAAATTAATTAACTAATTATTAATTAAAATTAATAAATTCTAAACCCCTGTCAAGAAAATTTTTAGTTCTGATAAAAATAATGCTAGGATGCATTCTTGACTTTAAAAAACAACGTACAAACCCCAATTACAGTGAATTTGGGACATTTTGTAAAATGTAAATAAAAACAGAAAACATTGACTTGCAAATCCTTGTTGACCCTTACTGTATTTAATACACCACTAAGACAAGATATTTAATGTTCAAACTGATCAACTTTATTGTTTTTTGCAAATATTTACTCATTTTGAATTTGATGCCTGCAATGTTCCAAATACAGGAGTATTTTTATCACATCACTTTTCCTTTTAACAACACTTAATAAGCGTTTGGGGACTGAGGACACTGATATTTGAAGTTTTGTAGATGGAATTTTTTCCATTCTTGCTTGATGTACGACTTAATTTGCTCAACAGTCCAGGGTCTATGTTATCGTATATTGCATTTCATGGGAGGTTCTGGACTGCTAGTAGGCCATTCTAGTACCCGCACACTTTTTCTACAAAGCCACACTAATGTAACACGTGCAGAATGTGGCTTGGCACTGTCTTGCTGAAATAAACAGGGATGTCTCTGAAAAAGATGTCGCTTAGATAGCAGCATACAAGTTACACATTCCATGCCTTGGATGGCAGCATACAAATTAGCCATGCCATGGGCTCTAACACATGCCATGGGCTCTAACACACCCCTAAATGTGCTGGCTTATGACTTTTTGAACAATCCTAATGGTCTTTCTCCTTTTTAGCCCGGAGGATACAATGTCCATGATTTCCAAAAACAATTTGAAATGTGGACTCGTCAAACCACAGGACACTCTGCCACTTTGCATCAATCACCTTAAATGAGCTCAGGCCTGGTGGTGTTTCTGGGTGTTGTTGATGAATGCCTTTTTATTTTCTTTGCATGGAAGAAATTTCACTTGCAATTGTAGATGTTGTGACAAACTGTGTTACTGACAATAGTTTTCCAGTGTTCCTGAGCCCACATGGTATTATCATTTACAGAATTTTGTCTATTTTTAATGAAATACCACCTGAGGGATCAAAGGTCATGGGCATTCAGTGTTGGTTTACGGCCTTGTCACTTATGTGCAGAGATTTCTGTGAATTCTTTGAATCTTTTTATGATATTTTGGACTGTAGATGATGAAATAAATAAATTCTTTACAACTGTATGTTAAGAAACATTGTTCTTAAACTGTTCTATTATTTGCTCATGCAGTTGTTCATAAAGTGGTGAACCATGCTTGTGAATGACTGAGCATTTTGGGATGCTCCTTTTGTAACAGGTCTAGCCTGCTACTAGATATAGGTCCTTGCCTTACCTATAGGGGGCAACCTTGAGTGTGTTGAGAGTATATAAGGTAGTAGGCTAGTAGAAGAAAAATGTATGGCTTCCACCAGAGTTTGTGCTTTACGAGTGTTTGTACTGGCTTCCTTGAAAGGCCTCTTGATGGGAAACTTTTGATTCTCTTGGCACTAAGGGCCTTTTGTGTCCATACCATTTCATTCTTAAAGCATAATACAGACAATGGATGGAAACTGGGATGGATGGCTTATTGGAGTTGGAAGAATGTAGCTACCTTATTTAAGTGTATGTCGATGGAGATGCTTTAAGTACACAGAGAAGATTCAACTCAACACGGATAAACACATAACTTCTTTGCAAGAACATTGTTTGCTTTTTTATCAGTGTTTCTGGTCTTCTAAAAACTGGACATCTACACAGATAAAACTGTTTTTGGTCAACATTCTGAATTCATCCAAAATGTGTTGCTCAAAGATCTGTGTATGACTGTAAACTGAGTATAACTGTGTTATTATATTTAATGATGGTAAGGTAGATGAGAACTCATAAATAATACTAAGCAAAGACATTGTTTTTCTGGCTGCCTTATTTTACTTAGTGGTCTGTATCATCATTTATGTGAAGCCCCCCACCCCCCCCTCCAGATATATATCCAACTTTGGTTTAAGTTTGATCAGAGTGGTTATACTTTTATACCCAATCATGAAGCTCACCTCTATCCAATAAATGTGTTCAGCTGTGGAATGTTGAGGTATTTTCTGCTCAACTCTCATAATCTTTTGTTGCCCCTGTCCCAGCTCTTTTGGAGTGTGTTGCAGGCATCAAATTCAAAATTAGTGAATATTTGCAAAAAAAAAGAAAAAAAAAAGTGTATCAGTCTGAACTAATATCTTGTCTTTGTGGTGTGTTAAATTAAATATGGGTCAAAAAGTATTTGCAAGTCAATGTATACAGTTTTTTATTTCTGTGTATGTCCCAACTACACTGTAATTGGGTTTTTGGAAGACTGACCACTTTACCACTTTCTTAACCACCTTTAGAGCTTTATAACCACCACAGTAATACAAACTGCATGTTGAGTAAAAAAATATATTATGAGCAACCAAAGTTTTAAAAAGGTGTTGGTCATTTGTGTTTACATATATACATTGGGCATTTTTTGGCCCTTACTCATTGAACCTACCTGGGAATCTTACAGCCTGGTTTGCTTGAATTTCATAACATAAAAGCCTGTCCCGAGGTTCCTCATTTTGAAGCAAAACATATCTTGGATCAGGAAGTGTTTCTTCTACAGACAGCTTTGCATTCTGGCCTACAGTTAACATAGGAAATATAGTAAACACCAGGGCAGCAGTAACCAAACTGTACTGTTAATAATAATTATTAACAGTAATAATGACATTTAAAAAAAAATAGAAAAACATTCTGCCAATAGCAGTGAGTTACTCAGTTTAAAATTCTGTAATTTATAAAATAAAATAATACTGATGATACTAATAATGAACTACAGAGGTTGGACAATATAACAGAAACAAAGGTCAATATAGATGTTGGACGATTCGTGCATCTTCACTGCTTTCACATTTTAGAAGTAAGAGCAAAGTGTCAAAGTTGGACTAGCAGAGTAGTATCCAATCTGTAAATAAAATATTGCAAATCACATTTCACCCACCAGGTCTACCGGAAAGACACCAGCAGTTGAATAAATTCCAAGCGGCACCAGGAATTTGCCGAAAACTATCATAGCCTGTAGAGACACATAATAAATATTATCCAGGTTAAAACTCTGAAGTGCACAAGACATGCTCATATCACCTTTATGGAACAAAATGGAATATTTTAGAAACCCAAAAACATTGTCTCTGTAAAGTATAAATAGTCCAAAATAATTCCATTCTGCATATATTTCACTTGTCCCAATCTAATTATCTATTAGATTATATAAGGCTTATTTAACTATTAGGTCCTAACTGAATTTGCTTGTAACTAACTGTGTGAAATCAGGGGAAATTTGAAAAAAAAAAATGACACAAGGAATAGATAGACTGTATACACAAATTTTGAAAATGAGTCTGCTGTTTTCGCAAAGGCTCTTTCGATTTATCTCTGAACCATTAACACTTATGAAAATTGCGATTTGATAGAACGTGATTATTCAAGATGCATGAGTTGATTATTCAGTAATGTGGATTCATTTGTAAAGATAAACTACGGCTAATACAACAAGTGCACATGAACTTCCTGTTTACAGCAATTCAGAAGCTAGAAATCAGCATGTGTGATGTCATCATAACAAAAATTGGTGTCATTGATGTGACTGAACAGTTAGTGGGAGCCTGAAGTTCCTGAAAGAAACTAAAAGAAACAGAAAGCATAAAACAGGTGCAATCCAGAGTCAACAAGAGGTTTTCTTCTTTTAGGCACTTTACTGCGGCTCTCAATCTGAACTTATTCTAATAATACCACATTATACTAATAATAAAAATAAAACCATCCAGTGACAAAATCACTGAGACCGTATTTCGTTTCCCGTCTGAACATTAATCGAGCTCCTTAATCGTATATATGCATGGTTTTATGCATTACACTATTGTCACAGGATAGTTGCATGAATGAGAATTGGCCTGTCTATCAGTGAGATTTTGAGATTTTGTGTGAAGTCTGGAACATCCCTTGACTCTACCATTTTCTTTTCATGTTAATTCTTGCCCCTTTATGAGCTGTGTATGTACAAAATGCTACTTTGTAAAATGTAAGAATGCTCATTTCCATCCTGGAAACCTGTTGAATAAATCTGTAATTACACAAGTAATAGGATATTAATTTAAACAATCCTGTTATAATACCACCTTATACTACTACTACTACTACTACTACTACTACTACTACTACTACTACTACTACTAATAATAATAATAATAATAATAATAATAATAATAATAACAGGATGTCTAATAAAACAGTAGTTTGATTAGTCACATGCAGAGTTGGTTTACTCATAAAAAAACCGGCCGCCCGGCCGCCCCCGCCTGCTTCACCCTTTTTAATTTCACCCCCACAAATCGGTTATTTTAGCGTGGACCTACGTTGAAACTCATTAACGACCATGTTAATTCATGTATTGGTAAGTAGAATTATAATAGAATTAATCTGGTGTATAAGAAAACACACAAAGTGCAACAATAACCGTTCACAACTCCCAGAACTACGTGCGTGAAAACCCGGGACATGGCAACCGTGCCGCAAACCTGCCACTTCAACCTGATCAACTCTCCAACTTATAAGGATAATACTACTTTCCATCATCACCCTAGACACGAGTTAGAAAAAGACAAATGTAAGCGGGAGGCTGTCGCTATTTTTGCATGTTGAATCGAAATTAAACAGCCATCAATGCTAGAAAACAGAGATGCAGGTTCTTTAAATCTGAAAACCATACAAACGTTGACACCAAGTATCTAATCGAAATAATTTCTACTTTAAGTCCATATATAGTGTATATTCATATATCCATATACTTTCTATAATGCTGAAAAAAGTCAACATAGTAGGTTATACTAACTAATAAATTCCCTGCAAAGCAATATAGTTAAAAGGATTAAGCATTAATAAATGAATCGGCTAAAATAAAGTTACTCATTAATACAAACTCATTAATTTCTTACCTTGTAAATTAGGCATAACGCACGCGCTTAGCTAACAGAACTTCCAAAACATCAGCAGAGCAGAACTGGACGTGACGGAAAGTTTTCAGGAAAATAAAATCGTCCCTGACCCGACTCCGCCCCTCACCGAAAGATCCGAATTTCATTGGAGGACGTCAGCCAATAAGAATCTGAGAAATTCTAGCGCCACAGAACGTGTTTTAGTGAAATGGCGGAAAAACAAGTCAGTATACATCATCACAAATCAGTTTACATCATTTACTCAACATGACCGTCTTCAACAAGCTTTAGACCCTTAAAAATCTCCATTTCTATTTTATCTCCTTTTTTTAAAGATATGAATTATTACGTCACTCATGCTTTACCAATTTTTTATGTATATTACGTAATATATTACAGTGGTGGGAAGTTATATATAAGTTATAAATAAGTACAGAGGTGGCAAAAGTACACACATCCTTTACTCAAGTAGAAGTACAGATACTCACTTTTTAAAAGACTATATATATATATATATATATATATATATATATATATATATATATATATATATATATATATATATATATATAAAATTTTGGAGTGTGCTGGATATTTGAGTTCATGAGCCACAAGAGTGTTACGAAAGGCAGGCACTGATGTAGGTGAGGTAGGGTGGAGTCAGCGTTCACATTCATCCCAAAGGTGTTCAGTAGGGATGAGGTCAGAAAACAACCACATATTGCAGGAAAGGTCAAGTGAACCAATACTTTTGGAAATATAATGTATACCAAGTGTATCACCAAGGCCATAATCCCAAACTGTAGGGAAATTCTAGCTCTGTCCTTGAAAACAACTCAAAATTATTGTGATGTTTTACAAATGACAAAATTAATGTTAATTAAATTAAGCACTTCGTGTTTTTTGGGTTGACACAATTCGCAACGCATTCGCCAGGAATCCTTTTTGACGCTGATTATTTCAAACATCTCCCTCATATATGGCCATGGGTGTTCAGGACTGTCCTCGTTGTTATTTTAACATTGGTGAGTCCCTCTGAATTAACATTAGCCATTCCTTTTGTAGGCGTGCTGCTCACTGTTAGCTCCGCTATCCTTAGTCTGTTTGATAGCTAGTAAATAATACACCAGTGAATGAGAGTGTGTGTGCCCTGCGATGGTTTGGCACTCCGTCCAGGGTGTATCTTGCCGTGATGACCGATGACGCCTGAGATAGGCACAGGCTCCCCGTGACCCGAGGTAGTTCGGATAAGCGGTAGAAAATGAGAGAGAGAGAGAGAGAGAGAGAGAGAGAGAGAGAGAGAGAGAGAGAGAGAGAGAGAGAGAGAGAGAGAGAGAGAGAGAGAAATACACCAGTCTCATGGTGAAAAAGCCGCACAATGATAGGATAGGCTGGAAACAGAGCTCAATGAGAAGAAATAATACTAAAAGTAACGTGTCTGTTTTGAAAATGTAAGAAGTAAAACATACAGATATTTGTGTAAAAATGTAATGAGTAAAAGTAAAAAGTTGTCCGAAAAATAAATAGTGGAGTAAAGTACTGATACCAGAAAAATTTACTTAAGTACAGTAACGAAGTATTTTTACTATGTTAGTATCCACCTCTGAATAATTATATTATATTATATTATATTATATTATATTATATTATATTATATTATATTATATCCCACTGTTATTCCGTTATCTAATGTGCCTGCTGGACGTAACATATGACTCTTAGTAGTTCGGATAAGCGGTAGAAAATGATTGAATGAATGAATGAATACTCCCAAATACTTGACATACTTCATATTCTGTTCTGTTGTTCATGTGGTTTAGAAAGTGTGGACTGTATTTCTGTAACTGCACAATCTGCAATCTGGCTGTAAAGTAAAACAGGTTTTTTGCGATTTATTCGCAATTTACAGAAGGACACAAATCACACGCTTTGTGGTTACTATGTAGTTTTTAAATATTTGTTTTTCCAATTATGCTTGATTTAATATAAAAAGAAATAAATAACGGGCCTACTAATAAATAAAAACAATAAGGAGTAAAATAATTAGAAAATATTTATGATTAAAAAAATTTATGATAAAATACAAAATGTCGCATCAGCTGCTTGTTAGTTCTATATAAATAAGAAGATATCCTGATATGTCAGCAATGCACACTTTGACAATTTTTTACCATATTGTGTGAATGCAAAATATTAAAAATGAATATATTTAATATTATGTAAGTATACTAGATGAAAATAGTTCTAATCATCATAAATGTGTTTTAAGAAAGCAGACTGTAAACACTCACTGAGACTTTACAGTTATCATTAAAATGTTAATAATAAAATGTCAGTTTAAATAAAAATAAATAAAATGTCATATTGTCATAGTGTGAATACAAAATATTATAAATGAATATATTTAGTTCTGATAAAAATAATGCTAGGATGCATTCTTGATTTCAAAAAAACAATTTACAAACCCCAATTACAGTGAAATTGGGACATTTTGTAAAATGTAAATATAAACAGAAAACATTGACTTGCAAATCCTTGTTGACCCTTACTGTATTTAATACACCACTACGACAATATATTTAATGTTCAAACTGGTCAACTTTATTGTTTTTTGCAAATATTTACTCAATTTGAATTTGATGCCTGCAATGTTCCAAATACAGGAGTTTTTTATCACATCACTTTTCCTTTTAACAACACTTAATAAGCGTTTGGGGACTGAGGACACTGATATTTGAAGCTTTGTAGGTGGAATTTTTTCCATTCTTGCTTGATGTATGACTTCATTTGCTCAACAGTCCAGGGTCTGTGTTGTCGTTTATTGCATTTCATGGGAGGCTGGCTTATGACTTTTTGAACAATCTGGATGGTCTTTCTCCCCGTTAGCCCGGAGGATATGTCCATGATTTCCAAAAACAATTTGAAATGTGGACTCGTCAAACCACAGGACACTCTGCCACTTTGCATCAATCACCTTAAATGAGCTCAGGCCTGGTGGTGTTTCTGGGTGTTGTTGATGAATGCCTTTTTATTTTCTTTGCATGGAAGAAATTTCACTTGCAATTGTAGATGTTGCGACTAACCGTGTTACTGACAACAGTTTTCCAGTGTTCCTGAGCCCACATGGTATTATCATTTACAGAATTTTGTCTATTTTTAATGAAATGCCACCTGAGGGATCAAAGGTCATGGGCATTCAGTGTTGGTTTACGGCCTTGTCAATTACGTGCAGAGATTTCTGTGAATTCTTTAAATCTTTTTATGATATTTTGGACTGTAGATGATGAAATAAATAAATTCCTTGCAACTGTATGTTAAGAAACATTGTTCTCAAAACTGTTGGATTATTTGCTCATGCAGTTTTTCATAAAGTGGTGAACCATGCTTGTGAATGACTGAGCATTTTGGGGATGCTCCTTCTATACCCAATCATGAAGCTCACCTCTAACCAATAAGTTTGTTTCACCTGTCGAATGTTGCAAACAGGTTTTTTCTGCTCATTCCTCAACTCTCATAGTCTTTTGTTGCCCCTCTCCCAGCTCTTTTGGAGCATGTTGGAGGCACCAAATTCAAAATGAGTGAATATTTGCAAAAAAACTAAAGTTTATCAGTCTGAACTAATATCTTGTCTTTGTGGTGTGTTAAAGGATTTGCAAGTCACCCTTACTCATTGAACCTACCTGGGAATCTTACAGCCTGGTTTGCTTGAATTTCATAACGTAAAAGCCTGTCCCGAGGTTCCTCATTTTGAAGCAAAACATATCTTGGATCAGGAAGTGTTTCTTCCACAGACAGCTTTGCATTCTGGCCTACAGTTAACATAGGAAATATAGTAAACACCAGGGCAGCAGTAACCAAACTGTACTGTTAATAATAACAACAATTATTAACAGTAATAATGACATTTAAAAAATAGAAAAACATTCTGCCAATAGCAGTGAGTTACTCAGTTTAAAATTCTGTAATTTATAAAATAAAATAATACTGATGATACTAATAATGAACTACAGAGGTTGGACAATATAACAGAAACAAATGTCAATATAGATGTTGGGGGATTCGTGCATCTTCACTGCTTTCACATTTTCAAAGTGTCAAAGTTGGACTAGCAGAGTAGTATCCAATCTGTAAATAAAATATTGCAATTCACATTTCACCAGGAATTTGCCGAAAACAATCATAGCCTGTAGAGACACATAATAAATATTATCCAGGTTAAAACTCTGAAGTGCACAAGACATGCTTTACATGCACCTTTATGGAACAAAATGGAATATTTTAGTAACCCAAAGATCATTGTCACTGTAAAGTATAAATAGTATAAATAAAGTAGAAATAGTCCAATCTAATTATCTATTAGATTATATAAGGCTTATTTAACTATTAGGTCCTAACTGAATAGGAATAGATAGACTGTATACACAAATTTAGTCTGCTGTTTTCGCAAAGGCGAAAATATTAATTTAAACAATCCTGTTATATTACCACCTTCTACTACTACTACTACTACTACTACTACTACTACTACTACTACTACTACTAATAATAATAATAATAATAATAATAATAGCCTTTACTCATATATATATATATATATATCTCCCCGGGCGCCGCAGCATAAATGGCTGCCCACTGCTCCGGGTGTGTGTTCACGGTGTGTGCGTGTTCACTGCTGTGTGTGTGCACTTCGGATGTGTCAAGTGCAGAGAACAATTTCTGAGTATGGGTCACCGTACTTAGCCGTATGTCACTGTCACACACACACACACACACACACACACACACACACACACACACACACACACACACACACACACACACACACACACACACACACACACACACACATATATATATGTATACACTAATATACATGTATACCCACCCCCACCACCACCATTATTACGATAATACTACTTTCCATCATCACCCTAGACACGATTTAAATAAAGACAAATGTAAGCTGGAGGCTGTCGCTATTTGTGCATGTTTAATTGAAAGTAAATACTAGCCATCAATGCTAGAAAACGTAAATCCGAAAACCATACAAACGTTGACACCAAGTATCTAATCGAAATAATGTCTACTTTAAGTCCATATATAATGTATATTTATATATCCATATACTTCCTATGATGCTGAAAAAATTAATAAAACTAATAAAAGCCCAGCAAAGCAATAGTTAAAAGGAAACATTAATAAACTAATCGGCTAAAATAAAGTTACTCATTAATACAAACTCATTAATCTCTTACCTTGTAAATTAGGCATAACGCTTAGGTAACAGAACTTCCAAAACATCAGCAGAGCAGAACTGGACATGACCGAAAAGTTTTCAGGAAAAAAGGAAAGTCGACCCTGCCCCGCCTCCGCCCCTTTAACATAACATATTATATTATATTATATTATATTATATTATATTATATTATATTATATTATATTATTATTTCTTTTTTCTTTTTTAGACTCTTATTTCGTTGCACAGTTTAGACAGCGTGCTTCAGGGGATTATATCTTAAAATATATTCAGTTGTATTTAATTCACTGTTCACCTCAAAATGAATGTACATTTTCCCTTGAGAAATAGCAGCGAGAATTAGAGTTCTTGCCTGTCCAGTAGGTTTATAATAACTGACTGACATCCCAAACAAGTATAAAGAATTAGAGCATTTAACCTAACAGTCACTACTCATTTTCTAGGTCTAGCTAGCACAGGCTTATTTCTGGCAAAATCATTTCAATCAGGTCACATCATCTGAAATATACGACAGTGATCTAATTAGATCTCCGAATTAATTTAGTCATTGAAATGTCCCAGAGCCTAAATTTTGTTTGTTTGTTTTTTTTACTTTTTTGTGCGCAATACTTCTTATTTCTAAGAAGAAATACCAGGGTTGTCTGATTTGTGCGAAATGTAATTCGTCATGAACATACTCCCAAACTTCGTATTCTGTTCTGTTGTTCATGTGGGTATAGAAAGTGTGGACTGTTTTTTCTGTAACAGCACAATCAGCAAACTACACAATCAGCAAATTACAAATCAGCAAATTACACGCTTTGTGGTTACTTTGTAGTTATTAAATATTTGTATTTCCAATTATGCTTGATTTAATATATACAGAAAAAAATCAATAAGAAGCCTACTAATAAATAAAAACAATAAGGAGTAAAATAATTAGAAAATATTTATGATTAAAATTTTTTAAGATAAAATACAAAATGTCGCATCAGCTGCTTAGTTCTATAAATAAGATGATATCCTGATATTACAGCAATGCACACTGTGACAATTTTTCACCATATTGTCATAGTGTGAATACAAAATATTAAAAAAATTTATATATTTAGTATTAAGTCAGTATACTAGATGAAAATTGTTCTAATCATCATAAATTTACAGTTTACAGTAATTCTAGCTCTTTTTTCTGTGTATAATTTGTGTATTTGTGTTAATCAGCTCTATATTATCTGTCAGTATCTGATAACCAGGTTTGGTTGGTTATTTTTGAGTGGCTGTCTGTTTTCAACACAACAAATGACTAATATGTCGTTGGGTTGGGTATGTTAGGGCCGATGGTAATAAACAGTGTATAAACAGATTAGTCTATAAACAAAATGTGTAATATAGACTAGTCACTATATGTACAGTCTTGTCACTATTGCAGGTGACCTGCTCAGAAGGAGTCGAAATGCATTCCAGGTTTTTGTAATATCTCAAATGATCTTGATACAGTTAAAAAACGTTTTGTTCATAATAACTGTAAATTGTGTAGTGCAAAAGGAAACGGTATCATATACATTACAATACGTGCAACTAACAGAAATGACTCAATCCGCTTGGGGAATTGCCTCATGAAAGTCAGTAAAGGTTTAGTTTCAATATCAATATATGCAATATCAATATTTTATTTACTTCAATATACCTTTAAGACATTAGATGTTCCTTCTGGTCTTTTCTTAAACAGCGCTTAACACTGTACTGAAAACCATTTTTCTCTCACATTCTCTTGACATAAATACTATTTAATGCTAAGATTCTTCAATGTTACTGTCTTAGTCATTTAAGCCAGGTCAAAGTTTTCTGTGGAAGACCCAAAATTTGTCTTTTAATAACATTGTGTTCATGCATTAATTTGTTGAGTTACAGGAGGTAAAAAAAAAACATAATGCTATAAATATTCTGGGAGTTTGCTTAGTAGGTGAAATAAGTTAACTAATAACTAATATTTTATATATTAGTATATATAAACAAATATTTTGTTCCTAGGTAACAAGTTCAGTGTGAAATAAAATCAGGGCTCTTACCTTTAATTGGTTAATTATAGGAAGCTTCTGTATTCGAGAGGAAACAAAGCGCCTAGTGCAATATTCAGGGTATGTAGAACAAGACATCAGTAGACCCATCTCCAACCTAATGAGATATAAAATAAAAGAATGTAATTTTTCTTTCGCTATTTCAATGCGTTCACTTCATAAAACGCTAACAGTAATAATCACGCGGTGTCGTTTTCCCGCGCGTGACGTAACAGTCAGTTTCATGACTGCTGACGTAAGTGAAAAAAAAATATTGTGATGCAATTTTGAAGGAAAAAACAAACAAACAAACCATAAAGCGTTTTTTTTTTGTCTGAGAACATAATTTTTGCCCCACCGACAAACGTATATTGGAACGGCCGGTTCTGATAATCTAAAATAAAAATTAAAAAAAATCCTCACAATGTAAAAAAAAATATCTAAATGTTAATCCATAAGATTTACACTTTATTTTTTGAAGGAAAAACATCAGATCTGATGCGACACTGAGTATGTCACAGTGTGGGTTTAAAATACCTGTACAACGGTTACAGATAGTTTCAGATAGTAAAGGTTATGAATGACATGTATTATCCAGTTTTTACCATTTGCCATTCCAACACCACCACTACCTTCAAGGTCTTCAGGTTGTACAGTGTCCCCAGACTGGTAGAAGGTCTCTAGCAATTTGGTACCTACATTGAAGGATGGGTGTTCACATGGTTGGAGTTGTGAAGAGGGGGGCTTATGAAAAGGTGTATGGCCACTGACCCTGAACTGAATCTACTGATGAACAGATTAAGTTCATTTTCCCAGTCCAGGCTTCCCTCAGATTGTTAATGGCTTATGTAGAAGCCAGTGATGTGGTTCATAAGAGTCCTGAAAACCCCTTTCTTCTTATTTACTAGCTACTACAGAAGACTGGTGAGTAACGGCTGAGTTTGGAAAAAAGCATACTTCCTTGACCAGTAATGTATAGTCTGTAACACATTCTGTCATTCCTTTTAATGTTCTGTGTCCACATCCTCATTATTTATTTGGTAACGATGCATTCCAGTATCTGAGTTTTTAGTACCGTGTGGTCCAGTCGGCAAAGAGTAAACAGTTTAAACACGTTTTATTTTATAGTTTTTGATTAGCTTCACTTTCTCCTAACAAAGCAATTATAACATGCCTTCATACTCAACATAAATTGTGTAAAATCTTAAATTGAGTAATACCCCTTACTTCTTTTTTATATTCTTGTTTATTTTCTTTTTAGTTATTTTTTCTATTTGGTACTGTGCTGTTTGATATTTAAAAAAAAAAAAAAGACAGCAAGCTCCTGAATAAGATAAAAACACATTGCTTCAGTAACATATCAAAGTTGTTTTATTAACTTTTTTTTAACAACATTTAAAATGTTTCAAAAATTTCCTTGGTGACATGGAAATAAAAAATACAATTCCACACAGATAAGACCACTGAATTAAAAAAATTATATATATAAAATTTATATTTATAATATTATATACAGTATATTTACATGATTTTTTTTAGTTTGGCCTACAAAAACATTCACAACCTAAATGACATAAATAAAGACACAGAGAAAAGCTTCATTTAAGGTGGTGAAAACAGAGATAATAAAATTAAGCAGACAGAAATAAAGAGGAATTAATCATAATATTGCAAAAATGCCCATGATTGGACTCATTTCAAATACATAATATTTATATTAAATATATTAAAAACTTTATATTAAGAGAATCTTGTTTTTGAAAGTGGGTAGGGTACCTTACTTACAGTATATTAATATAATCAATATACTAAATAATGTTAATGTATTATTTGAGATAATTGAATTAATATGTGCACATACTAGAATAGAGTAAATCGTGTAAGTGCATAGTGTAAAGTACCATCATTTTGGAAACCTAATACCATCAGAACAGGACAATAATTAAATTACAATAATGATTATAGGAAAATATCACTTCAGTTAAATTAAAAAGACAATACAAAAAACAACTTAGTTCAAGTGCAGAAGTGAAAGGGAAAAAAAGAAAAAAGATCAAATAGAAAAAAGTGCAAAAAGAGCAATGGCATTGTGCCAGAAAAAAAAATAGTGCTGTCGATAAATGAAAAACATTATAGTCTTAAACTACTGAAGGATCTATCAGGGGACTAAACCAAATAAATCAAAAAAATTAAACAATTAGTAATGGTTCAGCATTAACTGGTAACAACTGCCACCATTCAGTAATGGAAACTGCTTATCCAAAGATTTGTAAAGGCATGCTTTGGATAATTTGGTAATGCATCAGCCATATCAACAATACCAGGGTCTTGTAGAACTCTGGTTTATGAATGTTTCCAAGGCTGGTGTTGTTTCCTCCACAGACAGATTAATGTCTTCTTCCACTGTGAATAGAAATTGGAACATTTGAGAAAAACATCAACACTAAATTAATTACAGTTGTATTATTTTAATAGACTCATTTCTCATTAGGGGCTACAATAAAAGGATAGTCTTTGATGGTCCCCAATATACAAGTGGGACTGGATGTTACATCAATAGTAAATAAGTTGTAAAAGCTGTGAAACAAATTGAAACAATGATCAGAATTATATTAAAAATATTATATTGAAAATAACATTGTTTAATCTATTACAGGTTTTAAGCTTGGTTTGGGATTCTTCTCATTAGTGCTAACTGCATATGAAATCAAAAGAAAGCAGTGTATTTTTTTTTATTTTGTCTTTTTACATGTCAGTCTTTCAGTGACATTTTCATGTGCACCACATGATCAGCGCAATAGCATATGACAATCAGCCTAAAGGATTAGCCAAGGATTAACCAATCAGAGAAGCACATGGCAGCACAGCAATGTAGCAATGAGATTCAGATTTTGTTCCCATCAAAGAACATAATGTAAGAAACATGTAATCTCAGTGCTTCTAAATACAGTACGATAGTGCCACACAGGCTATTGAGTATTTCTGAAACTGCTGATGAAGTGAATCAGATTGTTGAGTGTAGCAAAAATGGTCATAGATTAATTTGACCTGAGCAGAAGGCTACAGCATCTGAAATAACCACTCACAAATGTGGTGTGCAGAAACATACAACAACAAATCTTGATATGGATGGGCTTCAACAGCCACGTTGTGGACCGCATTGGACTTCACTCCTATTGGTCAAAAACGAATGGGATTTTTTCCAACAATGTCATGGTCCAATCTCCAAAGGAAGTACTTCGAAACAAGAACGCAGATTTTTTTGATGTCTGATTGAACACACTAAAAAACAAGCAACTTTAAGGAGGAAAAAACCAAAACAAAAAAAAAAAAAACAAAAAAAAAAACAGACACACAAAGGTGAATTAGAGAGCTCTCAATGCTAGCTGAACTCATAGCATTTTGGCAGAGACATTAATACTGCCTGAAAAGCCATGTCAACGAGCTGCTCGGACCTGGCGCATTTAACTACTAAACTACTTCAAAACCAAGTCCCTATCTCAGATAACACAAATACCAATTACGGTACTTCACGTAATACTCAGTGAGAAATCTGTATTGCAACTTGAGTCTACGGATGTTAGTCTACATTCAACTCGGCCAATGTGCGTTTTGTGAATGGAGCCAGCAATAAAAAAAGTTATTTTAAAAAGACAAAAAGACAGGACAGGAAATTTTACAGGTCAGGTCAGAATATCTTCACCAAGGAGGTCTTTGGTGGGAAAATTGCACGAGTGTCTGCACTGATGAAACAGTAGCAGCAAAGGTCAGACCTGCCACAGGCTTCATTAAGACTTCAAGTGTGAAAGAGGAACCAACATGCAGCACAATCCAAGCAGCACATAAAACATTATTGCTCCACAAGGAGGTCCGATGTCTGTCGCTCAGCAAATTGCTGGCCCAAGTGTATGAGCGTGTTTTTACTAATGAGAGGTGCAATGAGGCAAAGCTGCTTGCAAGTGATTAGTGTATGCAAGGCTGGCATACGTGTCTGTTATATTTCAGAATTTGAATGCACTGAACACACAAATGCAAGGCTGATATGAAAACCTGCTCACAAGTAAGATAAAATAAACGGATTCCTTGCACCTCTGGCAGCAACATCTGGAAAGTGCATTTTTTTGGCCTTTCAGCCTCCACTGATTGCCTTGACTGGGTTAGGGACCTGTATAGCTCAGCAGCAGTTTTTGGACAGTACATAAAAGAACAGAGATCATCACAGTTTAAAGCTGAGCTTTGCTGATATACCTTCAGATTTTTTGGTCGGTGGCTGCCGAGGGGTTCCTCATTCTGGCATACAGCTATTTCGAAACTGCTCCCAATTTTCACAAAATATCTTTGTGCACTATGCTGAGCAAAAACTGTGTGTATCCACATTTCTGCCAGGCTTTATGCTTTGTTTCATCTAATCAGGCCCAGGTTTTACACCGAGTAAGTTTAAACAAATTAAGAGAATATATTATTATTATATATACCGTGTTAAGCTACAGTGTAATTTTGTAAAATTTTTGGTCCTTGGTGTGCCATGGATTTTTTTTCTCCCACACAAAGCCACTTAACCCATCTTGTCCTAGCTGATGTAAAACCGCCATGTACAAAATCAGAGATATTTGTGTTAAACATTAACAAAAGGACAATTAAACAGGCTGGATGTAAAGCACTTAAAGCCACAGACCAAAACAACATCATTGCTAAGACATACTCCTGAGCTCTCTTGTACAGAGGGTCTGCCAGCTATAATTATATCTAAAAAAGACAACAAGTATAAAATCTAAATAAACAAGCGTCCAAAATATACAAGACTGCTATGGAATTTACAAGTCACTAAAAAGGGCAAGTGGGGAAAAAAGGGAATAATACTTCTACTTTCGGCTGTTACTCATCACTTTACAGCTCTACCATTATAAGCACTCTTCTTCCTTTTATGGTTGACTCCTGTTACCTCACTGTTTTGCTTCCCTCCCTCTCATGCATACACATCTATTCAGACTTACTACAACTGAACAGACCACCACCTTACCAGTGCCCCTCCACCTACTCTGTACTTACTACAGATCACAACGTCATCCGCAAACATCATTGTCCACAGAGATTCCTGTCTGACTTCATCGGTCAAACTGTCCATCACCATAGCAAACAAGAAGGGACTTAAAGCTGATCCTTGATGTAGCCCCAACTCCACCTTGAGCTCCTCTGTCTAAGTGGAAAAAAGTGAATTAAAAGTAAATATAGAATGAACAGACTTTATACAAATGAGTCTGGGTATAATGAGTCTGGGTATTTCTAATACTAATCAGACTCAGCTTTATTCGCCAAGTGTGTACCACAGGCACTCTCCCAAACACTCTATACATATATAAACAGACTAAAGGGTAAAAAGATTAAAATATAAATTATATACAAGGTGAGGTTAAATTCATTTCTTGTGCCTAGTCAGCATGGTGCATTACAATTGTGAATACTGTACATTTATATAACCATAGAAATATATTTATTTACATGGGTTTTAGTAAAAGATAATGCACTGTATAATATTGCACTTTAACAGCCTGTATATGTAATATCAGATGTGCTAGTTGTTGTGTAACTGTCCTTGTGCCTAGATATTTTAATGCATAGTGATCTGACAGACTCACTCATAGCTGTGTAAAACTATCATCAGCTCCTGTGGGTAGATCAATCCTCCTTAATTGTTGGAGGAAGAGAAGTACTAGTATTGTTGTATTAGTATTAAGCTAGAATTAATCAAGGATCTCACTAAACATTTTTAATTAGTGGCAATGACAAAGCAAACTTACATGTTTGTGCACTTAGGCTACTAGACACATTCTTTATAATATTACCAAGTTGATTTTAACTACACAGTGCAAAAGTAACATCTTCGAATGTGAAAATTCTTGAATGTAGTCAGATTTATCTAGTATTTTATATTGCAATTATTTAATTACTTAAATTAGCTACATTATCTGCAAAAAGAACAAGACTATTTGAAGACTAATTAAATTAGAGCAAATGTCTACAAACAGGTTTTAATAATAATATATTTGGTTTGTTGAAATCTTCTATTAGGGAATGCTTGATGCATTTCACTCTTTAAAGATATTCTCATTTGCCAGAGGTCATTTTTTCAGTGCTTTATTTTGCCTCTGATTGATTAGGGATGCCATTTAGAAGAGTGGGCTTCATAAAGCTGTAGATAAACTAGGACTCACAGTCTTCCTCATCTCAGAATCTCTCAGACTATGAAATACAATACAATAAATGCCCGGACATTTTTGCAGCATCTATGTTTTTTATGTCTGTTAATTACCATAATGGAATATAATCTAGCCATGGGGGTCACAGTCCAGTGACTTCTGTGCCGGTCCCAAGCCCGGATAAATAGACCAGGTTGCATCATTAAGGGCATTAGGCATAAAACATGCCAAATTTAACCATGCGAATCGTCAGTACAAATTTCATACCGGATCGATTGAGGCCCAGTTTAACTCCGGGCGCCGTTGACCTACAGGGCGCCGGTGGAAATTGGGCTACTGTTGGTCAAAGAAGTAGAGGAGGGAGGAGAGTGCACAGACAGAGAGAAGAGGAAAGGTAAGGGTGTAGGACTGAGAATAGGAACTCTGAATGTTGGTACTATGACAGGGAAAGGTAGAGAGCTGGCTGATATGATGGTGAGAAGGAAGATGGATATACTGTGTGTACAGGAGACCAGGTGGAAGAATACCAAGGCTCGTAGTATAGGAGCAGAATTCAAGCTGTTTTATTATGGTGTGGATAGTAAGAGAAATGGGGTAGGTGTGATCCTGAAGGAGGAGTTTGTGAGGAATATTCTGGAGATAAAGAGAGTGTCAGATAGGGTGATGAGTTTGAAGTTAGAGATTGAAGGGGTGATGTTGAATGTTGTTAGTGGTTATGCCCCACATGTAGGTTGTGAGTTAGAGGAGAAAGAGAGATTCTGGAGTGAATTAGATGAGGTGATGGAGAGTATTCCCACAGGTGGGAGTGGTGATAGGAGCGGATTTTAATGGACATGTTGGTGAGGGGAACACAGGTGATGAGGAGGTGATGGGCAAGTTTGGAGTTAAGGAAAGGAACCTTGAAGGAAAAATGGTAGTGGCCATTGCTAAGAGGATGGACATGGCTGTGGTTAACACTTATTTTCAGAAGAGGGAGGAACATAGAGTGACAAGAGTGGAGGTAGGAGAACACAGGTAGACTACATCCTATTTAGATGAGGCAATCTGAAAAAGTTACTGTAAAGTGGTAGTGGGAGAGAGTGTAGCCAGACAGCATAGGACGGTGGTGTGTAGGATGATGGTCTGTAAGATGGTCACTCTTGATGGTCCGTAAGATGAAGAGGTCAAAGACAGAGAACAAAACCAAGTGGTGGAAGCTGAAAAAGGAGGAATGTTGTGAGGAATTTAGACAGACGTTCTGGGTGGTCAGGTAGTGCTGCCAGATGACTAGGAAACTACAGCAGAAGTGATTAGGGAGAAAGGTGCTGGGTGTGTCATCTGGAAGGAGGAAAGAAAATAAGGAGACTTGGTGGTGGAATGAGGAAGTTCAGGATAGTATCCAGAGGAAGAGATTAGCCAAGAAGAAGTGGGACATGGACAGGACTGAAAAGAATAGACAGGAATATAAGGAGTTACGGCGCAGAGTGAAGAGGGAGGTGTCTAAGCAGAAGGCATATGACGAGTTGTACACTAGGTTAGACACTAAAGAAGGAGAGAAGGACTTGTACAGGTTATCTAGGCAGAGGGATCGAGATGGGTAGGATGTGCAGCAAGTTAGAATTATTAAGGATAGAGATGGAAAGGTGCTTACAAGTGAGGAGAGTGTACAGAGGAGATGGAAGGAATACTTTGAGGTGCTGATGAATGAGGAAAATGAGAGGGAAAAATGAATAGAAGGGGTGAACTCTGTGGAACAGAAAGTATATAAGATTAGAAAGGATGAAGACAGGAAGGCTTTGAAGAGGATGAAAAGTGGAAAGGCAGTTGGTCCTGATGTCATCCCGGTAGAGGTCTGGAAGCGTGTAGGAGAGGCAGCAGTGGAATTTTTAACTAGTTTGTTCAACAGGGTTTTAGAAAGTGAGAGGATGCCTGAGCAATGGAGAAGAAGGGTGTTGGTGCCGATCTTTAAGGATAAGGGTGACGTGCAGAGTCTCAGCAATTATAGGGGGATAGCAGGGAGCAGGTGGAGGAAAACCTGGAGAGGTGAAGGTTTGTGCTGGAGAGAAGTGGAGTAAAAGTCAGTTGTAGTAAGACTGAGTACATGGGTGTGAATGAAATGGAGGGAAGTGGAACAAGTAAGGTTACAGGGTGAAGAGGTGAAGAAGGTACAGGAGTTTAAGTACTTGAGGTCAACAGTCCACAGTAATGGAGAGAGTGGGAAAGAGATAAAGAAGCGAGTGCAGGCAGGTTAGAATGGGTGGAGAAAGGTGTCAGGAGTTCTGTGTGCTAGGGAAAGATCAGCGAGAATCAAGGGGAAGGTGTATAGGACAGTGGTGAGACTGGCCATGCTGTATGGTTTAGAGACAGTGTCACTGAAGAAGAGACAGGAGTCAGAGCTAGAGGTAGCCGAGCTGAAGATGTTGAGGTTCTCTTTGGGAGTGACATGATTGGACAGGATTAGGAACAAGTACATCAGAGGGACAGCTCATGTTGGACATTTGGGGGACAAAGTTAGGGAGGCCAGATTAAAATGGTTTGGGCATGTTCAAAGGAGGGAGAGCGAGTATACTGGTAGGAGAATGTTGGACATGGAGCTGCCAGGCAGGAGGCAAAGAAGAAGGCCAAAGAGGAGGTATATGGATGTAATTAATGAGGATATGAAGCTAGTGGGTGCAAGTGTTGAGGATGCATTAGATAGGGATAGGTGGAGAGAGATGATTCGCTGTGGCGACCCCTGAAGGCAAAAGCCGAAAGAAGAAGAAGAAGAAGAAGAAGAAGAAGAATTGACATAATGGAATATGAGAAGTTTATGTTTCATGTTGTCACTATCAGGGTATATGAAATCAGGAGATACCGAGTACCAGTATAGGTAACAATGTTCCTACACTTGTTCCCTTAATACCAATTGGAAGCCACAGACCACATGCATATAGCCGACCACGTGTATCGCTTCACGGAGAGATTCCATGGATTTGTTCTGCTGGTGCAAATTTACACTCAGAAGAAATGGAGATTCATCACACCAGGGTACGTTTTTCCAGTCTTCATCAGAATGTTTCCTTTTTATAGCACCTTTCTGATTAAACACTAGAAAATGCCATGTATGAAAATTCCACGAGAGCAGTTATATAAATACTCAAAACCAGCCCATAAATACTCAAAATCAAGCTGTAGTTAAAATCACTGAGATCACTAATTAAAAATCACAGATTTTTTTTAACCCATATTAATGGTTGATTTGAACATTACCTGACTCGTATTTTATGCATTACTTTTCTGCCACACAATTGGCTGATGAGATACTTGCATGACTAAATAGGTGTACAGGTATTCCTAATAAAGTGCTGAGATAATGTATATTTCCACTGTGGAAGGCTTGAAAGTGTGTCAATTTATTAGCTACAAGAGCTAATACCTACTGTTGTGTTTATTTAGAAAAATTACTGCATATCATTACTGTGTACAGTTAGTACAAACGTGAATTTACCTGACTCTCCACAGCGAAAGCATGTGAACAACCTGAGGACTGCTTCTATTGTGCGCTGAATCCAAGTGGACCTGGGAACTGGAATGAAAAATAAGGATTAATTGAGGTACTGAGAAACCCATTAAGCTACAGGTTTGTTTGTGTTTCCCCCCTGAGGACATCTATTTCTCAGAAATGCAAAAATACTCCATTAAGTTATTAAAGTAATTAAAACAAAGGAAAGTGTCACTAGCTAAGCCACATCACCATGACTGTGTCTAAATCAGCTTCCTAGTTCAGTAGTCAGGGCACTGATCAGTTCTTTTTGTTGGCCATTTTAAGGGCTGCCACAATTACATTTTTTCCCAGCTCAAAAAAAAAAATATACGAGTGCACAATGAGTGTTCAAAAACCAGGAAGCCTCATGCCAGTGGTTAATGATAGTAATAATTTAACAAAGTATCGATACCAAAGCTCACAAACAGGACGGGAAACTAAACTGTAAAACCTTTAAAGTAAATTACTATTAAATAATAATAGCAACAACAATAACAACAGGAAGCTACACGGCGGCTCGTGCCCCATGTAGGGCCTCCTGGGCGCATGAACCACAATTAATGTAACACGTGTAATATTGTGTTTCTTATCGTATCTGAAGACGTTTTTAGTAAGCAATCAAAGTTTGCATACTGTCAGAATGAGTGTTTATAACCATTTCTCCATGTTGACATGTTGACGTGACTGCGTCACAGCTATCTAACCCTACCATTTAAACGTACCAACAAAGGCACGTGTCTAAATAGTAAAAGTAACGTTTTGTCCACCATAGTAACTGTTAGCGACAAATAAACCCAAGAGATACCAAAATACTAAAACCGGGAGAATTTAAAGGTTAAATCGTGTTTAGGAAT
Source organism: Tachysurus fulvidraco (assembly GCF_022655615.1). NCBI lineage: Eukaryota > Metazoa > Chordata > Actinopteri > Siluriformes > Bagridae > Tachysurus > Tachysurus fulvidraco. The sequence goes on along the minus strand of NC_062532.1, from coordinate 13,292,914 downwards.
CGGGGAATTCCTGGACGTGTTCGCTTTACCGGGGCGTGTTGTATAGGTCGGAACATCGAGCATTAACGCGACTGACCACCTGATAACTCATGCATTTATCCACTTACCGCTATTATTTAACTCCATAGCGAGGTTTAACCGTTAAAACAAATGAACAGTTTTGGCTGTAAAGGATTCTTGTGTCCGTCTGACTCAGGGAAAAGTTGCAGCTCTCGCTTTTCTCTCGCGCGCTATGTTCTAACTGTGACGTACCAAATATTAACCAATTGAATGAAAGGACGGCCTCTCTCATCTTTCAGGGCCAAGTTATTTAGATTATTCAGGGATAAGTTATTTAGAAATTATTTTAGATATACTTACACCTGTTTAGAGATATTTTTTCTGAGAATGTATCCAGTTTAGGAATAATTGTCTCAATAATTGAACAAGAATCTCTCTCTCGCGCGCGCGCGCACACAATTAGCTCGTATATAATAAATACAAATAAATTTCCTACTAAATTTGCTATTACTGCAAATCAAGTTGCTAATCATGTTACTTACCTTCAAGTAAAACCAAAATGTCGATCCACTCTTGTTTCGTCCGTATTATTTCTGCATTTCAAACAAATAAAGAGCGATAAAAAAATCCAAATGCATTAAATAGAGTGTATTGCATATGCGCACTTTCAGCTCACAAAATTAAATAAAGCAATCCAAATCCATACATTGAAAGAAGATGCAGCATGTTTGCTGTGCACAGACTGAATGAATCTTCGCGCGAAGATTTCCCGCGTAAATGACGTCAAACCTAAGGTGCGTTCAAACGTCCGTCTATATTCATGCGCGATATATAGTTTGTTTAAACGTTCAGTCAAATTGTTTTATTCAATTCAGTCAAATTATTTTTTTCGCCAGTGTGTACAATTTAAACGACATCTAACAAAATTGCTTTTAAGTCTCTATCGACGAATACTGGTTTACTAGGTTACAGGTTTGTACAAAGTCTCTAATGATCATCCTATATACAAAATCAATGCTCTTAACTTTAAATTATACGAATGTTACTTTTTATGTTCTTTTACTCTTCTTCTAGTTTATATAGCTATCAACAAAAGCAGAAAAACATTTTTTTAATGAAATACTCTCTTAAATGTAGTGGAACACTAGGAAAACACGAATTTAAGCAGCGCTTGAAGGAAGCACGGGAGACCACGCCCACGCTCAGTTTGATTGGTGCATTCGGTTACTCCTACAAAGGAAGTACAAGGCCATACGTCAGTCCGCCCCGTGGCCTCCGCTCAACGTCACTGGTTTGTGCAACACGTTCCTCTCGGCTTTGACAGCAGAAGCGCCATGTCACTTCGCGTGATTATTCGTCAACTTAAAAATCCTCTTAGAGACACTTTTAGGAGCCAGAATGTCAGTTCTATCGCGCACGCGAGGTCGGTGCTGGAGGGCGAACTGGAGACGATCCGCGCTGCAGGGACCTGGAAAGGGGAAAGAGTCATAACGTCCAGTCAGGGACCGCATATCAACGTGGAGGGCAGTCGTGGCGGTGAGCGATGGGAATGTTTCTGGGAAATAACTTTATTCATACTTCTATATGACTCGAAATATTGCAATGGTCTTTCTGTAGCATTTGCTTAGGTTATGCAAATCCACACTATCCCGAGTTGGAAGTTGATTTCACGAGTGAGAAAAAGTATGTGTGTGTGTGTGTGTGTGTGTGTGTGTGTGTGTGTGTGTGTGTGTACAAGTCTGGACATTTAAGTGTTACATGGTGTGTAATTATTTCACTTGCAAATGGCAAGTAACTTTGACCAACCTAAAGTAAAACTTTAACATTATAAAAAAAAAGGAAAAATGTTTGAGAAGTAAATCCCTTAAATATTACAATTTTAAATTGTGGATAATACAATGATTCCCCCCTAGGGACGTTTTAACTCCCCCACAAAGGATCATATATCTCTTAGTGTTCTGGCAATGCCCCAGGCTTGGCATTGTTACATAACCGTTCATTTTGTGCAAATAAGTCAAACAGTTAAATGTCACTGTATAATTTACACTGTGTTTAATGTCAGACAGTTGTGGTCTACATTATGGTAACAAAATCAATGAAAACTCATTAAGACTGTATGAGACATGTTTAATATTATATTTAGCTAAATCCACTTGTGCCTGTTTGTTACACTCACTTTGTTAGTAGGGCCATTATTTTCTGTTCTCATGTCTAAAGAGTCATTTTGTGAACCAGACAATTCTTCTGCTGTCCCATCATTGTTTAATGTAATTAATTTTTGATTGTATCTTTACACATTTTAGATATATTGAACTTTTGTGCCAATAACTACCTGGGTCTGTCCAGTCATCCAGAGGTTATTAAGGCTGGAATTGAAGCACTGCAGAAATACGGAGCTGGTTTGAGTTCAGTCAGGTTCATCTGCGGGACACAGGTGAAGAAAGAGATTATTAGACAAATGAATGACATGAAACTGTGACTTTTGTGACCAAGCAATCAGGCAATTTTTTTTTTCTTTTTTTAACCAGGATCTTCACAAGCACTTAGAGAAGAAGATAGCCGAGTTTCATGAAAGAGAAGACTGCATCCTGTATGCAAGCTGCTTTGATGCCAATGCTGGTCTCTTTGAGGTATTTCAACCTTCATAATTGTATATGTCTAACAAATGAGAAGTCAACATGGGTGAGATTAAGACACCAAAAGGTGATATTTATTTAAATCATAACCAAATTGTTTTTTAAACAATCAAGTCGAAATTCAAATCATAATTAAATAAAACAAAATACACTAAAGCAGGGGTGTCAAACTCAAATTCACAGTGGGCCAAAATATAAAACTGAGATAAAGTCACGGGCCAAACTGAATATTTATTGAAAAATTAACTGCAAATGATATGTAATGTTCAACCTTTTTCATATCTAAACAAACTTAGTTTTGCTTGAACACAGGATTTGGAACAACCAGAGCTTGATATTACAAACATATAAGAAATTAAATTTGAAATAAAAGACACATCAATGGTATTCATTTCTTATTTAAATAAATAAAATAAATTATGCCTCTCTCTCTGTATCATTTTAAGTTCCTTTTTGAAGTGGATCTTTTTCAAAACCAACAACAAAACAACCAAAAATAATAATTCCAAAAAAATCCAACTTTTTGACATGCCTTGGAGTAGAAAAAGCATAAAGAAAACCTATATTCAAACTCAGTTTTTTACACTCTGTTTCGTTTCATAGTGTCTTCTTATGTTATATTCTTTCGTTACAGACACGTTAGCTCCGTTAGCACACAAGACAAACAGGTCTGTGCTTTATATTCGTGAACAGATAATCTGCCTCCCACCTGTCTTGAAAGCTCCTATTGTCCATCTTTCGTTTGGCCATTTTTGTGGTGGGTGGAATTAACTTGCCCGATGTGACTGTAACGTGGTTGTTAACGACTGTCAACAGAGAATGAGGAGCGCTTGCTGTTCGTGACTACGCGTCAATACAGTGGCAAGGCATTCTGGGTTTTGTAGTATTAGCGGAGCATGTGGCTAGCCAGCTGTAATGTACATTTGATATGATGTCTCTTGCCAAATACAACCCGCGGGCCTGAGTTTGACACCCCTGCACTAAAGTTAACATCAAGCTAATTATTTTTAAAAAAGTAGATTAAATTAAAAGTGCATGATTTGCAGAGAAAATAACCCACATTATAACTCTTAGCGACCTAATGGGTACCAGACAGAAGTATTGGAAAAACCTAGAGAGATAGGAATGGACACTCATTATTGTTTTAGCTTGTATGCTTGCAGTTTAATTATGGTGACACTGTTCTTGAAGAACAGGAAAATTGTGTCCTGTAAACTCCCAACTGTCCGGGAGGAAAATGTTGTAAAAGCGCAGAATAGATAAAAGGTGTATGATTTTGTGGAAGCATGCAAGTTGTTTCGGACCAATTGTCAATAAACTCTGTTTTTACCCTGCACCATCCAGTCTAATGAATCTTTTAGTGTAACGTACAGTAACCTTGCAAATCAAGTACATCTAAATAAAAATAAAGACTTAAATGTCTTTCACATTTATGCAGATATAAAATACCACATCTCATTGCCAAAACACTGTCCAGTGGCTTGCTGAAGTTTACTGAAGATGCAAAAGTCATGTGCACTACTGACTAAGGGAAACGAATGAATATAATCATTCGTTTTCCTTAGTTGGTATAAATGCACTTAACTAGCTAACTAGTCCATTATAAGCTATAAATGTTGAATGTAATATGAAAATATTTCTTGTTTCCAGGTTCTCCTGGGCCCAGATGATGCTGTGTTATCTGATGAACTAAACCATGCTTCAATCATTGACGGAATTAGATTGTGTCGGGCACAAAGGTTTCGTTACAAGCACATGAACCTGGATGATCTGGAGGAAAAACTGAAAGAATCCCAGGTAGACACATTGGTTATACCTATGCTCTGTAAAAGAAAAAGTCACTAGCTAATCCACCCACACCATGAGTGTGTCTCAATCAGCCCCCTAGTTCAGTTGTTCGGGCACTGATCAGTTTTTGTTAAACATTTTAGGGGCTGAATCAATCGCAAAATCTTTCAAGTGCACTAGAACATTTGCTTCTGAAAAATAATCCCACAATGCACCTCAAAAACCACTATAAACGCTCACTATGTTCCATTACTGGAAAAGAGCCGAAAAGAAAACTTACATTAGTGTTTTTTTTTTTGAAGGGATATGTAACATAATAATGAATATTTTTCATAATATACTTTAAACAAACATTAACATAATTTTGCAAACATTAGAGAATTAATGTCAGGAAGATAGCAGTGTCGTCTGTTGTTAAAAAATACCCATGTTGTTGATGTATTGATCTTCTATGACATTAGTACTAAATCTAAATACCTCTGGGGTTGGGTTTGATTCTATCTCTGCCTTGTGCCTTGTGTGTGTGCAGAGCTTTCTTTTTTTTCCTCCATGCTTTGCTGTCTTTCATGTACTCTTGAGGGATCTTGGGTACTGAGGGATCTGGTAGCCTAGTGGGTTATGATGTTGGATTAATGATTGGAAGGTCATGTGTTTGAATCCCAGGTCCACCAAAGTGCCACTTCTTAGCCCCTGAGCAAGGCCCTTAACCCTCAATTGCTTAGTTGTATAAATTGAAATAATAATGTAAGTCACTCTGGATAAGGGTATCTGCTAAAAGCCATAAATGTACTCCCAATTTCCTCCTCAGTCCAGAGACATGTGTTGTAGTCTGATTGGCATTTCTAAATTTTCTGTAGTGTGTGAATGGGTCTGTGCATGTGCAATTGTGCCCTGTGATAAGTTCACACCCTTTATGCCTTTAGGGTCCCCACGAGCCTGTGTAGCAGTACATAAGATGGATGGATGGGTATATCAACAAGCTTGACAAATTCCACCCCATCCCTAAATCATTAAATCTTTAGGTTTTATAACTCAAGCTGCTCAAAAATTGCTTGCAGTACATGCTAAACTTCTGTATAATTAATTTGACAAGCAAGATTTTTTTTTTCTAAAAACTTTTTACTGTGTTCAATTGTTGGTTCAAGGAAGGGTGCATCAGGGATTAAGTCCACAACTTTGCATTAGATTAGACAGTGAAATGAGCAGAGTTGGAGACTACAATTGTTTCATACAAGGTATAATTCAGTGATACAAATATTTATAATTATTTATAATGTTTGTTGCATCCTTAATAATACATGCCCTATTTTCCCCACACATAGTCCTGCCGGCTTAGGCTGGTGGTAACTGATGGAGTTTTCTCTATGGATGGTGACGTGGCTCCTTTGGTGGGTATCTGTGATCTTGCTGAGCAGTATGGAGCGTTGGTCTTTATTGACGAATGCCATGCAACAGGATTCTTGGGTCTTCGTGGCCGGTGAGTAGAAGACAATTATGATAAGTGTTATGAATATTTATCATAAAAAAACAGTTCATAAATTATACTATTGATTCATCAGTGGCTTAGATAATGAACTTGATCCAGAAAATCCCCTTCAATGTAGGTCTCTATATTAATCTGCAAGTCTAATGTAATGATTTTGACAATAGTTTGTATTTTCATGCAGAGGTACTGATGAGCTGCTGGGGGTGATGGACAGAGTGCACATAGTGAACTCCACTTTGGGAAAAGCTCTTGGAGGGGCAGCAGGTAAGTGTTAATACAACTTTAGTTTTTGGATTATTTCAGCATGAGGTGGGACTGGTGAGGTTGTACTGATTTTGGGCAATGTTTTCCCAAGATGTATTACGTTACAATTATTACATATATATCAATTCTGTATCAAAGCAGTTAAATATATAACATATTTGCTGTTGTGTCTTTAGCTGCAGTTTAAGTGAAAAAAATTTAAACAACCCACTGGAAAGAACTGTTACTTTCCCATTGTTTAAGACCTCTTGTTTGTGGAAAGTTGCCATAGTTTTTTAGGACTATTATTGACTCAGCAGTGTGTTTCTATGTTTGTTTTTGATACATCATATATATATATATATATATATATATATATATATATATATATATATATATATATATATATATATATATATATATATATATATAAACCCTAACTTCAAAGATGTCCTTCGCATTTCAGGTGGTTACACAGTTGGACCAAAACCTTTAATCGACCTACTCAGGCAGCGCTCTCGTCCTTACCTTTTTTCCAACTCTCTCCCACCTCCAGTGGTGGGCTCTGCCACTCGTGCAGTGGAACTACTAATGGCATCCAATGAAATTGCACAGAGCATGGCCTCCAAAACCATGAGGTAGGAGTTAAGGGTACAAATATCTAATGGGGCATAAAGGGAGAATTGCACAGGCTATAATTTTTCTTATAGTTGAAATGAGATAAGCATTTTGTGTTTGGTCAAGTGAAAGTGAGCCAACAATGAGCCAGCAAGGACATGATCCAGATATCTGAGTTTCATAACACCTTGACAAAAGTTCACACTGTGAATGAAAACAAGTCTCTGATTACACCCTCCAGGTTCAGAAACAGTATGACACAGGCAGGGTTCACCATCGCAGGCACAGCTCATCCAATCTGCCCTGTGATGCTGGGAGATGCTCGCTTGGCTTCCAACATGGCTGATGACATGCTGAAACTTGGTAAAACCTCGGATTTAACCGTTTTCTGTCATTTTATAGTAACTTTTTATCTTGAAATGATCATGTAGAATGTTATAACCTAAAGTGAATTATAGATGCTTTAAAAAAATCCCTAAATATAAGTGAAAGTATGACACATTGCTCAATTTACGCCTGTGATTTTCTTTCTCTTCACTTTTCCTTAGGAGTGTATGTGATTGGATTCTCCTACCCTGTGGTTCCCAAAGGAAAAGCTCGTATCCGGGTCCAGATCTCAGCCGCACACACCGAGTCAGACATTGATCGTGCTGTAGATGCCTTTATACAGACTGGCCGAAAGCATGGCGTCATATCATAGAGTTTGTGCTCAACTATTAGTATAACTGGATGCCTTTAACAGAATTACTTGTAGAAAAAGCAGCTCTAAGGAAATGGACTGTTACAATGAGATGTGATATTAGCTTAGCAATTCTGCTGAGATGCATAGTGTGAAATTTTGAGTTTGCAATAATAAATGCTTTTCTCAATATTATATTTGCCTTTCATGTCTTTTTTGTTTTGTTTTGATTATGTATACAAAAAAAACAGAAAGTGATGGACAATAACAAATCTGTTGGAATTTGACACATTTGTTAATTGAGTTAGTTGTACTTATTCAAGCATTTTTTTATGTATTTATTCAGTTGCGTTATTTAAATGCCATTTGTTAATTTTCTCGTATATAAACCAAAGAAAGATGTTGAAATAAGAAGCAAAACTAGTATACTAGGAAAAGATAATGTGGCCAATTGGTTACAGGGGGCTCACTGATAATGTCTCAAACTCCTGTAAAACTTGAGGAAGACAGGAATTCCAAAAGAGATGGTGAATTAGGAGAGCCGAGAGTGACCATTCTCCAATGTCTATTAATAGATACTCTGTGGAGATCATCAAGAGCACCATATTCCTTTGTGTTCATCTGCCAGAGAACTTCACCTGATCACTCAACACCAGCTCCATCAGCAAGAAAGCCTATCTCCCTTCCCCATACTGACCATGTTTTACAGAGGGACCATTAAGAGCATCCTAAGCATCTGCATCACTGTCTGGTTTGGGAATTGCACCGTCTCGGATTGCAAGACCTTGCAGCGAATGGTGAAGATAGCTGAGAAGATAATTGGAGTCTCTTTCCCCTCTATCACAGACATTTACACCACATGCTGCATCCACAAAGCGAACAGCGTTGCGGATGTGCCCACACACTCCTCACACACACTGAAAAAAGTTAGCAAAGCATTCAGGCCCCCACAACCAGACTGTGCAACAGTTTGTATCCTCAAGCCATCAGGCTTCTCAACACCCAGAACTGAACTGCACCAATCTGGCAGGCACACACACACTCAGTTAATATAAAGCTGTTTACTACACCACCCATACAAACAGTGATAATAAATACATCTATAACAATGTTATAAGCGATCTGTCTCGTAGTGCAACATATTGTTTGCGCTGTCTGTCTTGCACTGTATGCACTTTACTGTTAGTCCTTAGCTATGTGTTGTTTTTTGTTTTATGCCCCACTATGTTGTTTTATGTAGCACTATGGACCTGTAGAAACGTTATTTAATTTCACTATGTACTAAGTATGGTTGAAATGACAATAAAAGCTTTGCAAATCAAAACATATTTTAATGATTATGTTTTGCAAATCAAAACATAATCATTAAAATATCAAAATATATCTGATATATTCTTTTGATCATAAACGTCAACGTGCTGTCAAAATATGTATGGTCACTTTAAACTTCATTACACCACAGAGTGCGCCATTTTATACAATAAACGCCATTATTGTTCATAGCCCCGGATTTTTCGCGCCACGAGAGTCGTTAATCCCCGCCCCTTTTGACGTTCCCGGAGCCGTGGACCAATGTGTCATTCACATTGTCAGCAGTGGGCGTAGTCTAACTTAAAAACAGAGGCGGTCCCAAAAGTTTTGCCGCGAAACGAGCAGCGTGGTAGGCATTTTGTGTGTGCTGGAGTGCGGTGTGAGGTCTGTAAGGGTTTAGATTGCGTATTGAGTAAGCAGTGTTTTTTTTTAGTAAGACACTTGCACTTGAAGCAAAGGAAAATGTCTGGATTTGACGATCCGGGAGTTTATTACAGTGACAGCTTCGGTGGAGGACAAAGCATCGGAGACGAAGGGACCCTGAAACGCAGTCAAATCAAAAAGCGCTTTCGGGAATTCCTGAGACAGTTCAGGGTCGGAACGGATCGCACCGGCTTTACCTACAAATACAGGTACAGGAAAGAAAATCAGGACCAAGTAACATTACCGCTGTGTTTTCTCCACTGTTTAGTGACGTCACACGTTATACAATGTTGTGTTCTACAACTTATTTGATTTATCAAGATCAAAACAGTGAAAGAGTTTGATTTAATTACGTGCATTGATGTTTTAATTCTTGTCTAGTCGACTTTTGTTTAGGGATGTGGTAGCTTAGTGGTTCAGATGTTGGACTACTGATAAGAAGGTAATAAGTTCGAATCCCAGCTCCACCAAGCTGCTACTGCTGGGCTACTGACCAAGGCCCTTAACTGTCTATTGCTCAGTTGTATAAACTTAAGTAAAATTGTAAAAAAAAAAAAAAAAAAATGGTTGGAAGGTCATGGGTTTGAATCCCAGGTCCACCAAGCTGCCACTGCTGGGCCCCTGAGCAAGGCCTTTAACCCTCAATTGCTCAGTTGTATATTGAAATAAATTGTAAGTCACTCTGGATAAGGGTGTCTGCTAAATTATGTAAATGTTTATTATGTGGCCATTTTCTGCAGAGATGAACTCAAGAGGCACTACACTCTTGGAGAGTACTGGATCGAAGTGGAAATGGAAGATTTGGCCAGTTTTGATGAGGATCTCTCAGATTGCCTGTACAAGCTGCCCACGGAAAACCTGCCTCTGGTGAGCACCTCCATCTCTACAACAGCTTCAAACAAGGAGTCATTGCAGAATGCAACAGCAACCTGCTAATGAATGTTTAAATAAAAAATACAGCAATATAGTTTAATATATAATTAGTATATTTATATATTAAATATTATAATGTATAAATATAATTATATATTATAGTTTCCTACAATTTGAGCAGCTTTTTATGTTTGGTTGTGATTGACAGCTGGAAGAGGCAGCACAGGAAGTAGCAGATGAGGTTACACGTCCCAGGCCAGTAGGAGAAGAGACTGTGCAGGATATCCAGGTGATGCTGAAGAGTGATGCACATCCTGCATCTATTCGCAACCTGAAGGTAAGCTCCAGAAATGTCTTCAACTCTGCTCTGCAAAGTAACAAAAAATTAAGCTTTACTATTAACAGTTACAAAGCATTGACAGCGTTGATGTGCCTTTCTGTAAATTCATTAACTTCTCACATAAAGCATTCACATATCAAATATTACACACACTTCCTTTCAGCTTGAGAGTCTAACGGAAGAATTGGCTGCTACCATAGACACAATATATTAGACTATATATATATATATATATATATATATATATATATATATATATATATATATATATATATATAGGACTACTGTCAGAGCTGCTGATATAGAAAATGAATCAGTTTCTTCTAACCAGTCAGATTTTAACTTCGTATATGTATCCATGTACAAATATTGCCGTTACTGTTCATTCATTGTTAACCATGCTTGTGATTTTTACCACAGTCTGAGCAGGTGTCTCGTCTGGTAAAGATTCCTGGTATCATCATCTCCTCTTCAGCAGTGAGGGCAAAAGCCACTAGAGTATGCCTGCAGTGCAGAGGGTGCCGTTCTGTCATCAGTAACATCCCTCTGCCACCTGGCCTACAGGGCTACGCTTTGCCCCGCAAGTGCAACACGTGAGTCTTTATCATCTCTATAAAATATATATAGTGTGTGTGTGTGTGTATATGTATGTATGTGTGTATGTGTGTGTGTATATATATATATATATATATATATAGTGTATGTATATGTATGTATGTGTAGATATATATGTAATTAGTACCAATAAATACATATTATATTGCCTCAAGAAAATAACGAGTTTTTCCTCCTCTTCTGCAGTGAGCAAGCGGGCCGTGTGAAGTGTCCTGTGGATCCATACTTTATCATCCCAGACCGGTGCGTGTGTGTGGACTTTCAGACCTTGCGACTGCAGGAGTCTCCCGATGCTGTGCCTCATGGAGAGATGCCACGACATATGCAGCTTTACTGTGACCGGTACGCATGAGCAGTTTCACTATGATCGATCCAGTCCAAATTGTGAAATTTTTTAATTAAATTGACTACTTCATGTACTACGTTTTGGACTTTGCATGTTTAAACATACATGTCCTTTTATGTCCAAATGTCTTTCTCCTAATTCTCTTCTGTCGATGTTGCTGAAAATAAAGCTTTAAGACCTGAACATCTAAGGGTTATTCATTTTTTTCCTTCAAGGTATCTGTGTGACCGTGTAGTGCCTGGGAACCGAGTGACCATCATGGGTATATACTCCATTAAGAAAATTGCTCAGCAGAAGAGCAAAGGTCGTGATAAAGCAGCTGGAGTGGGTATTCGTGCTGCTTACCTGCGTGTAGTTGGTATTCAAGTGGACACAGAGGGAGCAGGTGAATACAAGCAGTGGCTTATGATCAATCCAGTCCAAATTGTGAGATTTGAGTAAATTGACTGCTCCATGCAGTGCGTTTTGGAATTTGCATGTTTAAACATACATGTCCTTTGTGTAACAACAACCCCCCCCCCCCCCAATTAATTAATTATTACTTTTTTTTTTCATTGATCAGGTCGAGGGGCCACTGGGTCAGTATCCCCCCAGGAAGAGGAGGAGCTACGGACGTTGGCTGCTTCCCCCTCTGTCTATGACTCTATTGCACGTTCTCTTGCTCCCTCTATTTATGGCAGTGACGATCTTAAGAAAGCAATTGCTTGCCTCTTGTTTGGGGGCTCCAGAAAGAGGTGAGCATCTGTTTTTCAATTGGGGGTATTCAATTAAAGTAAATAAAGACAATTGAACACATTAACCAAGCATGTGTGTGTGTGTGTGGTGTTTTGTTTTTTTCTTTTTGTGTGTGTGGACTCAGGTTGCCAGATGGTCTTACCCGCAGAGGTGATATTAATCTGCTGATGCTTGGAGACCCTGGTACAGCCAAGTCTCAGCTGCTAAAATTTGTAGAGAGATGTTCTCCTATTGGGGTGAGCTGAATGTCCAATTGTTTGCACGTTCTTTCATGTTAGCCCTTTGTATTACTATTTTAAGTTTCAGTTGCTAAAATGGAAATTCTTGTGTTTTCAGGTTTATACCTCCGGGAAGGGCAGTAGTGCAGCTGGTCTAACAGCGTCTGTGCTCCGAGACCCAAACACGCGTGGCTTCATCATGGAGGGTGGAGCTATGGTGCTGGCAGATGGTGGTGTGGTGTGTATTGATGAGTTTGACAAGGTAAAGCTCAAGTAGTGCATGCTTCTTAAACATGTACAGTTTCACATGGTTAACATTTTCCTGTGCAAAGTTGTAGTTGATTGTCTTCTTACAGTGTTAAAATTGTTTTTATTTTTTGTAGATGAGAGAAGATGACAGAGTAGCCATTCATGAAGCGATGGAGCAGCAGACTATATCTATTGCCAAGGTGTGCACAGTTTCGGTCCTTTTGTATCGGTCTGTAAGCTTGGTATATTACTGATGTGTTGTCTTGGTCTGTTTTTAGGCTGGGATCACTACCACTCTGAACTCTCGATGTTCCGTGCTGGCGGCTGCCAACTCTGTGTTCGGCAGATGGGACGACACAAAGGGTGAAGATAACATTGATTTTATGCCCACCATCTTGTCCCGTTTTGACATGATCTTCATCATCAAGGATCAACATGACCAGCAGAGAGACATGGTGTGTGGAATTAATTGTACCATCCGGGGAACACTATTAAAATTCATATTCTGTGTGTTGAATTAGAGTTGGTTAATGAGTTTTTTAAATGATCTTTGTATGTTCTTAGACGCTCGCTCGTCACGTGATGAACGTGCATCTCAGTGCTCAGACACAGACAGAGGGGGTGGAGGGAGAAATTCCTTTGGCCATGTTGAAGAAATACATTGCTTATGCCCGAACGTAAGTCTGCTTCCCTTCCTGCTGTACCTCAACACTTGTATCTTTTCAGGAAAGATTTAGTGTTCAGATGCCCACCTCTGGACTAGAGTGCATATACAGTAGTATTGTCAGCTTTTAAATTTCGTGTTAATTCTACATGTATAGTATGTAGATCTGTTTTAGCTTGTCACAGCGTTAAACATGCAGGAGGTAGTTGTGTTAAATGTTTAGGATTGTATCCTGACAGGAAATGTGGTCCTCGTTTGTCTGCGGCTGCGGCAGAGAAGCTAAAGAACCGCTATGTGGTGATGCGGAGTGGAGCGAGGGAGCATGAGAGAGAGAGCGATCGCAGAGCCTCGATCCCCATCACTGTCAGGTGATGGCTTGGAGTCTAACTCTTAAATTTAGCATTGTGCGCTTTCTATGGCTATCTCTAACATTATGCAGTCTATAGATTTCATTACATTTCGAAGCTTTAATCATCTTGCTGTCACCGCTCTGTTTAAACAGTGCTGTCTGTCTTTCGCTTACAGGCAGTTGGAGGCAGTTGTACGTATCGCTGAGTCTCTGGCAAAGATGAAGCTGCAAGCGATAGCAGGAGAAGAGGAGGTAGATGAGGCGCTTCGTCTTTTCCAGGTGTCTACTCTGGATGCTGCGCTGTCTGGTAGCCTGTCAGGTACGGCTGTGTGACTTGCTGTGTTCTTTGGTAGTACTGAGTAAATATCAAGACAGTAAAATATTGGCACACATTTATGTTTAAAACTTAGATGATTATCAATGCATGTTGTTTCAGGCTCTACCTGTCATCCGCCTATTTGTATATTTTCAGTGTGCATGCTAATATCAATAGCATTGTTGTGTTTCTTCAGGTGTGGAGGGTTTCACTACCCAGGAGGATCAGGAAATGATCTCCCGCATAGAGAAGCAGTTAAAGAGACGCTTTGCCATTGGCTCTCAGGTGTCTGAGCACAGCATTGTACAGGACTTCACCAAACAGGTCAGAAATGTGAAACACAGGTTTACAGATCGATTTTGTCAATTAATATTGAAGTATATTGTGAGTCATAATACGATATATCATTGAAAAGTCAGTATTTTTTGTTGGATTTGTGACCACCAGTCCTGAGTAAAGGATTTCTTTGGGAAATTTGTACTTTTTAAGATTTCCTTGCATGTAATGTTGGCACCTTTTGTCATTTTTATCACAGTTATAAATACAGCATCTCTTTAACTGACTTCTTTTTCATTTCTTTGAACAGAAATACCCTGAACATGCTATATATAAGGTCCTTCATCTCATGCTGAGGAGAGGAGAACTACAGCACCGCATGCAGAGGAAGGTGCTTTACAGAGTCAAGTAGAAGGGATGCGTGTCTGTGTGTGCGTGTGCCTTTAAAGAAAATTGTTAAAAAAAAAAAGAAACCTGAATATTGAAGGCATGTTAAGTATCTTTCTGTAAATAGTTCAGCCAGCATTTTGGGTACACTTCCTTTGGTATCAATATTTGATATGCTGTAAACCATAATGCTTAAGAATGATTGATTAATTATAGTTGTGGCACAAATTCAATATGTGCTTTAAAAATTCTGCTTTTTACTGTTTGTCAGAACAATGCTGTTAAACTCCCATGTTTGTAAGGGCATCTTCACTGATATTGTGTGTGGTGTGTTTTTTGTATGTAAAAGCAGGTGGTGATAAAGTATTGTAAAATGTGACGTTTGTTTCGTTACTGCCCATGTTATGCAGTTTGTTTCCAGAGTAAAGAGACATTTTCATTAAATTGAAGTGATTTTAATTAGAAAGTAGCATTAGTGGTTCAGACCTGTATTTCAAAATACAGTTGTTTATAATCAGTTATGGTTAAGTAAGTTTTTATATATAATCCTGTAACATTTTAAAAAGCAGCATAGATTCCTATACCAACACTTGCCAGTGCAACACACAGTCCTAATGTTAGCTTAATGGCTGTTAGTGGTGTGATGGGTCCATTTTGAGCTCCACTGCCACCTAAACAAAAAAAAAAAGCACGATCTTTTATTTTCTATAGTAATTATGGGAGTAAAATACATTTTAATCCTTTTATTATTTGCGTTTTTGTCACTTACTTGAAGTTCCTTCTGTGATGCTTAACATTTTCTGAAGGTCATCAAAAACCTGTCAGAATTGATCACAAAAACATAAAGATAATATAAGATCACAGAGAATAACTTTTATTATCCCTCTATCCAAAAGATTAGTTAGAGTTGGAATTCGGTAGGTTAACACAAAAAAGGCTAGGCAGGAGGCAAAGAGGAAGGCCAAAGAGGAGGTATATGGATGTAATTAATGAGGATATGAAGCTAGCGGGTGCAAGTGTTAAAGCAGAAGATAGGGATAGGTGGAGAGAGAGAGAGGGAAAAGCCGAAAGAAGAACACAAAAAAGGCTAGACAAACTACGAATTTTCAGAGTGTACATCTCAGGCATAGCCAAAATATGGCTTTGATTCTTAAGCTAATGGTACAATATTTAATTATGCCTCTGAATTTGATCAATTGATTTAACCACTGTTACCAGGTTTGTTCTAAATAACTTTAAAAACACCAATTGCTTTGAAAATCTATACCATATCCAATAGTTCAGACGTTGCACTCATATGGATTAAAAATCTGAAATAACACTAAAACATTACCAGTATGGTAAGGTTTCCAGGATTGCAAAGGTACACTCCTTTAAAAACCTTTAAGGTCTAACATCGAGTGATGAGAGCTGGGTGCACTCCTGCAGTGTTAATTGTCAGGTTGTACGCTTACACCAAAAACTGATATTTAAATCACATGTCCATCATTATATCGATCTTTACATTTCCTTTTACCTATATTTTACATAAAAAAATTTAAATGGTTACTAAACTTATGCCAAGTTCCTCATGTTATACGTACCTCAATGTTAAACTCAAAGGCCTTGACAGCTTCATCCAGAACTTTCCTGCGCTCCTCCTCATTCAGCTCAATGCTGTTCATTCTGCTCCTGTACAGCTGCTTAAATCGGTGAGGACTTGTCACTCCTGGGAATGAGAAGAATGCCACACCCTCCTTGCCAAGTCCCATGGACTTTTGGGTAATTTTTCCTAGGACCTGACCTCCTGACAAGTCACCAAGATAACGGGTGTAAGCATGAGCTACGAGGAGATTTGGGTTGCTCCTGCCAATCTAAATCGAAGGAAGAACCAATGGGTTAGAAAGACATGGCAATATAAACATGATACAGGCTTCCAAAGAAGCATTCCTTGAAAGTTAAAGGGTTTTGTCTAGGGGAGCCCCATGTGTGGAAACATTATTATTCCATATATGTTCCTTTTTGTACACATTGATGGGTTCTGATTTAAAAGGCTAGATCTGCATTTGAGGAAACCAACGTTTTAAAAGTGTACTTTAATGTATTTATAATTTTATGTGTCCCTTTCATATCCTCATTCTGTATAATTTGGGACTAAGTACGACAAAAAATATATCAGCAAATTATATTTTCCACTGGCACCACATAAACTTTTGCTTATAGTTTTACTACAATTAATTGGTTTTTTTTTCAACTTAATGTTCTACCATTTTATTACTTATTTTTATTACTTATTATAGTTCCTACACTCACTGCCATTGTAAAAAATCAGTAAAGAGACCCTGTACAAAAATGGTTTTAAACATAAATAAGGTGTACAAACATGTACCTCTCGAAGCCTCTCAGCATATCGGTGTGTTGCTGCAGGTACTATAACTCTCTTTTTCCACTGTGGCCCAAAGAAATACTCAAGATCATTCTCAAGAGACTCCAATCTGGCCAGCTCCTGAGGGAAGTAGATGGGCTCCACAGCTGGGTGGCCCGAGTTCCTGTCCAGCTCCTCTTCCAGCGCTTGGTAAATCTCATACAGGGAGCACAGAAGAACCTGTAAGTAAAGAAACAAAGGCATCTTTGAGAATGGGCATGTCAATTTAGAGAACTGATTTTATTATTGAGAAAGGAACAGAAAGACGATGTTAGTTTAGGTCACTTGCAAAAGTGCTGATGAGGTTCATGTTCTCAGTGATTGTGGTGTTTGTACAATCTTCTAAATGTTTACTCAACTATTAACATAAGAAACGTGTAAGTCTTGTTGAGTATATTTACCTTATACTGTGGCAGTGTGATCTGTCCTTTCTGGTAGTTGAGCATTAGCTGGGTGTTCTCAGCACGCACATGGCTGTCTTTGGTCACCTCTTTTATCTGCTCTGACAGATCGCTGTGGACGAGCAGAAATTACAGCCTTTTATGTGATTGTTATGTTCACAGCAAGAGACTAATTAAAACAAATTTACAGCTACACAAAGTCATATTGCTGGTCACTCAAATAGCTGACTATTCAAATAGTGGCAGTGAGAGTTTCCTGAAAACAGAATCTTTCATTAGTGTATAAACCAGTGGCATATTTTTGATTAGTGCCCACCGATCTGTAACAGGATCAAATGCCAGTTGAACCTCTTGCAACCTCCAATAGTTTTCTAAACCATACTGCTTCTTAAAGATCCTTCAGAATTGTATCTGCTTACCTGAAAACACCATTGGCTCCTTTCATCTTTGTGGTATCCATTTTAAAACCTATAGATATTCAATAATAAGATGCAACAGTACAAGTCTCTTCAGCTAGAAGATCGGTAGTCGTTAATTAATAATGTTAATTAATAACCAATAATCGTGCAGCCAGAACTCCCAGTGTCAGATTATCCTTGTACTGATTTCTTCATCATCTCTTTCCTTTATATATCCACTTCCCTCCCCCTTGTTTGTTAAATAGGAAATGAGAGTTCTGACTCATATCTCACATGGTCAAGTTTATCATGAGTGGACACACTAAAGATATGAGTATGCATTATGGCCCTGGGCTTGCTCATGTTCTGTTTAATGTTGTTAAAAAGAAATCAGTGTTTTAACGTGACTCAGCAAAGAAGAACATAAAACCGTGACACTGAAGAAAAAACATGCACACTGATTTGGCACATTTTATCAAGTGGTGGTCAATTTTACTAAATGTCAGTAAAATTTACTGGCTCAAATGAGCTAAATGAAAGAAAATTAACCAAAAGTAAACTGTGATTCATTGAAAGATTTCATAATAAGATTTATTGAACTGATGTTGTAGGTGAAAATAAATTGTATATTATTTATTTTTTATGCTTTAAGCAGCATTGTCTTCCTGATTAATGCACTGGAGCTTCCAGTTTCTGCTCTCCTGGACAATTCTCCAGTTCCTAGGTTTCCTTCAAATCCCTCTTTACATGGGGCCCTTGGAATCAACTGACATTCACATCCATCAAAGTTACCTCTGTTATAAGGGAAATTAATAAATTTATGACAAGACTATGGGACAGTAGGGCTCCAGGGTCCCTGGTTTTTACCTTGAGTTTGGGCTGCAGACTTCAGTTTGTGTACATGATCTCTGGTTCCTTCCCATATTCCAAAAATATGTCAGTAGGTAGAATAGCAGACGTGCCCTAGGCATTTTATAACAGTTTATACAGAGTTTTTTTTAATCTAGGCATTTGAAACTCTCATAATATTTAGCTTTGTAAAATTTCCTCAGACAGAAATAAAGTGCTTACCTACAACAGATGAACACTAACATGAAGGTCCACATTCTGGTCAGAAAAGATAGAGAAGGAAAATGTGGCAATATAATGTGTGTCATACAGTCTCTGATACCTTCTAGTGAAAAAATACACTGGGCTATTTGACTTTTTAGCTTTGTCTGTCACTTGAGGTTATCCTTATGGTTTAAATAAATGATTGGGGTACTGGAACTCTCAGAGAGCTGTGAAGCAAAGCTGGGGCCTTCTTATTTGCCTGTTTGACTGGGGCCTTAAATTGAAGGTGGATTGGACCAAACCTTATTAACTCAAGTAAGCTTATAGATATTTTTCTAAAACGTTTTTCCTCGCGTTATTTTTGGTCAATATATATAGATTTTTATATATATAGATATAGATATATATCGTTTAATTATGGCTCTTGGGTTCCAGCTACTATTCATGAGTGACCTTTTATTTATGTTTTATGTGTATACAGTACAAATAACTTATCATGTCATCTGGCGCCATCACACGGCGGTATAGCGCGGTTTTTGTGAGTCTATTTAATACGGAAGTGTCTATAACTAAAACTAGCCACGCCCATCTCTCCTCATTGGCTGAAAACAAAGGTCGTGATTTATACAGTGATGTGTGTTGTGTAGTTCTGTGCTACGGCGTGCGACAAAGATCCGCTACGGAAGGTATGTGGAAGGATGCTGCTTCAAGTCAGGACATCAAATCCTCCAGACTTTTAAGGGACACACACAGTGGCCGAATTCTGTGAAAGGTATGTTGGTATTTCACACCGTATTCCTTCTCTGATTAGATGTAGATCTCCCTGAATGTGAGCTCTGTGGCCAGGATCAGTGCGGAATGATCAGCAGGGCCTTTATTGATTAAGTGTAAAGTTTTCTGGATTTTGTGATTGTGTAATTCTGAAAGTGTAGCAGGAATAAGTCAGGAACACAGAAGTGCGTAGAGAGCAGAGAGTGGTTTAGATGGAGCTCTTTGGGTTTGTACCTGAGTGAACACAAACATAAGGGACTACATTCCAGGGGATCTTCAGCTTAATGCCTTCACTGATATTGAGAAGATTCTAATGTGAGACGTTTTTTTTTGTAAAGTGACATTGGGCGTTCAAGGGGAATAAATAATAATAATAATAATAATAATAATAATAATAATTGAATTATTATATTTGTATTATTATATAATAACTATATAATATAATATAATATAATTGGATTATCTGATATGTTTATTTGTGTTAATTGAATGTCCACATAATAGCCTCAAGTTCCTCATACTGAAAGCATTTGGTCGACATACTACTCAGCAGTTATGATTAAAATGCACATTAGTTTCATGTCGTTACATTCATAGCTGGGATGAAAATGTAATAAACCTCTAATCAATAAATAAGTTTGATGATTAAGAGTTGGTGTAAAGACCTTTTGCAAGGGTGAGCCACCAACAGCATTGTTCATTGTAGTGGTAGTGTTTGTTAAGCTGTGGGCAATATTTATTTATTTATTTGTTTGTTTGTAGTTCATGATGTAATGCACTCTACTCTATATTTTCTGCTGTTTCTTTACCTAGTGCTCATGGGGCTGAGTTTGTCTGTCAGTTGCCTCTTGTCACTTATTTCTCTGGTTATAAGTGTCATTACTGATCACAGCAATATCAGAATCCATCACCATGACTACTGTGTGCTTGGGGCGGGGCCGGCTGGCCTACAGATGGGCTATTTCCTGTCCCAGAGTCAGAGAGATTACATAATACTGGAGCGCAACTCTGGACCAGGAAGTTTCTTCCAAAAGTGAGCAAAGTCACATCCTGACTTATTGAAAGAAAATGTATTAGACAATATTGTATAATATTATATGAAGAGCCTGAGCAGCATCCTTCATACTACATACTAGTGAACAGATTTTTCATTTAATCACAATGGTGATATCCAGTCTCTGATGAGATTCTTTACTATTCAGACATTTGTATGCCGTCTTTTTCTTAGGTATCCTCGTCATCGAAAACTCATCAGCATCAACAAAATTTACACAGGGAGGCAGAACAAGGAGTTTAATCTGCGCCATGATTGGAACTCGCTGCTAAGTCACAGACCAGACCTGCTGTTGCAGAGATTCAGCCTGGACCTGTACCCTGATGCTGATGTCTTTCCTCGCTACCTCTCTGTGTTTGAGAAAGAACTGGGGCTGAAGGTTAAATATAAAACTGACATAGGAAGCATTCGTGCTATGCAGTTTGAAGGAAGTGGACATAAAGGCTACATACTGACGGATCAGCACGGGGTCGATTATAAATGCAGGTACTGTGACAGTTGTTCTGTTCTTTATGAACCATAATGCTATTCCCAATTGTATCAGGATTTTATATATATAATTGTAGCCTAATCCCACAGGTCAGTGGCATATTCTTTCAAAGCTATTGGTTTACAACTCTATACTCTATTTCTGACATACAGTCACCAGTCTCCTCTATGGTTCTCTCTAGAGTTCTGTTAGTGGCTACTGGACTCTGGATCCCTGAAGAGGTCAACTTTGTGGGCTCTAATTTGGTGGAAGGATACGAGTCCATCTCCACTGATCCTGAGGAGTACAAAAATCAGGCTGTGCTGATCCTGGGCAAGGGAAACTCAGCCTTTGAAACAGCACAGAACATTCTGGGAAGAGCCAGCAGGATTCACTTGTACAGCCCGAGCCCTGTACGGCTAGCATGGCAAACACACTATGTTGGAGATCTCAGGTGCAGTATTTTGTGTATGTGTTAGACAGTTTCACCTACTTCATGATTGAAAGCGATGTATTTTTATCTCTATCTGTTCGTAAGCCTTTGTGCCTAGACTTACTTTGGCACTGTGTTTTTGAGCTATAACTACAAAATGAATTATTTTAACCTGAGAGAGCTTTTAAAAAAGTGTTATAGGCCAAATACATTTTATGAACAAACTATCGGTACACCTGACCATTACACTTTAACGACCTTGCAATCTAAATACAAAAACTTTTAATATTCCACTTTCCAATAATACCTTTTACAGTTGACCATTGAATTTCACTGACATTGTAGAGTCATCCTATCAGAGTACCATTCTTGAATTCACAGAATTCTTTAGAAACATTTTTTTGTCTGTAAATACAGACTGCATGGCTACGTGCTTAATTTTATACATCTGTCTTGAAATGCTTGAATTCAATAATTAAGAGGTGTGTCCTTGTACTTTTGTTCCTATAGTGTATATTGGCACTGCCTGAATGTCAATCTTAATGTACTGTAAGCCTATTTTTGTTTGTCTTGTAGAGCGGTAAATAATGAGCTCTTAGACACCTACCAGCTAAAGTCTCTGGATGGCTTAGTAGAGGGAGGACTGGAGGACATCGCTGTAGTCCGTGGAAAAAGAATGAGAAAGAAAACTGGAAAAAAGATGTTGGGCAGGACTTCAGTGAAAAAAGAACAGCTGTATCTTACTCTGTCTGAACTTTTGGACAACCACAATGTCAACCAGGGGACTAATATTACTGCAGAAAACCTGCCCGGTTACCATGACGACAACTTCTCACTAAGACAGCCGTATGACCGTGTAATCCGCTGCCTGGGTTTCCGCTTCAACTTCTCCATCTTTAATGTGTATGAGGATTTTGAGGAGTTGTCTTTGATTGACATCATGTTGCAGTGTTACTTATAGCAAAATATTGAGCCTAATAAGTAGCATTGCAAACAATTTTATTGTATGGGTGCATTAAAACCAAATTGGTTTTAAGCTATCAGGAGTATCAGTGTAGATTTAATTTAGCTCTGTTTATTTTAGTTCCTGTTGTGTGCTGTCATCAAGTCAGCATGACTGTCTTGTTTAAAGATACTCTATAAATGGCATTTTAAACATGAGTGTTAGGGTGAGTGTCCAGACCATGCAGCCACTGATCGTAGTGTGTTTGTTGACTCACAAGCAAAATGTAGTCCTTGGAGATTTAGAATGAAAAGAAATGTGGTTCAGTGCTCAGTGCTTGCACAATTTGTAGACCTTTCACTTATTTTTATTAACCAAGCTTGCTGATACTGCTCTGCATACTTCGAGCAGCCACTCTTATGTCCCCTTAGGAATGTTTAAACACTATAAGAATTCTTTCAGTTTATTTGTCAGGTATTGTATGTAGATTCTGTGGTAGCTCTTCAAAATGTACAGTTCACAGTATGCTTTGCTTTAATCACCATTATTAATTGGGTAATTCCTCCAGATTGCTGTCATTTAATTTCACCTGTTTGAACAATATACTCTTGGTATACATCACATACAATTCTATAATATTCTAAATGTTGATATTTGAGCATTTATTTTAATGAGTACAAGTGCAAGTAAATAAGCCCTGTTGTACAGATCCTTTGTAATAAGGATATTACATAAACTTTGAACCAATTCTATGAGTTTGTGGAGATGCTGGTATAGTTGCTGTTATGTCTTTTTTGTTGTTCCAACAGGTCTGCCCGTCCACCACGCAGCAGTGTTGCTCGTGGCCGTATGCCAGCAGTGACAGCATGGTATGAGGGCAGGGGAACGCCCAATCTGTTCATTCTAGGAACCTCAGCCCACTCCAGAGACTACAGAGTATCTGCTGGAGGATTTATTCATGGATTCCGCTACACAGGTTACATTTAAGGGTCCTGTTAAGGGTCTTGGTGACATTATGACAATAAACATATTACTGAGTATTTTAAGCTTGGCATTAAAACAAGATGTTTGAGTTTGTGTCACTGATGAGAATGCTTTAATAACTTCATCACTGTGATATTCTAGTTCGTGCTGTACATAAGATCTTGGAGCAACGTTACCATAACAATGCTTGGCCAGCTATTAAACTGCAGACCAGTCACCTGCTGTCATGGATTTTGAAGAGAGTGAATGAAGCATCAGGACCATACCAAATGTTTGGGGTTTTGGGAGATATTGTATTACTGCAAGGGTAAGGCCCGATTCTGTTTCCTTGTCAGCAGTGAGGACATTTAGACCCTTTATCACATTAGTATGCTGAAATATGAGTGATCACTAACAGATGTCTCTGTCTGTTAAGAGCTCACTGTGAGTATCTGGAGGAGTTTCCTGTGCAGGCGCTACCTCATTTTGCTGCTCTGTCTGGGCGGCATGTCTCTGAGCAAGGCCTTCTGGTCGTGATCATGCAGTATGGACTGAACCATACAGACACACTTGGGTCAGGGCGTGCTGAGTCAGAGTGGACCAAAGCCTGGAGGTCAAATTTTCTCCACCCTGTCATCTACTACTACAGCAAACTGCCTACAGGTTGGTAAAATAAATAGAAATGGTGATGAAACAGTAAATTCAGACTTGGCAAAGCTCAAAAATTTTAAACTAGTTTTATGTCTGAACAAACTATTTATGAAAGTTACTTTTGATGGCAAAGTTGAGGTTGGTAAAAAAGGAAATTTGTATATCATATGAATGTGAGTGACAAATTACAAAAAGAAAAACAGCATTAAGTGTGCTATTAATGTGCTGGGCCTTGAGATATGGGAACTGAAGGCCATAAATAAGGCCATTATTGTTGATATAAATGTTTTAATATTTACAGTTAAAGACTGATAAGTCTTAAATAATAAATATGTGATTATTAGAACACACACATTATTCAAAAATGTTATACAAACAATATAAATTGTTTCTTTGGAGTGCAAAAGAGAGAAATGTATGTTTTGGCACACAAATATCTACTTGTTTTTCATATTCAAGGATTAGGTCAGTAGTTTGATAATACTACTCCTTGTATTCTCAGAAAAGTGGACTTAACTAATTGCTATAATATACTGATAGATACTTACAGTATGTTCAAGAAAACCTATCAAAGTATTACTTGAAACTTAGGTAGGTGCACAAGGATGGACTTGTTCAATATGGCTTTCAATCTTCTGGGTTATTTTATTTTTAAGGCATGAGCCTTGTACAAGCTTGTTGGTGTGCTAATCTGTATTGAAACATCTATAATCTAATCTTACACAGAGAGAGATATGAGGCAGCGTCCTGCTGGATGGCCTCTACCACGACCTGATGCTGTGCATCACATGGTTGAAGACTTCCTGACTGAGTGGGACCAGCCCGTGTCACACAGTCAGCCCCTGCGTCGCTTCCTTGAGCACTGCCTTCAGACAGACCTCAGGGCATTCTATGCAGGTGTGTGAAATGTCAAGGAAGAATATTCTTGTACTGTTTTCACTTTAAAATATTTAGATGTAGGGAAGCTTATTATTTAATTTTATTTAATTATTGTTGTCTTAAAAGTGTTGTGCTGAAGTTGTTCCTAATGCTTACCAATGTTTACAGCTGGATATAGAGTGAAATATGAAATATTTAGGAGGACAATAAATATTATAGAAAATGTATAACTATACATTTTTACTATATTATAGAATGTGTGTGTAAAGCATAACTACAAACTACTATTATATTCTACTTCTTTTTTTTCCTTCTAAGAGTCCTGCTTCCAGCTTTCCCTCACCAACCTCAAGCCCCCCATCTTTTGCCGTCAAGGCTACCTAAACAAAGGAGGCATTGTGGGTAATAGCCATCTGTGGCAGCATGCCCGTGAGGCAGGTCTCATGCCAGACCATCACAAATCAAATCTTCCTCTTAATGATAGGTCATTTTCAAAATACCTGTCCTTGCTGGAGGTGCAGTGATGTCAAAAATCAACTCTGATCTGTAAATGGAGCTAAATAAGCCAAAGACTGAGTCCCTTATAAAGCTATTCTAAAGTTATCTTAAGCTATTATTATGAAATATGTATAATTATGAAGTGTATCTATTTAATACTTAACTAACTGCCTCATATTTTTCCAAAATTGTTACTGCACTAGAATTTGTTAGATGTTTTGGTAGGAAAATGTATGTAGAGAGCATGTGGTTTGTGTTGGATACTTTTTACTTAAAAAAAATAAAAATAAATAAATAATAATAATGAGTGCTGTTGCCTATATTTATTTACTATTCTACAATCCACTGCTGAGCATCTTGTACAAAGATGGAATTCATCTAAAACGTAATGTATCTAATGATGATGCTTATATGATTATGCTTATTATCTTAAGTTTTACAGTTTTTTTTAGCTAGAAAGTTGACCATTTTATGTTTGACCACCGATGAGTCTACAACCATAGATGTAGCTATAAACAAAACATGCTAGCTGATACATGAGTGTTTTGCAAGAAATTGACGAATCGAACTCGATAGTCAATCAACATTAGGATTTACATTACGAAATAATATATATTCTTTTGTTATGTTAAAATATTTTAACTTAGTTAGCAGTCAAAATATTAAGCGCTGCAGCTAACGTTACATTGAAACTGTAGCCCTAGCTACTACAGCTTTGTGCTGAAGTAACGAGGAATTTTATTGGCTGTGTTGACCCAGTCATTGAGCAATCGGCGTATTTCTTACACGGGTGAGGCACTAACACGAAACAGACGCCATTTTGGCTCTGTGGCACACTATCGACCGGTTGATTAACATATCTATTTTGAACCACAGTGGAAATGTTCCTGATTTGTTTATCTGCTGACAACCGTAACAAGTAACGTAGCAGTCTAAAGTAGATTCTTAGGCAGTTTTTTCAGCACTAACAGACTGTGCACATGTGCATAGGCTAATCTTATTCAACGTAATGCAGGGAAACAAACTTGTGTGTGTTAAATGACTCGTTGAGTATGGAGGGGTCCGACGACGAGCCGTCCAGCTGCGAAGCCGAGTACACGGTGAGAAAGTCCCCTGTGAAAGAAGTAAAGGGGGAAAAAATTGAGGAAAGGGCAGCAGTGGGAGCCGCTTCTTCCTTTGGCTTCTCGGGTATTGACACCTTGAGCGCCCTGAAGCTCCACAGAAGCAGTCATTCTGCGGAGAAAAGCCTCCGCTACCTGCACACTTTATGGAGCCCTGGCGCTTTATTTCAGACCGAACCGTCAGGAGGTAAAATGACCGTGAGCAGAACCAGGAGACTGGGAAGAGTCCGGAGGAACCTGGGACCTTTAGGCAAAGACCTTTACGGTAGGTTTTAGGAACCCTGTAATATAACCCTGTAAATAGTTTGTTAGAGAAAACTGAACAGGTTTGGATTAAAAATGTGTTTTGATACAATAGATTTTTTTACATAATGGTTTTATGATTCCTTTTGAACCGGAACAAGCTTCTGTATCGTGCAGTTCTATTAGAATAGCCCTGTTGATTATGCAAAACATCTTTCCCCAACCACTGATGTGTATCTCCAGCACAGTACATAGTACTATTATTGTTTCCTTTAACCCCTTTCTGCTCTCTTTGCAGCTGTGAAGAGACTCAGAGAAGCAGCCAACGGCAACGACATTGACACTGGTACAGACAATGAACTGACCCCTTTCTATCAACCCGTCATAAATATGAAGCATATTTAAAATTGAGTTTCTTTTTAGTGCGTAGGTTACTGCAGGATGGCACTGACCCCTGTGCTGCAGATGACAAAGGAAGAACTGCTTTACATTTCTCTTCCTGCAACGGCAATGAGAGTATTGGTAAGGCTGGTGGTTTGAGAGATGGACTTCAATTACTCCTGTATCTGTTCTCATGACAGCTTTTATTACAGTACTGATGATGTTCCTTTATTTTACCTACTCTACTATCTGTATCAATATAGTTCAGCTATTGCTAAGCCATGGTGCTGATCCAAACCAGCGCGACAGCCTTGGGAATACTCCTCTTCATCTTGGTAAGGATGTCCCATAATGATAAACTTAGGTATTCAGATGGTATACAGGCCTTTACAAATACTGTATAAGATCAATGCATTTTAACACAGGAGAACACTGGTATGAGTTTTTACTCAAAATTATAACTGCATCTGTTTCCCCACTTGAAGCCAGGCCCTTGACCTAACAAATTCTATCACTGTTTGTTTGACTTGGTTATCATTAGACTTAGACATGTTTACATCTGTTAACTATATTTATTAGGGATGGTCTGAAATTTTTTCCACCAAAAATGTTTGTCAAAAAAATGACTTGTATTACAGACTTGTATTTCTGACTTTCATTTTGACTGCAAACAGTTTTACATTATCAAGATTTGTGCAAACAAGTTAAAAGAGCATATTCAGTCAAATAATGACACTTCATACATGTCAAAATAATTTGATAATGTCTTCTCTGAATCCATGCAACCTGTTCATCTAATGTGTGCCGTTTAAAACGTTCTGGTTTAAATTGTCTCTACAGCTGCCTGTACCAACCATGTGCCTGTCATCACTACCTTGCTGAGAGGAGGTAAGCTATAATTGTAATGAAGGTTTTGTAGACAACAAATAAATAAAACAAATTCATGTACCTAAACTAATTATTAATAATTATTCATAATTACTAATAATTTTCCTTATTAATTACAAACACTAGAGGACTACAGAAAGCCTAACATTGCAAATGTCTTTTAGGTGCCCGTGTAGATGCATTGGACCGTGCAGGAAGAACCCCCCTACATCTTGCCCGCTCAAAGCTCAACATATTACAAGAGGGAGAGTCCCGTAGCTTGGAAACCTTACGAGGAGAAGTCACTCAGGTTATAAAGTCTTAATAAGTTAAGGAGAGAACATTTTCTTAGTTGTGGTGCACCTGTCCTTAGCTGTACTAGTCCAGCCTAGTTCATTAAAGTAATCGTATTACTCTTTTGTATTTAGTTTTAAATTAGATTAAAATTTAAGGGCACCTCGGTCGTGGCCGGCCCGAGACTCGAACCCACAACCTTAGGGTTTAGACTCTCTAACCATTAGGCCATGACTTCCTAATAAATTGATTGGTAAGTTTTCAGTTACAGGTAAATTTCTACAGAGCACTAGAATGGCTCTCGTAGCATTAAACCAGGCATAGGAATAATGGCCGATTTCATGCTCAAGCAGCTGCAGTTTCAGCAACATAGGTTGACAGACAGTGAAATAGCATTATTATACTGTATAATAAAAAGTGCATTTTATATCTTCTGCATTTTTACATCTCATATTTTTGTTTTAATAATTAGAGCAGCTCATTAAAAGACAAGGTCCCAATAGTTGTTCTCATGACAGACCTGTAATTTGAACCTACAATTATAATTATCTTTCATTATTACCAATCATCATTCACACAAAACCTTAACCACTGACCTAGCACAGAATTTGTGTAATTACCCATAATGAAATTTGGATAATATGGAGCTCAATTTTATATGAAACCTCTACATGGAAGAATAAATTAAAAGACATCAAACGTAATTAAAATGGTTTCAAGTATAATTTATCCATTTATTTTTGTCTTTGGTGGCGAGACTAACCTCCCCAATCACTTATACTAAAATACTGTCTACCTTGTAGATTATCCAGATGCTACGTGAATACCTGAATGTGATGGGGCACAGTGAGGAACGAGAAAGGCTGGAGCATATTTCTACCCAACTACAACACACCCACACTAAAGAACAGGTAATAATCCCTGCTACAGTGTAGAAGTGTGTACATACTTAGACTAAAACTGATCCCACAATTTCTATATAGCCATAAAAGAGATATTTAAAATCTTGAAATTGTTTTATAGCCGGTCCACAATTTTCATGTAGGAAATGTTCATTTGATGCATGTAGAATACTTTTAACCAAATGCACTAGTCTTAGTTTCCATTCCAATCCACAGTTTTAGTTTACTAGTCATTTTTATGACAGACTTTGGCTGTATTGTGGCCTGATACTAGAACGTGTGAAATCACATCACAGCGCAATATTTATTTATGTAACTCTGCTTGTCTCTTTTCACTGTACACAGGTGGATGAGGTGACTGACTTACTGGCCAGCTTCACATCTCTAAGTATACAAATGCAGAATATGGGAGGCAGGTAGAGAAGAACATACAGAGGCTTACAGATGGAAGAAGAGAAAAAAAAGAAATATTTATTTACAAATGACACAATGTATAATTTTAATCATATGTCCAGTTGTAAAAAGTGTATGACTAAATCGGTGGCCTTCAAACACATCCATCTTTTTATATGGTTTTATTTACGTTGTCTGTATATCTGTTTGTCATTATTGTTCACTGTAAGCCTTTTCTTTCTGATGCTGAACAAGTCAATAAAAATGACAATAAAAAAAAGGTCAAAATATTTATGCAGAGTCGATACTTTTTATTTATTTCATAAGCAGTTATATCACACTGTACAACAGCCTGCATTACATGAACATATAGCCTGAAGGTGAGCATGTGTAAGGCTTGTTTTCCTGTCACACCGGAGCCGCTGTTCACTGTAGAACCTCCTCTCAGCTCTCGCTTTGTTGTGGACTCAAAACAAAGATGGCGGCTGGCGCCGTTTAAATCCGGCCATCAATGAAGGTAATTTTAGCATTTATTTCCACCTAGGTCACGCTTCTGCTTCTCATAAAACCCTTGCGCTTTTCGTAATTTTCGAGGCGCTGTGATAAAGAATTAAAATGCACAGCTGAATGGTTGCTTATTGAATCCTGTCGTTTTCCGGCCTGTATTACATGAAAGCCGCGGGCTGTCGTAGTTACAACAGCCGGCTATGTGTAGCCCATCCTGGGCTTTCGTATTTCGTGCACTTCAAACAAGGGAGAGTCGGACCCCATTGGAGCCAAGGGGGTGTGTTTGTGTATCCTTTCGAAAGGAGGCGGGAAATGGCCACTAGATTAACGACGACCATCAGCTCGCCTTTTAATTTTAGCCCCAAAACTGCTTCTGTGTGATGAGACGAAAAGCGCCTGGCGTTCATTAGAGCGCGATTAAAAAAACAAAACAAAACCAAAACAGCAGCATTATTACCATCATCAGCGTCTCCGCCATGTTCGTGTTCGTCTGACACATACAGTGCAGCTCCCTCTCCGTATTCATCTCTTTAATTAGCAAAGTTAAACTGGCGTGATGTTATTACACAGACGTGTTACGGGGTATTTAGTCTGCGGTGTTTTGTCCCGTCACACAACATGAGCTGAACTTCACACACCTCACAGAATACATTTATCTGTAACAAAAAGTGCTTTTTAAAGGGCTTGGGAAAATAAAAACAAGTAGAAATGCTCTATAGAAATGATTCAAATGTCAATACATTTGTTAATATATAAGTGTATATAAATTTTTTTTATTTCTTTTTTTTTCTCAAATAAAACAAAATGTCATGGGCAGCTAACAGGTCTCCTTCCATGAACAAGTTTGTTCTCCGAGTCAGTTATTGTTGTCTAAGATTCCATTGGGCCTCCATGTCTACCCAGTACTAGTGAAACAATTAATACCGTTCTCATCTGCATAACATTTTAAAGTTTCTTGTACACCAACACTGTATCTTTTAAGCTTCTCGATCAAGACGTAACCAAAATATTAACAGTTCTTTTCTCTCCAAACAGACTGATTGGTGAAACTAGTCAGTGACTGAAGTGTGATCATGGAATTTGAGGAGATAAAACGGAAAGGTGTAATGGGTGAGAAATCCTTTATCTCCCAAATCCTTATTATTAAAACTGATAAGAAATGCATAAAAAAAAACTGTTAATTTTTTTTGTCTCATCTTTTCAGAGATGTCGGGTATAGAGGGAGAGGTAGGTCTTGTGGCTGGTCGCAGTCAGAGGGAGAAAAGGCGCTCATACAAAGATTTATTGAGAGAAGAAGAAGAAATTGCTGCACAGGTGTGCAAAACTTTTAAGGGAAACAGTGAGGTAACAGCAGGGTGATAGTGATATTTATATCTTAGGTTAAAGTCTATCAGTCTGAAGTAGTTTTGATAGGTTTTGTCTTTTTTAAATCGTCTTGGTTGCATCTTGACTTTCATCTGTACTTTCTGTCCAATTGGGTTTATGCCATTTGGCATTTGCAAAAAAAGTGTAGATTTAGTTTGATACGTCTGAGGTTAAAAAAAAAATAGACTTTTTTCCTAGTATGATTTTGTGTGTTATTCTATTGATTTCTGTGTATTCTGTCAATAATTAGGATTCAGAGTTGATAGTGATGGGTGGAGATGGTCACAAAAAGAAGAAGAAGCACTCAAGTGATGAGTTCCATTACAGAGGTAAGTGTAATGGAGTAGAGACTGCATCAGAGAGAAGGGCAGCCTCTAAAATGTATAAAAAAGCAGAAACTTTATGCATATTTATTTGTATAATACCAAGGTCCCAATTTTCATTCCATCTTTCCTCAGACCACCATGGCTCAGGCCCCCCTCATAAGAAGAAGCGGAAGTCTTCTGAACGCTCACCTTCACGCTCATCTTCAAGCTCCTCTCAGCCAACCCATTCTACAGATACTGCTATGGGCCTCTTGCAGGCCATCACCTCCCCAATGGCCACGGGCTCTGAACCTGGCCCCAGCTTTAATAAAAAACCCTCTTACCCTCTTCAATCCTCACATTTGTCCTCCAAAGACCGCAAGCGTGAGGGCAGCGCTAAGAGTGGTCAATCTTTTCCCCACTCTTTCTCTCAAGCCCGCCATTCAAGTTCGTCAACATTTTCTAAGAAGCATTCCTCATCCTCTTCTTCTTGTTCTAAGTCATCCTTGTTCCATGCTGGAGCAGGGAGGGGTGAGCCACTTACACTGAGAGATGGTGAGGGCCTGAAAATGAAACTCATCCTCTCACCCAAGGAGAAGAACGATGGAGGAGAGTCGAATGAAGGATTACCGTTCCCTACACACCCTTCTACAGGGACCATGGGGCATCATTCTTCCTCTGGCATTAAAAAAAGTGGGATAAAGAAGGATAAAGACAGGGACCGAATGATGATGTCTAAGCCATCAAAAAAGAAACAGCATGGCCGAGAGCCTCTGCCCATGGTGGGGAAAGAAGTAGAAGTGGAGGGTAGGAAAAAATTATGCTCATCTTTTTCACAGTTTATAAATAGTAGAGGGCTCATCCATACTGAACTCTTTATACATAATATAATCACTGTAGTAATGGAAATATGTTAATCAACTTCTGTAAAATTTATTTCTGATACTGTTTAGCAGTAAGGAATACTCTTATTATTTCAACCTAATCGCCATCCACTGCATATGTAGCACATGTTTTATTTCGCCACACTTTTAGCAACACATTTGTCTTTTAGGGCAGTATGGTGGTGGGTCTTTGGCACAGGGAGGGGATTGTTCATCCTCAGGAGCGGAGTTAGAGGCAGGCGAACTGATCATTGATGACTCCTACACTCACCTTTCATCTAAAAAGAAGAAAAAAAGCAAAAAAAGCAAAAAGAAAAAGGACAAAGAGAAAGACAGAGACAGGGATAAAAGCTCAAAAGAGAAGAAGCACAACAAAGGAGGAAATGCAGAAAAGAAAGGATTTAAGGGTAAGGGTAAGAGTTCGTCAACCAGTTAAACCTTTTTTTGAATTATTGATTGTTTGTTAGTCACAGTTTTTCTGTATTAAAAATGAGGTGAATTTTATGTTCCTTTTTGGCTTTGTTCTGTTTTCATAGGGGACTCGTCCAGAAGCCATTCCCATTCCCACAGCCTATCCAATCACAGTACCTCATTAGGGACATATGCTATGGCTCCAGCAGTCACCTTGCATCATCATCATCAGGGTGCTGACCTGATGATGGTGAAGAAGAAGAAAAAGGAGGAAAAAGAGAGGGACAAGCATGACAAAGACAAGGTGATGCTTCTCTACACATTAAGACAAAGATTCAGTTAAAGCAGTATAGTATGTAACTTGTCATTTCGTTAGAATTATGTAACTGTTGGGATGTGCTCATGTGTGGATCCATCTTATAAGTTGCAAAGTGAAAGCTCCAGGAATGTTTAGGTATTCAATGTATTGTTGAATTCAATCTTCTAATGGATTTAATTAGTCAAAGAATGAAGACAGCAATGCGAACGGATCGAGAACATTAGCTTGGTAGATTGGTATAAAAATAGAAAAGTGTCAGGCCTAATACATCAATCTTTTAGTAAATTTTGTGTAAATGTTTGTGTAAACCGAACTAAAAATAACATCAGATTTACAAATAAATTTGATAAACAGATTTTAACGTACTAATGTATATTAATAAATGGCTGTCACCTGTAGATTACTGTTTTTTTTGTTGCCATATATATATATATATATACACACACACACACACCTTAACAGCATAATCTATACATAATAATTCCATAATCATGCTGTAAATCATCACAAATGGTAAGATTCAAGTTCAAAACCAGTCAAGTCCACCAGTGATGTGGCTTTGTTCTCCAGTTTTGATATCATCCGTGGTTCAGTTTTGGCTTCACATATCTGTCACTGAATGCAGCCAGACCTGCTTTTATCTGTGATCTGAAATTATGTCATTTAAGAATTTTTTTTTTGCAAGAATTTACATATTTCTGCTATAAACTTTATACTTTAAACTTTTACAAATTGCCATATTCACAGTTTAACAGATATGTCCTTGATTCTTTCAGAAAAAGAAGAAGAGTACGACAGCTTATCAGGTGTTCTGTAAAGAGTACAGGGTCAATATAAATGCAGAACAGCCTGGACTTGGTGGGTGCTGCGTTAAATCAAATACAAATGATTGTTGCATACATGTTTGATTGTATATATAGATGCATTACATTAATACCACCACTTGTAAATATACAGTACATGAGGTAATCACTAATCATATGCCCATGGTTCTGCAGTGTTTGGGGAGCTCAGCAAGAAGCTTGCAGAGGTTTGGAAGCATCTACCTGAAAAAGACAAGCAGGTCATTATTATGCTATTTCTGCTTGGTGCAATTAAGTGTGTTAATTGAGTTTAATTAAACAAGTCCGCTTATCTGTTTTAATTTCTTCAGAATTGCAAGTTGAATAATTACTGTAATTAGTGTTGAAATAGCTTGCCTCTGCTCGTAGGTGTGGAAGCAAAAAGCTCAGTATCTGCAGCACAAGCAGATTAAAGCTGAGGCCACAACCATCAAACAGAAGATTTCCTCATCAGAGAACAAAATCAAGAGTAAAATCTTTATCACTATGTTTTCTCATACAATTTTCTCTCATCAAAAAGAAGCCAAGAATATTTGCTTACAATTTGCATTTAAAACAGAACTGTAGTGAGATCATTTATAATTGACACTTTTTTATTTTTGCCCCCTTTTCTTCTCTTTCTAAGGTTCTACTAAGGTTGTGGGTGTTGGGGCAGCTTTGACCACTCAAAGTCGCTCTTCTTTGAGCATCCGGGTACCAGAGGTTGACCCCATAGATGCGGCTGCCCATCTGCAGCTCCTTGGGGAATCCTTATCTCTTATTGGACACAGGCTACAAGAGACAGAGGTGAGTGCACGGAGAAAACAGTGTCTCCAAAGTGTCTGAAATTTGATGTAGCTTTTCTGTATTATTTAACATTTGTATTATCTAACACAGTATCCTCCAGATTTATTGATTAGTTTGACAAAAATTATTGTTTAAGATTAAAAAGAAATTGGAGATTTTTTGAATATATGAGAAATTATATCATATAAGTCCAAAGGTATGTTCCAAAATCATTGCCAGTTAGAAAAAACACAATTGTGTGGTGTAACCCAATGTTGTTGTTTTTTAGAAAAATAGCAGTAAATACCTTTTTTGTAAATACAATTTCCCAGTATGTTTAAAAACACTTGATAATTCCTAAACAAACTGAAGCTTGTCCTTTTCTCTTGCAGGGAATGGTAGCTGTGTCTGGTAGTCTCTCTGTCCTGCTAGACTCCATTTTGTGTGCTCTTGGTCCATTAACCTGCCTCACTGCTCAGGTCCCACAGCTGAATGGCTGTCCCCGCAGCGTCTTGGTGGGACACACACCCACACACCAACCTTCATATCTATAAACCTGTATATCTTTATAATATGAACTAAGTGCCTTATCAGTCCATATCGTAGTTGGCACAAGATGGGCAGGAGTATTTCATAAACCTTTCTCCTGGGATAGTCGCACTTATGATGAGGGAGATCTTCTGAGAATGACAAGACTGGTATGGACAGGAATTCTATAGTAATTCAAATAAGCACTTTTGGAAATAATTTTCTCCTTTTTTAATTTTCAACTGTTCAGTTTTAGTGCGTCTGTGCATCATATTCCTGTCCTTGGCTGACAGGAGTGGAAGCTAATGTGGTCTTCTTTTGTAGCCCATTCTTATAAATTCACTCACTCTCTCACTCATTTTCTACCGCTTATCCGAACTACCTCGGGTCACGGGGAGCCTGTGCCTATCTCAGGCGTCACTGGGCATCAAGGCAGGATACACCCTGGACAGAGTGCCAACCCATCGCAGGGTTCTTATAAATTCAATAAAATCATAAATTCCTGAAATACACAAACCAGCCCATCTAGTACCAACAACCATATTATGGTTCAAGTCAAAAGATATCACACAATTTTTTTGTTTTTATGTGAACATTACCTGACCTGCTTTACCTGTATTTACATTATTCTATGCATTGCACAATTGTAAACACACAGACACAATGCATATAAAAAGTCTGCACACCTTGAAATGGCAGGTTTTGTAATGTAAAAAAATAAATTACATCTTAACACAGGTGTGCAGATGTTTAATATCAGATGTGTGTGTGTTTATAGCAGTGAATATGAAATCAAACTTTTTTCATTTTATTTCACAGTCAAGCACGCTGGACAACATAGCATACATCATGCCAGGACTATGAGACTGGAGAACAGATGATTTTATTCCAATTGCACTTCATAAGAAACAGGACTTCGAAAACAACCTCATTTTAGGAGCATGAAACAAAACGACAATGGACAATTTTTGACAGTTTATTTTTGTGAACAATGCACCAATCAGGTCTGGGACAAAAGCATTGGACATTTGTAGACATAGAACTGTTTTTAAATCTTAAAATGTTTAATATTTTTAAAACTGTAATTCTTTAATATTTTTTAAAAATGGATCTTATTCTAGGGAACAAGTCTATGTCAGGTTATTTGATTCCATTATTTTCGTATTTTAGAGTGTGCCAGTGAGCGTATGTATGTGTGGATGTTTGTGTGTTGTATGAAAGTTGGCACACTTTTATGTAAAGAGTTATTTATTTTTATGCAGATGTGTACAGTTTTATGTTTTTTCTTTCTTTTTTTTAAAGGTTAAATTAATAGAAGCAAACTAATTTTGCTGCAGTAGTCATTTTACTGCCAATGATTTTATACTTGTGAAATGTAATATGTTATAATTTGTTTATAGTAAAGTCATGTATGAAATAATTTCGGATGTCTGAACAAACAAGTTGTAATGGTATAGAGTTTGAAGCATAATCCTGTACAGTTTAATATTACCTATACAGACCCCAAAATGATGAAAAATTTGAATTTTTTTAAGATTTCAAGTCAACTTATTTAAGCAGGCTTTTTTCTTAATTTTAGTAACGATCATCATATTTGTTTTTAAAATTTTTTATATTTCCTGCTTGTTTACATCTGTGCTCCATATCATGAAGAAGAAAAAATCCAAAAAACAATTTTTATTTAATCACTTGCATAGACATCAGCTTTAATTAATGTATAAGAAGTACTTATTCATGTGATAATGACACGTTGCTGCTTGTACCATGATTTTGTTTGTTAGTCAAGCAATTTTCTTGTAACCCCTGGCACTTAACTCCTAATCAAAAACAAACAAAAAAAAAATCATGTCTTACAAGGGAATGAATAGTTTGAATAGAAAATACAACGTGGTTCATCTTTGTGTTTGCAATTCTCTCTCTCTCTGGTTGTGTGTGAGAGAGAGATTGTAGGCTAAAACGGATTCTCAACCGTGTGATAACATCAGAGCAAAGAGAACACTCAAGAGAGTGTGCAAAGTAAGGATGGGATTAAGTGTGAAAGACTCATATGTCTAGTGAGAGAATCAGTGGCTTCCCGTTTGTGTGTGTTTGTTTCTTTTTGGCAGTACAGCTTGTGAGTTACAGGGAAAAGGAGGAAGTGCTGAGAGAGTTTACACACTACAACGCAAGGGCAATTAAGGAGCAGAGGTAAGCTTTAAAGATGTTGGTACAAAACAAAAGCTGTTATAAAAAGAATGATATTGTAATAAAATTGTGTGTGTGTGTGAATATATATATATGAGAACTGTATAACTGTGTAACTATTATATATAACTAGTGTTATATATACAAATGCCATTCTGGATACTTTCTTACTTGATAGCCCGAACAGTAAGCGTAGAAACATGTTCAGGTGTCATTTAGAAACACTTCTCTTGTGCTGAGTCATATTAAGTCCGTCCTCCATTCCTGGACCCGCCCTTAGTCATCCTCCACACACACCGCCAACGGGTCCAACACAAGGAAGCTCCCGCAGTGACAATAACAGACGATGACTAAATAATACAGTTCTTTACAACGCTGTTAACAGTCATTTAATACGATACTTTTTTTTTGCTTTAGCTGCAGACAATGGAAGAGAAAACAACTCCTGACTTGGACGGAGAGCCCGAGGAGCTGCGAGACTCTGCTAACGCAGGTTGGAGTTTGTTCTCCATTTCCGGGGTTTGAGTCACACTGTCAGATTGTATGTCATGTGAAACAACTGTCATATACGTATTGTTTAATGTGTCAGTAGGAAAAGACTATATATCGAAATGATATATAGTGCCCTTATATAATTAAAGGAAACTTTCATGTTAGCTTGTTTGGCCTTGGTTGGTTTTTGTTGTGATAAAAAAAATAGGAGAAATTACAGAAATCGATAGTTATAGAGTCAGAAAGCTGTATTTTTTACAAGACAGTCGTGAAATGAATATTTATGTAGGTTAAAACAACTACTGCATTTTAAAACACGCCTATAACAAGTTTAAACAAGTTTATTCGCATTGTGCTTTAACCCAGAGCTAAAAACCTGTCCAGTTAGTCATAAGATACTCATGAGGATGTGTTTACTTTAGCTAGCTGTTCTTTACTTCTAATCAAAAGCAGCCTGATTATATATAAAAGTGTTCAGATGTCTCAAAATATATAAATATCTCTGCCTTTAGACAATTTGTATTTGCTACAGATCTAAACATCAGCTTAGCATCATTCGGCAGTAGATGGGGCTGTTGCTCCACTCACACAAAATCTGCTGCAACGCTGTCACCAAGGCAACAAATCAGTTTTGTGATGTTTTATCTGTTTGTAGGTATTAATGATGTTTGTAGTAAACAAAAAAACAAACAAAACAACCCCCCCTGCACTTAAAGTATGAAACAAGTATAACTTTATCAAAGCTGAATGATCTTTGGATAGTGATGTAGCAGACAAATATTATTTCTACACAATTACATCCCACATCCCCTCCAAATATTCTGCTAGATAATCATTCAGAGAAAACTGCATTTCTACATTTTGATATTCTGCTGAAGACTTTATCAATCGCATCAAAACTTTTCAAGGCAGATGAATTTGATGTTGGTTTTATATCATTTTACTCCGCATAGTATACCGTTTCTAAAATAAATACTATTTTAGTGTAGCTACCTGCATTTCTTAATAGAATAGGAGATTCTATAATAATTGATATAATGATTATTTTATTTATTTTTATGGTGTGGTGAACTTGGCTGTGAATGAAAAACAGCTGTTTGGTTATTATACTGTGAATTGTTTAAACAAGACAATCA
Source organism: Tachysurus fulvidraco (assembly GCF_022655615.1). Lineage (NCBI taxonomy): Eukaryota > Metazoa > Chordata > Actinopteri > Siluriformes > Bagridae > Tachysurus > Tachysurus fulvidraco. Next base: position 13,253,506 of record NC_062532.1, on the reverse strand, counting down.
TTTAGGTTGATAACTACATCTCTGACGCCAGTTGTAAAGTTTCCAGGACATTTAGCGTGTAAAGTTTTCTCTATATCCAGAACACTTATGTGGCAGACTTGATAAAGCTGGTCAGAAGGATGAGGTTTATTATAAAATGTGTGTAATGATAGGTTGTATTTCTTTCTTTATAAAGGCTAGAAAAAACCTGCATTAAGACTTTTAAGTAAAAAAACACAATCATGCTAAATGTTGCTTGGATAAAGAATTTTATAATTATTCCCCTGGTTATAGTATACTTCATTCCCCTGGTTATAGTATACTTCAGGATTTCATTAGCTCACATGAAACTGATCACACAGCATTTTATCATTGCAAAGCTAAGATGAAAACGTTGGATATTAAATATGGATTTTAAATGTTTTTTAATTATTATTAAATATTTAAAAGAAATCAGCTGTTATAATGTCAATAACATATTTTCATACATTGAACTCCCTACTTTAATATTAATCTTTGTTAAAATATACCACACTGAAACATATTACTGCTGAAACAAGAGCACAAACACTAAAAATGTAAAATTAAAATGAACAAAAGCAATAATAATTATTTTAAGTGCATTTGTTAATCATTTAAGGTTAAAGTAAATTTTCGGCAAAGTATACTGATACAGTGCAAGTCTTGCTTTTTGTTGCACAAATTTTACTTTGCAACCCTGAAATACGTACCATATAAAATACAAAAATACAAATGCCTCTGTTCTAACTCTGTATGTGTGTATTTAGAGCATGAGCTGAGGCTGGTGTTGCTGGGATGGACAGGCACGGGGAAAAGCAGTATGGGTAACGGCATCCTTGGCACTCCGGTGTTTGATACCCGCCATGGTTCCACCTCTCAGAAGCCAGTAACCATGAAGTGTGAGAAGGGGTGTGCAAGTGTTTCTGGAAGGCAGGTTAGTCAAGATCCATTATATTTGCAGCAATGAATGTGTTTGAGATTTTTATTGTGTGTTTATATGAATGTAGTTGTAGTAATCGTCAGCTACTAATAGTGCACATGTTCTGTTTATAGAAAAAAGTGGGTTTGCTGTATTGTGCTGCACTTTTAATCTTTTTCTAACAATTTACATTCTAGAAATTTGTGTACAGAGCTGCTGTTCCAATGTAGCATTTTCTGTTGCAAGATTATTACGAATAGTATAAGATTACAAAAACCTAATTCTATATGTTCATTTCTATTTTAAGCTCGAATGACTTAAAAAAAATATCATTTTGCTCATTTTAACCATTTATTTCTTTAAGAAACAAAATTTTAAGCCAATAGCACAAGCAAAGGTAAAGCTTGAATTTAATTTCTAGAAATAGACTCTAACCCTAACTTCTAATAATCTAAGGTTTGTATAAAGGTAATATTGTATTGTAAATCTAACTATATTCAATTAATTTTCACTTGATAATATGTCAGTTTGTGTAGTGCTGTTTAAACTCTAGAGACTGCTGTGAATGCAAATCTTGCAACAATCCAGCCTGCCGGGAACCAACAACCATTCACAGTCACTGAGAAAATATTTTCCCCATTTGGATGTTGGAAGCATATGACCTGTATCTGAAGGATTTTCTGCATTGTGCTGCTGCCATATGATTGTCTGAGTTGCATGAATGAGCAGATGTACAGGTGTTCCTGTTAAAGTGACCAGTGAGCGTATGAATAGCATGAAAATAAAAATGGACTTCATTAAATTTGTCTTCATGTTAGGTGGTTGTGGTGGACACGCCAGACTGGTTCTACTCAAAGAGGCCCCTAGAGGAAGTGCACCGCCAGCTGGCTCTTTGTGAATCTCTGTCCTCTCCAGGACCCCATGCCTTCCTGCTCTGCATCTCTGTCCATCGCCCATGTGAGAACCTCCAGGCTCTGGATGCTTTAGAGAAAGTGTTCGGTCTCGAAGCCATCACTAAACACACTATTGTCCTGTTTACTGATATGGACCAGCTGTCAGAGGGTCAAACACTGCAGGAGTTTCTTAACACCGAGCAGAAGGATTTACTGGAATTGGTGCAGAGGTGTGGAGACCGTTATCATGTCATAAGGGTAGAAGGAGAAAAAGAGGAGGAGAAAAGCCAAAAGTGTGTGGAGGAGTTGCTGGAAAAGGTGGAAGAGATGGTAAAACAGAGCGGGAAGGAATTTTACATCTGCCCTCCTCTTCCGCAAACAGAGGAGACAGTGAGGAGGATGGAAGCGAGTAATGAGGAAAGCTCATCTAATGAAGACATGAGCAAGGGGGACGACAAGGAAGAGAAGCACTCAGACATGGAGCAAGAAGCGAGTTCAGAGAAAACGGAGCCGAGCGCAGATGGTCTGGAGGTGCAGGAGGATATTGCTTTATCTCCTCCTGCACCTCCTCCATCGTTCTTGCACTGGGTTTGGGACACAGTGATTGGGTGGGTGATGTGGCTGCCCAATCTTATCAGGGGTACATCTTTGCTTGGCTCTGTTGTTGGGTTGTTTTTTGGGGGTGCTATGGGGGCTACCGTGGGCTCTGTTGCCACCGAGGTGAGCAGAAGAAAAAACAAAGCAAAAGTTAAAACAAACTAACATTCAATTTATGCATAAAAACACTAAATAAGTATAAAGTTTGCTTCAGAGTAAGTAATCGTGGGCTCAGGTGAGCAAAATATAAACAGTTAAATTGCATTCGTACATAATTAATACCAAACCAAAGTACTATTTCTTAGCTAATGTTAAATGATAAGTATTATTTAGCTGTGGCTTTTTCTGCTCTAGCTTTGTAAAAGTAGGTTTAAATAAAGGTTGTCGTGAAAGATTTATAAACACGTTACACTATACACTGAATACACTTTAAGGCTTTTTTACTTCTAAGCCAACAGAAAAAAAGCTTTATGCCTTTTTTATATATTAGAATAACAAAAGATGTTTCTGTAAAATAATAATGTTTCATTATTATACTCATCAGGGCATGAAGGTAGTTTACCAAGGTAGGAAAGTGGATGTTGTCTCTGTAATGACAGAGAGTCAAATTACTAAGTGGTATTGCTTCCAAATGAAAGTTGTTTACCAGTTGGGTTTTACTCTGCTCATTTATTTCCATGACTTTGAAGCTGTCCAAACATCAGAGATTTAGACTGTTACATTGCCTAGTTGATTATTTAGGAAGTTTGGAAGAATGATTTAAGAGATGAATAATAATTTGTTTATCTACTGTAGCATGGTATGTGCTAAACATACATGGTGTTCATGTGTCTTTTGTTTGCACCAGCTCACATCATTCACTTTCGTAGCACAAATTAATGACTTCTTTTTTTTTTTACCTTCATAAAATTTCCCTACACATTTGCAGTGATTCTACTTTACATGCATATGGGCTACATGGTTTTTGAAAGCTGTTACCAATTGTCGATAACAGTATATTATTAGACACAGCTCAAGTGCTACATTACTCATACAGCACATGCTGTTTAGACAGCTTTTTGATTCACTGAGAAAAAAAATCTGTTTTATTACGCACTTGGCAGGAATACTCTGTAGCGTATGCATTTTGTGCGACTGCAAACGCAAAAGTAAAACTAAAACAATATACTTCAAATATGTTGTCTGAGTGATTAATGAGTCTTTTGTCCAAATTTCTGTGAAATGCTTAAGAAATGGAAAATAAATTGGAAATAAAACACCTAAAAGTCTTTTCTGGGGGAAAAAAAAAAATCTGGAATCCATGTTAAGGTTGTCACGGATGATTTTTTTGTCACGAATAAACTTTCTCAGATGATTTCATCTACAAGCATGTGAGACTTTTAGAGTAGCATAGAGAGGGTGACTGGGAAAAGACAGCAGGCAGATAGAGATGTATATTTTTGTACTCCTCTTCTCCTATAACCCCTCTGCCCTTATACTCGATCACTTGCTTGCTCTTTTCTTTTGTAAGGGTGGGTTTATGGGTTTGATGGTATGTAAGATGTAAGTGATAGCCTGCAAAACCCATCAGTCAAAAGACTCATCTCTTTATTTCTGCCTTCACTACAGTGAGGCATGTCCGTATGTGGGTGGTCCAGAGAGGGAAAGAGGGAGGCTTGCTCTTTTCTGAAGGGAGAATGGAAGAGCGAGGAGAGAGAAGAGAGAGCGGGAGAAAGAGAGCAGGAGGGAGGGAAGGAGGGGAAGAAGGCAGCTTGCTCTTGGACACACATCTGTCTTGCAGATGTGCCCTCTGCCGTTGCTTGAATCAGGGAAAAAAAACTTTTTTAAAAAAGGGAAAATTGGTGCTAAACAGATCTTTATTGTCTGGGATCTCGGATGCATTACAATACAGATTATAGTCAGTCTGAACTAGAGGCATGTTCCTCTGGATGCTCCCTTATGAAAGAAAAGGTCCGGGAATGATGTAGTGTGGTCCCCTGCGTGTTTAAAAAGGAACACCTGTCCAAATATTATTCTGTCCTTTTGGGGAGGACGCAGAGAAAGGGAGAGATGACAGAATGAAGGAGAGACATTGGATGGGTGCACGAGCAGCTATGGAAAGAATGAGAAGGAGATTGTGTATTAATCTGGGAAAAATGCAGAGTTGGGAAAGAAGAGAGATAAAACAAAACCCTCAAGTTTGTTTTTTCATATTTTATGCAATTTCACTCTCACATACGAATAAAATCTTTACATTACTACACAATTTTTCAGCACTCTTGTGCTGTACATCTAAAGGTGCTGAAAACAGACATGCATGCAGCGGCCCTCGGGAGCTGACATGGAACTGATTTGTGCTCGCGTACTCATCAGTGCTCCGTCATTAACTTAGAGACGCTGAGTTTTGCTACTTTGGCCGTCAGCTGAAATGTGGCGAGGGCCTTGTGGCTCTCTCTCTGGTGGAAAATGGTCCAAGTGTGCATTCCACAATATTTCTGTTATCATCAGTCCCTGTGGGTTAGAAAAATGCTGAAAAACCAAAAGGAAATAAACAGAATGACACACTCTTTCCCCTGAAGCTTCCATCCAAGCTTATTTACATCTTGAGCCTGCATACCTTTTCGAACCACGAAAGATCAGACACACGCACTCAAACACAGAAGACTGAATCATATCAGCAGATTATGATTCAATACCACTATTCAATATTGAAATAGAACAATAAAAATTCCTCCTTAGCAGGAAAATGGTGTTATCATAAAGTTGATTTATATGTGGAAGCAAGAGTTAAGTAACTGCAAGCACTTTTGGAGCAGAAGAAAAATAACTTGGCCGAACCTTTGAGGTGATGATAGTTAGATATGAAGGTAACGATCGCCTGTAAATTGTAATCTACACCCGGAGGAGACCGAGGCCCCCACGTGGAAAATTATTTGCATAATGTCAGGTCTGTTGGTCTCCAAGTTATATATTAAAGAGTAACCTGTCTGTGTTTTATCCATGCAACATAAATCAGTGAGTTGCTGTTACTGGCCTCTGCAACTACACACACTCTAGCCAAAACACACTGCTGGTGATTCACTATAAACCATGTTATTCTTTTAAAACACACCAGTGTCCAGTGGCCAACTAAGGAAGAGAGAGAACAAGAGAGAAGGAGGAAGGGATGGGTTATGCTCCACCATCCTGGAGTTCAGTGCATGCTCCATTATTTGAATGATAATTTTGCCTTTTGTAGAGCAAACAATCATCTATAACAAATATCCCAATCTATGTAATGTTTCACATATTTTATATTCAGATTTGTACATTTCGAGTTATACAAATCATTATATACATCAGTAATCAATTACCTCTTTTTCATGTTGTAGTAATTGCTATGTGCTCACCACAAGTTACAGTTGAGTGCAAAATGTAGCACCCCCATGGATTCTGGGTGAAGAAAGGAAAATGTGTCCAAATAAATTCCAAATGAAATGTGGGTGCATCCTTCAATACGTCAACAGTCTAAATCAGAAATAAAAAAAAATAAAAAAACAACAGGAAAATAGTTTGGAAAGTTTTGTTACAAATCTTTCGGTCTTCAGACATGACTTGGAGAAGAAAATGTAAAACATCTGGCAGAATTACAACAGATGTGCCAAGAAGAATAGACAAATTGTGGCCAAGCAATATGGAGCAGAGTTCTAACTTATATTTCAAGAAGAATGGACAAAGATTGGGCAAAAGTATCTGACAGGGTTTTAACACATATGTCAGGAAGGATTGTGGCTAAACATTACAAAAATACTTTACATCCTACAACAGGATCCACAAAGAGAATGGAGGAAGTTACAAGATTCAAAAGAATGGTTTCCATTTCTTTTCCATATTTACCACATTAAAACAAGAGAGAGGAAAACATTAAAACTGACTTCCTTTTAAAATAAAAAAAACAACAACAACTCATTAACGGCTTTTTTCACTATGAATAACTTGACACACTATTTGACCTTTGGATTTTATTTTACTTATTTATTTATTTTATGAAGTGTTTATGAAAGAATAATTTTGAAACCCAATAAAAGCTTTAGCCTAGTTTAATTGACATTTCTTTGCAATAACAAATATTAATTTAAAAATTTATATAAATTTTAAACACACTATCTATCTATCTATCTATCTATCTATCTATCTATCTATCTATCTATCTATCTATCTATCTATCTATCTATCTATCTATCTATTTTCATGTATTTATACATTTGTTTGCAACTTCACATTCCCCCTACAGCATGTATGTGTGCGCTTACATCCATACAACGTGCGTTTGCCTTTTAAATAGTCAATAAACCATGAATAAACGTAAAGTAAATCTGAAAATATTATCCCCTTGGTAACAGCACACTGAGCTCTTATTTATGTACACACACCTGCCGTTACCTAACATTTATGAGACTAATGCTCGCTGAGGAAAATGTTCATTTATTACTTTTTGGTTTCTGAGTTTTTGCCAAGGAAAGGAATCATTGCCAAGCCTGTGAGGTGTGTTTTTGAAACAATATGCTGTTGATTTTTAAAAGAGTTGTATTATAACCCGATTTGGTAATCAGTGGCAATCAAATTCTTGTTTATCCAGAGAGTAAAATAAGCAGTTATAAAAACTGAGAGCAGCAAAAACATTGACTAGCTCACATTGAACCAAGAGGTGTTTTGTATTTTAAAAAAATTGGCAGTCTGCATGCAATCTCACCTGGAATAACAATCAGGTTTACAACTATTGTGAGAAACAAAGCAAAAGCTTAGCAATTACACAGAGAAACCACAACTTCCACAATCAAGACTAGGTTAAATATAGTAGGTGAAGAGGTACAGAGCTTTCCAGAGGAAAACCACAACAGTCAACAACATTTTACAGACACATTCAACTGCCGTGGAATTTGCGATACAACAAAGATTCATGGCACGACATAGACTTTATGCAAAAACAGCTGTACTGCCAGTTAGAATCTAAACGGTACACAGGGAAATTACTTGTTCATTTAGCCAAGAAGACTATCTCTTTTAGTGGGTTGCCATTTGGAAGATGAGCCAGATGTGTTTCTCCAGATGTCAGGAAGCCTCAGGAAAAAGGCCCAAGGATATTTACACTGGTATCAACTGATGAATGCAGTCCAGACGAGAACACTGATGGACAAAAAGCAATTACATGAAAAGAATTGCCCCAATCATACAGAAAAGCACATGGAGGGAGCCAAAGTGAGTGAAATTGCTTGATCATGTCTGCAGTGCAGGAGAGTTTTAAAAAACATAGCAAACAAGGTGGGAAAAAGGCTCTGAACACTCTAGATTTGAAGACTGCTGTGGTTCTGCCACACACATCCCATGAATGTGGCTTTGAGAGATCTTAAAGTGAGACTAATGTGAGGACTAACAAGCCTTTTTTCTAAATCACTATAGGACCAGAGCTTAGCCCTGTTCTGAGTAGAGCTTTTCCTGATTAATCACGCAGGCCTTGCTAACTGACAAGTGTTGCTGGTGTGGTGAGACATTTGTTTGAAGTCAGAGGCCATAGACTGTGTTTAAACATATAGCAGAAAGACCCCCTCTCCTTGTAACAGACCCTGTCCTGCGGTTTGAGCATGGCTAAGGGTCAAGCCAAAGCAAGCACACTTTTCTCCACACTGGTTTAAGGTTCTGTGTCTTGCCATAAGGCTGAACTAATATGGCATAACTGTAGCAGGGATCAGAACTTAATCTTACACTCGACCACAGTAAGGGGAGACAGAAGAGAAAAGTGACAAGTCCTACTTCTTAACATCTAATGTCAGCTTGTTCAGAGTGTAGTCTTTCAGTTCATGGCCTGTATCATCTTGGTCATAACTCAGCTGCATGATTAGGACTTGCCAGGAAGTCAAAAGACAATAAAGCAACCACATCAAAGCTAAGTTGGATTCTGAGGAGAGCAATATTAGAGCTATGTCAGGGAGACTTTTTGAACCACAGCTACCTCTTAAGTATGAATAAGTCCTCAAAATAAGTGACTAAGTCTTAACCAAATTAAGGCTGGATCCCAAAATCAGTATGCACATAAAAAGACAAATCAGGCGTGGCTTGATGTTTCATCATTTGCGTGGGGTATTATCTTGTCACATCACTTCAAAAAGGGAAACACGAAACATGTGCTTGCAGAGCCTTGAGCTAATGAGTGCCGCAGGGTTGAGGGCAGCCATGCAGTACCGTGCCACAGCACTCAGCAACAGCTCAGCTCGAATCCTGTTTCAGTCTGACACGGTCCAGCTCCGGCACAGTAGAAACAGAGGCCATGAGAACTGCTCCAGCACAGAAAATGAGAGACAGAGAGAGACAATCTTAAAGACAGTGTTCAGTCCCAAACACCAGACCTCTGATTTGCAGTGTGGTTTCTTTGAAAGCAAGGATTCAACACGAGAAGGAGGGAGAGCAAAATAAGTGCATTTAAAGAGTAAAGGTTTACAAAGCAGCAGGGTTTCGGTTTTCCAATAATACTATACCAATATATACAGTATCTCAAGGCTAGTGTTTATTCTCATCTTTGAAAAACTGATTCTTTCAAAATCTGGTACTTCCTTTTCATTGCCTGATCTAGATGCCTATCTAGATTAATGCTATGCCTCGAGAATCTTGAACATTATTGAATACAGTATGAAAGGATTATTATCTACTTAATCATTTTACATATGCATCATGCAGATGTTCATGGTTTTGGGTTGTGGTCTCCAGGCCATCACTGTGGGACAGGGAAAAAGTGTGCGTGTGCATGTGTGTGTGCACATGCGTGAGACAAATGAGGGAGAAACAGACATACTGTGGCCACTTTGAAGTGCTTTGAGTCGGGTGCTTAGAATAGACACTGGGCAAAAAATGTAAAAAATCGACGAAGGCGAACGTCTGTCTAGCAACCACCAGTTTGTGTGTGTGTGTGTGTGTGTGTGTGCATGCTGTCCTGCCAATCCCCCCACACTCAAATCATTCATGTGTGCAGACTATCAAGCTGTCCATCTAAAGGAATAGAATAAGAGAGCTGCAAAGCGCACAAAAATAATACAATATGAGTGACACAACTCTCTGGAACAAAACACCCTTCACCACAATAAGGTAAAAGTGAGGTCAGGTTACATTGACCAAATTTAAAAGGAAAGAGGAAAGAGGAAAATATTGAATAAGTAGTATAAGTAGTATTAGTGTAAGTAAATCTCTGACCTATACACTGATATATGTTATAGACACATGTTATATGTCTGCCTCTGTCTTTCAGCCCAGCTTGTGTTTTTCACAACTTTGGCTTGTCTCCCTTTATCTATTTTCCAGTCATCCCCTCCATCTCTCCTGGGATTTATACATATATCCTCAACATTAATAGACACATGGGTTGATAATAACAGCCCATCACATCAACAGCAGGGATTCTGTGATTTAATTTATTTATAGTCTGTACAGCTCAGAAAGAAAGGTATTAAGCGAGACTGAAGGAGGAATGAAAGGCAGTAAACCTCATGGAGAGATGTCTAACTTCATCCAGAACCTAGTATGAGGCTCATCAAAAGCAGTGTCTGTGTGGTGACTCAAATCACTAGCAGATTGTAGTGAATGCAAATCTTGTATATCCTCAAGTAACCGAAAATACAGGAACAAGCAAAGTTCTTCTGTGTGTAAATAAATGTGGTTGTGTCTCACAATCGCAAATTTGTACAAATGTAAACATGCCATTGATGAAAAGTTCAAGTTACTGTAGAGTGAGGACTGGGGTTTGTTTTCTGATCATGTTCATATTTAATGTGTTTAAATATATACCATCTCAATATAATTCTAATGAATTAATTCATATAAGTTAAGGTATTAAAACTGTGATTTTAACACAGTTCTGGATCTGCATGCAGCCCAGTCATTAAAATATTTCAAAAAAACTGGCCTTGTTACTTAAATAATATACAGTCAAGTGCAAAAATGTGCACTTTCATGTTAAAATGCTTAGTTTATTTATTTTCACAGATGTGTACAGATGTTCTTTCATATCTTCTAAACGGCATTTGAATTTGTAATAGCCCCTTGTCCTCCTCATAGCTTTATTGTAAATTTACCAGATTTTATTTTATTTTATTGTAACTCTGCCATATTTCTTATACTGCCTTCTTCTGTGTATCTAAGAGGATGTATTATTTTTACAATATGTTTTGGATTATTGACTTGTTTCAGAATAAGCCCAATACTGTATTATTATTACTTTCTGAAATAAATTCAAATACAGATAGGAAAAGTACATTTTTTTTCCTTTCAAAATCCATGGCAGATGCAAAATTTTGCCCTCAAATATATATCCATTCATAAACTGATAAATATATGAAAATCAAATCCTTGACCTTGTGGATAATCCTACACATAAACCTCTTACTCCTACTTTATTGTTTATTAAAAAAAATAACCCACTTATATAGAGTGTGTTAGACCTCAGCCCCATGCTCTAAAATAATCTCCCCCTCCCCAGACATTAGATAATACTCATCATTACTCACTAATAAATAATTTCTCAGTTACTTTAAACATGATGTACATTTTATGCTCTCCTCCTACAAGAAAAAAAAAAGATTAGACTTCTTAAATCTAAACATCGACTCGATACAAGAAAATTGAACCATATTCTGTTGCCAGAAGCAAATATCTGAATTTTAAAAATAAAGCCACAAATTCCAGCAACCTAATTAAATAATAAAAGGAGACAAGTCGATTTATTAGATTAATCACATATCTTTCTGGTGAAATCATTTACAAGCCTTCCTTCATTAATGATTCCAGATTTTTCCATTTTAATCTGTGGACAAGAACATTTCCTCACAAGTCCACTTGTGTATTTATATTTAAACAAACAATACATAACTCAGTCAAAATCAATATCCCATCATCTTTTGTCAGAAGAAATGATCAAAGCTCTTCCCCTCATGCCCGACAACAGATGACCCAGAGATTTACAGAAGCATACAGCCAAACCGTATAAAGAGCTCTGATGTCATTACACTTATTCTGTATCCAAATAAGGCAGGTCCATTTTGAAACCATGCTCATGTTTCCATTACAGTCATATATCATTAATCAACTCAGAAATACAAATAATAAGCAAACCTTAATAAGGTAAAATTTGTAATATCAGCACTCAAGAATTTAAATGAAACTGATTTCATTATTGGAGACATTCCTTAAAAATACTGAAAACAAACAGAGTTTGTTAAACAGTTAAACAGACTCTTTAACAACTCCTTTCCAAACAAACCTGCATTCACTTTTACTAAATAGAATCTAAATCACTGATCAAATTTAGTGAGATACGAAAGTTTGTTAAATGAATCCGCATTTAACAAAACCTATATGATTTACATTAATTAATTAACTTAACCGAACGAAATAACTGACATCTAGAAACATGGAATGCATTACCCTTATTTTTATTCACCCGAACGTTTACTAACAAAATAAACACCCTTCGCAAATTCTAAATTTTTTCTGTTTACCTTCTGATGGTTGCTTTCCTAGCTAATATAGTCACTAGATTTTACTACAAAAGCACTTTAAGCACTGGACAAACGGTACAATCTTATTATGGTTAGAAGTTGTACCTGTCAAAAGATTCCCTTTTACAGACAAATCCTAAAAATATATAGAAATATATTGATTTTAATATGATGGATAATACCTCATATCAAAACTATTCTGTCTTAAAGTTTCCCCCTTCAATTAATTTCCATTCTGAAATAATCTCCATCTCAGCATGGATCCAGAGGGAAGCTGCCAGGTACCAAAGTACAAAACCCACCACTTTCAGTAGCAGCAACATATGTACTGATGTACAGCACAAACTGTAATATCTCACACCCTATTTAGGTACACTAGGTATGTTAAGCCTTAAAAATTATATACAGTATATATATCCATTTTGCATTCCTCAAAGTATATGAACGTTCAATAGATCTGATCGAATCCAGAAAATGTCCAGAAAGCTTTAGCTCATGATCCTTACAGATCACTTTGACATGCAGCAGAAATAATATCTGTTTCTTTCAGGTATATCACATCACAAAACAACATTTCCCCCTTTCTCATGTTTGACTTTGGCTACATCACTGTGTGAGTGACCGTTATTTTTCTGGATACTTTCTTTGTTTTTTTTTTTGTTTGTTTTTTCTGTGGTTTTGTAAGATGTAAAAAGGAGAGACAATTATAGTGCTAATTAAACAAATATACTAAAATTGTTACTGTAGTAATATAAATTACATCCCCAAAAAGATTATCATGGGTGGGTATCTGCCATTTAAGGTAATAGGATCATTCTGATTATTATTTCAGGCCTTATGACTTCACCGGCAGCAATCTTGAACGTTTGAGCTATGGCAAGTTGCAGCATGATGCCCATCTGCTCCTCGCTTTATAAACATGACAGCAGTGCTGATGACACACGTTTCTACATTTCATACTGACAAGTGTGGCTGTGTTTGTGTGACATACAGGGTGGTCCTGCTCTGAAGATTGCATGGGACTGTCACAACGACTAAGTCCCTGACACACACAGACCACCCCGTTCCATGTGTGGCATTAGAGGCACTAACAAAGGCAGCATTGACAGTGACCCTCACTCGATTCTGACCTTAACACACGTGAGCTATGCATACACACCCTACACATACACTGAGACACATGCACACACAAAACCATTACTTTCTCTCACTGTCTTACATCCCTGTCACTTTCTCTTTTTCTAACACACTACAAATAATTGCAAATACACACAGTGGGAGAGAGAGATAGACGGCGAGAGAGAGAGAGAGAGAGCGAGAGAGAGAGAGAGAGAGAGAGAGAGAGAGAGAGAGAGAGAGAGAGAGAGAGATTGAGAGAGAGAGAGAGAGAGAGAGAGAGAGAGAGAGAGAGAGAGAGAGACACACACAGATCCTTCTTCTCTTCGTCAACCTCCCACGTCTAAGCTTGGTGGAATGTGTCTCAGGTGCAAGGGGTGTGCTGGTTCAAATTAGTGGAGTATAAATTAGCATGGCTTTCCCCCTCTTCTATCCAAACATTCGCTGTCTCCCATTCCACACAGCTTAAACCCCCTTTTTCCTCAGCAGTAAACCCCTCCATCGCTCTTTCTGAAGTTGACCTCCCTCTTTCTTCACTTTCTCTCTGCTCTCTACACCACATAAATTTCTGTGCTTTACACCTTCATGTATATGAACTCACCAGGCATGCTCCACAAGTCTCCTAAAGCATTACCTGTATTTTCCCCATTCTCACCCAGGTGAATAAATATGTGTATACAAATGGCATTGAAACAGTTACAGTTTCAGTATAATTGTAATGCATTATTTACAATAATGTGTAAAAATCTTACATTTTCTCTTCAAAAATGTGAATTTGACATCATTGGGGCTGTGAGATATTTTACTTGCAAAGTTTTCCAAGATGCTGGAAACAATCAACCAGCCAGCCAGCCAATTTCCTAATAAAACTGCATGACAATGTATCTGAGAGAACTGGGTGGTCACAACAAATATTGATTGGTTCTGTTTATTTATTTATTTATTTATTTATTTATTTATTTATTTATTTATTTATTTATTTATTTATTTATTTTTCTCTTTCTTTTTCTCTTTTTCTTTTCTTCTTTTTTTCATTGTTTTTGAAATTATCTTCATTTTATATAGAATTTCTTTACTTGTCACTACAACTTCTTGACAGATTTTCATATGTTTAATACTGTATGGTGGTCATATTGTGATAGAAATTTGCTTATAAAGGTCCCAGTCATCATTTACTAGAGAGACATTCAGTACTGGTTCAATGACATTTGGCTTAAATTGAGCCATCAAAAGATATTGTTATTAGTCTGCTTCTGCTCTGTTCTGTTTTGACTTTTACTTTATTTTTTACATATTGAGTTTGAGGTTATGACTCCAATTATCTTTTCTATGTCTTTGAAGGTCTGACCAAGATATAGAAATCCCTCTGACATCTGCATAGATGTCATTATTCATGTGTATTGAAGGTTTTTGTGCTCACTGGGGTGCATCATGCCTAGTTTTCCCAAATTACACCTGAGTACACATTGATTGTAAATGCACATCGGCCACTACATATCCATCAGGAATACACCAACACATATTTCATCGTTTTCTTTTTTCCGTAGCCCTCCTCCTGGCACCTGTCATCCTTGTGTGCACCGTGTCTGTGTTCATTGTTTATAACTTCAGATTGCAGCTTAACCAAGAACGCAGTGCACCGGAGCGAGGAAGTTTACTGAGCATGTCCTCCTGGAACGGCACACGTCCACCAGGATCAAATGCTCCCTAGGTGTTTCCATATGCAGAAGTCTATATTTTCCTATCGCTGTTCTACTCTCACTTTTACAGCTAGCAAGACCTCACCATGCCCTCAGAGCAGTCCCTTTATGCTCATCATGAGGCGCTCTGAGATAACACGAGGCAGGCCACTTTATGGAGGTCCTGAGGTCGAGCTGTGGGACAGGCCCCCCTTATATAAGGAGAGAAGTATGGTTCAGGTGCAGGCTGGATCTCCCTAAGTGTCACAGTGAAAGATAGAGAGCAGAAGGGAGGATTGTACTTGAAGAAACAGGAGAGTTGAACTATGGAGGAAGTGGTTACTCTGTAGCCTACACACAGCAGTGCTAAAAGCCTGGAAGGAAATGTAAGTGTTGATACTGCCTAGAGCCCAAAGCTGATTTTAGCTCTTGTAATTTAGACAGTTCCAGAAACTATCATTTACAAAATGGACACGGCATGATGTAGTCCAAAGTAAACAGATTAGATGGAAAATTCAAACAAGCAAAAGGGCTTTTTTTTTATTATTTATTTATTTATTTATTTATTTATTTATTTATTTGTTTGTTTGTTTGTTTGTTTGTTTGTTTGTTTGTTTATTTATTTTTACATAGTGAATTAGGATATTCGGTTGCAAGCATTGTTATTGATGCATTAAATAGTGATTAAATATTGTTAATTTTAAATTTGGGTCATTTTTATTCATGCTGCCAAATGTATTTTCAGTGTAAAATCTGCAACTCAGCTGCAAGAATTACTCGATTACTAGAACACCACTATCACAATCTTGAAAATGTGATACTGAAATATTTAAATGTGAATTGAAATACATTTAACATTACCACTTTCTACACATATTTGACCCTGTTCTGGTGCCCACCCCTCCAGGTGAACTCTGAACTGCTTCGATGATCCTGGCAATCAGATAAGAGTGCACTTTCACCTCTGTATAGCTCTCTCCAGCTGGGCAGGTTAGCAGTCCAGTCCAATGTTACGGCTGACAAGTACAGCCTTTAGATTGCTTGCTTTCATGTGAACTTGCGGAATGTTCATCTCCATCCATCTCATTGAGGGAAGAACAACACTGGCTTGGCTTGGCATGTGATAGTGTTTGGCCTGTGCAACACCTGCAATGTCCTCCAGGGGTCCCATCAATCACCAGGGCTTTAGAGTGAGCCAAGAACTGCCCCCCACCTAGCACAACACTGCTGTGTCCGTAAAAGAGACTGACTTAAGCGGTGTCATTGTTTGTGTTGTGGGTTTATCTGAGGGCCACTTTGGCCCAGGGGTCCAAATTTGATAGCACTTTAGCTTTACTGTAGAGTTGTTATACCAGAGCAGATGTTTGAGCTATACTGTACAACAAAGAGTTCCTTATCAGTGGTTGCAAAAAACTGTATGGAAAATGTATTCTTGTGCTTGAGTGATTAAGAGCAATTAATAAATTTGCAATAGCTTTAATTTTCTAATTTATGACTCACTGGGATTACATGCTAATGGCTGGTTTCCATTCCTCATGAGCTCCATCATGCTTGGAGACCACCAGTGGAAGTGGGCACAGAGACCAACAGGATCTATGATGGTGTTCCCATTTCAAATAGCAACTGTATTGTGTCATTCAACGAAATGGCTTATTAAAACTCAAACACTCTGCTACTTTTGGCGCTAGCTGCAGCACACCCCACTGTCATTAGTTACTGGCACACAACAACTGCTTGAATGTCTCAGAGCCCTGCAGCAGACACCCTCCCAGCTTAGTTGCGCTAATTTCAACACAGTGGCTTTCCCTGTTGTTCACATCCTCTAAAGCTGTTCCAGACATCTGACAAGGCCTCATTTTATTTATTGACTTCATTTCACTGTGAGGGTAGGTTTTACATTGCCCTCGGGTGATACGAAGTTAATGTATTACTGCTCCTTAAACCTTCCTTAAGTGTTTAAACACCCGAGGTACTGACGCAGCATCGTGGAAGCGAAAAACCACGCTGGAGTTCGAGAAACCATAACACTTGAGCAATATCCTGAGCAAGGAGAAAAAGAGATTAATGCATGGGAAGGAAAGTGAGTGATGCATGGGAAAAAAATTATATAAAAATAGATTTTTTTTTAAAACATATAGGTGTTACAAAGAACAGATATATGATGAGTAATATTTTTCCACAGATATCTGATCACCATAGGCTTGACTCAGAAACTTTGTTTGTATTTGTCAAATCTCTTTTTACTTTCTTTTCTCTATTTACCACAACCTAAGCTAGAATATCTTTAGCCCGCAGTTCTCTCTGGACATTTTCAAAAATTCTTTCAACTCAAATACATTTTAAGAGATAGCAAATAGAAGATTTTTAGAACCTGTGTGCAGGAGCTACATGCAGAACGTCAGAATTAACAATGTTAGACAAGTATTTCATCATCTCTTCTGTTGATATTCAAATGCTTCCTCTCCTTAATTGTATTTTTTCCCATTGATGCATTAAAGTGATTGGATTTTGTCTCTCTTGCTGTCGAAAATCCGTGGTGCACGCCCATAAAAAACAACTTCCCCACAACAGCTTTTTCAAATTTGGGGCTTACAGTGCTCTGCCAAAAGCCGCAAATTACCCCCCTCTAGCAGCAGCGAATTAGGAACAATTTTCTGTTTGCTATAAAAAAAAAGAAAGAAACGTGAAAGAGAAAGAAGAGGGGAAAATATAGCTTGCACTAGAGACCACCAAGGCAGGCAGCAGTGAGATGACGAGCATGTTCGCCTGCCGTCGGTTTGGGTGGCAGGGTGGTGCTACAAACACTCACTGATCCACACAGTAATCAATGCAGTTAAAGACAGGGCAAAGTTTTGGCTCTGTGTGGCTCAGCCGTTCGATGGCTAGGCACAGGCGCTGTAGTGTTTATGTTCTCCCAAATGGGCCTTTATTATTCCCCAACTCATTGATAGGCCCACCATATAGAGAACCAAAGCAAGGGTGGCATATTAATATCACAGCTGAATGGGTGGCAAGCATTTTATTGAGCAGATTTGAGGTCATGACTGAATTGAGTAGAATGGATTTTACATGAAGAGATGTGTGCCAGCACTCTTTGAGGTTGGTCTATTGGATTAGGCAGCAGAAAGGAATAAATAGGATTTTTTTCCCTTTATTTTTGCCTGATGCAAAGACTGAGGGTTGGCTGTGATCAATGCCAATCCGGTCCAGCTCATGATTTTTCCTCCCTGGTGCTCTTTCCAATGCCCTTTAAAAATTCAGGTCCAAATTTTTTATCCAACACTGCAAAACGCTCAGGAAAAAAAAGGAGAAAGGAAAAACCATACCAGAGCTTATTAGAAGCAGGAAAATGACCAAACTTGTATTCTATTACATTTTTACTGGTGCCCTTTCCAAACCCCAGACCATTACCATGGCAATGCCCTGTAGATGAGGGAGAGTACTCCGTCACCATGAGATCTGTTAGAAGTAGAAGACTATAAGCACGTCAGTGTAACATAGCTAGACCCATTAAGAACACTGCAGCCCTAATCAAAGTCCAGGACACAATGACCTAGCTATGACACCTTCCTGCCTTTTTGTTAATTACACTTCCTGTTTGCTTTCTGATCAAATGACAGCCGTTTTTTAGTCATGACGGGATTTAGTTAATGGAACTCATTTAGGTTTGACATGGCCTGGGCCTGAGGTAAAGAGAGGGGGGCTGCTTTGGGTCACGTAATCTGTTCCTGTCACTTTGATTATATAGTCAAGATTTAGTCATGAAAGAAGTTTTTATGTTTGGATTTATTTCATTTTAAATGTTCAGTACACATTTATCTGCACAAACTTAAAGGAAATCCTGACTTCTAATCTTCCTTTTATCAATTAATAAAAAGAAAGAAAAAAGAAAGCAAGAGAGCACCAGGCATGGGCATCAGGGCACCATCTGCAGGAGAGCAGCAGGGTACCATAGAGGTTAGTGGGGAGACTTTGTTGGGGCCAAGATTGTGGAGGGGCAAGGGTGGGGGGGTCAGAACCACACGGCACACTTTGGAATACATCATATCCGGACATGCTGTAAAATACAGCTTGCCTTTTTGGTCTCGCAGATGTTATAATGAGGCTGATTGGATGGGAATTAAATCCAAATGGAACAAAGGAGGTATATTTTGATGTTTGCTAGGCCTCTCTCCACTGGGAGGCTGGGAACAGGTGGCAAAAATTGGGGCCTTTCTGTGGAGCAGAAGTCAATTCAACTCCCATACAATGACTAACTAAACAGAACAGGAAAATGGACTGTTTTGGAAAAGCAAACAAAAAATCTTCTAAATAGGGGTAATCTTTTAGGCCCAGCTGTTCTTTCCTTATCTCAGAGCTTTCTGTAATGTTGATTGCTGTAACTATTTATTTATTTCTTCCTCTGCTGTAGCAGTTGGCAGCAACTGTAACTGAGGTGTGAGCTCATTTTCCTACTGGGTGGCTTCCCTGCTGTATGTCACTGTCATACAAGATTGAGAGCTGTGAATGGTAATGAGGGATGTGGGTCATCCTCATCTCTCTCTTTCACTCTCTCTCTCTCTCTCTCTCTCTCTCTCTCTCTCTCTCTCACACCACACACACACACACACACACACACACACACACACACACACACACACACACACACACACACACACACACACACACACACACACACACACACACACACACACACACACAAAACACACACACACACACACACACACACACACACACACACATCCTGAACATAAGCTTCACATGTAAATAACTTTAATAATCAACAATTTTTTAAAAGATATGTTATATGTGTTTGCCACAAATGTTTGACAAATTTTGGACATTTGTATGATTATAAATTTTAGTTCATGTTCATATTTCCACATGTATGTTTTCCCCTGATTTTTCACAGTTTTTCACATTTAACATGACTTGTATATTTTTAGTGTAGTTCTCATGCAGTGTATGTTTTCATGAACTAGGTTTTTACATTTTCATTCTTCACATGTAAACATATACACACAGTCCACTTTAATAGGAACAGCTAAACCTCTCATTGATACAGTTTTTCCAGCAGCGAATAATAAGGCAGCAGTGCAACATATAAACTTGTGCAGGCAATTGACTTTTTTTTTGCCAGACAGGCTGTTTTAAATTTGACCTTTATGTTCTCAACAAGTTTGTTCAAACTTGTGATCTATTTTAGATCAAATCCATAGATGTGTCATCTGAACAAAGGCATCAACAGATGAAATTGGGCATGAGGAAAATCTGAGCTTTTTATGAAACAGTTAACATGGTGAATAGAACTAATCTACCTACATTTACTGCATATAATGTCCAAAAATAGCGCAGAATCTTAAAATCTAAATCCAATTTTACATGAAAGAAAAACCCTGATTTTTAATGTAGTGTCAGACTTTTAGCCACTAATGTACAGTACATATATTTGTTGAACAGAAAGTGTATTTCAGGACACGCAACAATCGAAACAGCAGAAGATAACATTGGGTTCTACTTCTGTCACCCAAGAAGAGTCTACACTGGACATGGACTCAATGAAACTGAACAAATGAATATTGGAAAGTTTACACCTGGACTAACGGTTCTCACTTTCTACTGCAACATGTAGATGGTAGGAACAGATTCACAGCCTGAATGTGCAGCTGACAAATCTTTTTTTCTAATTGTATATGATGCAATCATGTTAACATGGACCAGAATCTCAAAAGAATGTTTCCAACACATTGTAGAGCTCATACCTCAAAGGACAGAGGGTGTATTGAGTGCAAATACTACCACACTACACACTGTTAGCATTGTGTTTCTAATAACATTGCTGATGAATATATTGTTCACATGCGTTCACTTCAGGGCATAGCATGTTGAGACAATTTTACAGATTTTTCACAAGTGATCACATTATTCTTATAAGCTCATGTGAAATTATTGTGATTTTTCTTTAAGGGACACACACACACACTTAATTTTCACTCACTTAAGTACTAAACCCCATAGGTGGTGAATACAATGGAGTCACCTTGTCCTTTCTGGTCCGAGCAAACAAAGAGAAACCAATGAAACAAACAGTGAAAATGGAGATGAAAGGAGTGGTGATTTATAATTGAACAGAGTTCAGATGGAACTGGAAAAGAGAAGAGAGAGATAGCTTCTGCCAGAAAAAGCAAAATTAAACTCCCTGTGCGAGAGTGTATGTAAGATAGTCAATAAATTTTGTGGCAGGAATATATTTGTGTAGACTGGTTAAACTGGGAATAGGGATACGGTGTGAGTGTGTATGTGACTGTGTCTAAGTTAGTCATTAAAAAGCTGGGCGAGAGCTGAGTGCTTTTGATCTTATGTGCCACCTTGGCAGCCGCTGCAGTGACGACACCATCATCCCTCTTATTAGAGCTCTTAACCACCACACATCACTCTTCAATCGCCTCTGCTTTCTCTATTTTCAAAAAATTCCTACTTTTACTCCTTTTTTTCCTAGATAATAGAGAGCCACATGTCTTAAGTACTACATAACAAATTTAATAAGCCAAACAGTTCTGACGGATTATTGGCAATCCCGTAAATTACTAAAAAATTCACAAACATTTGACATGTGATTGTATGTGTTTTTTTATGTGATTATATGAGCAATATATGATCTGGTATATTGCTCAAGTGAAAGTGCATTCTAACAAGTGAAAGTGCATTCTAACAAGTGAAAGTGCATTCTAACAGGGCATTTCATTTTCATTTACTCCCTGAAATTGCACACCCATGTAAAACCAGGTGATTGACATATGGTCACCTGTGGGGGAAAAACCTTCTATAAAATGAGAAGATTTGCTAATCAAGAATTTCTATTCAACATCCCATACCAAACTCTATCAACCAATTATAATAAATTTTATATAATTAAATCTGTTTTAGACCAATAAATACCCAGAGATTGTCTCTTCGTCATTTATGATTTTCAGCAAAAATTCATGGCTGTGAAAACCTCAGCAGGCGAATAAGAATGCACATTACTGGAGCTTAATCCTTAAATGCATATTACTGGGCCTTAAGCTTCTGAATTACTCTGTTTATGTCATCTGTGACTCAATTCAAACAGATCCAACTCAAACACAAAAAAACATCCTGCGGTGCAGAGTTTGTCCTTTCAGCAAGTAACCATGGCAGGAGTACAACATCCCACGACGCACCTCTCTCTCAGCTCTTTGATTTAGTCTGTTGTCTGGAGGAGGAGACTCACCACAGTGTCTGAGGGATACTCTTACTTTAACTGTTTAGCTTGGCATCACCAAACAGGAACAAGTGGTCACTTCTTCAAGTCAGGCATGTATGGACTTTGAAACCTAAACCTGGCAGCCTGCATCAGAGCAAAGATATGAGTTATGATAAGTCATAGCTGATAAACCATGGGGAACCACAAAGAGATGTCCAGCATTTTCACTGGCAACCCTGCTGTTAAGGTGTCACACAAATAGCTATATATCATATTCATAATGTCATTAACATGCCTAATGTGACTTTGATTGAGCATATAGTGAGGTTTTAAGGGATGACATATTCAATTTGAGACCACATATTTTGGCCTTATTATGATAACTGCCTTTTTTTGACTGATTTCCTGCAGAGTTATGGGTCTTCCTAGACATTCTTTTACACATCATTTGAGAGTGTGTATATGAGTTACTTGAGAACTTTGATGGTGGAGGAGATGTGAAGTTCATAGATGGCAGAACACAGAGCGGCAGGGTCTTAAAGCATGCATGATGTGAGTATGAGGTCAGAGATAGACTGGGATTTTATTATTCTGTTGAGACCAGGTTAAATACAGGGAGTTATTCAGAGCAAATGACAGAGGAATCTTTCCATTACTATTCCATGCAGTAGGAGTGAAAAGCTGTGTGTGATCCAAAGACAGCTGTAACCTTACAGCACAACTCTCCCTTCTCTATTCTGGTGTAATAATCCTTTTATTTTGTCAGGTGCAAAAGTTTTCTTCCTCTGTAACCTCTTCAACCAAGCCTCTGACTATCTAAATATCTGCTGTACTGACTTTCTGTCTCTGACTGGTTGAATTTCTCTTTGCTTGTTTTTTTAGACTGAAGCCTCATGGTGAATAAATGTATAAATGCAAACACATCTTGAAGTAAGCACATCATGACTTAATCAGCTGAAAAGTTTATCAAATGGAAAATGAGGATGAGTTTCCATGCATGCTAAGTTAAGAGACAGGAAACCAAGATTCCAAAAAAAAGTGTGATTATAGTTACCATTAAGATTAAGCGTAGCTTTTCTAATCAATATGTTTAAATGAATAAAGAATCAAGATATTAATACATTTTAATGCATTTTCAATTTTAATTAATATTGTTTCATTGATGCTAAAAAATGCCAGGGAAACGTTTGTCTAGGCTTATTATTAACCTTAAAAATATATTAAAAAATAGATGATAAACTAATCTGATGAAATAAACAAAATTCAGTATTATTCAAACGAATATTCTGTCACTTGTTGCCAATTATACGTGTTTACTTGACTGGAGGTGGAAATGGTTCTTTAGAATAAATAAAGTCGTTGTTTAAAGTTTGCTGCTTTAAAGGCAAGTAAAGAAATTAAAGAAAAGTAAAGAATCATTGCTGTCAGAGGGCATTGAATGTATAAAATGTGCACATTTATTGTTTTCACATTTTTTACATTCAACACCCTCTGACAGCAATGATATATAGTTATACTATATATAAAACTTACATAATAAACATGCACTCAGTTTCTTTATAATCTGCACTCAGATGCATTAATCAGTAAAGTTATTCGGTAATCGATTGTCTTGCTTGTATATGCATTTTGTAATCAGTAAAAAATAATAATGTAAGAATGTTCTCGGTCATTATTATTGTTATTATATTATTATTATAATTTACTTTCCTTGCTCTGAACTATGCTTTTAATGTATATTAGCTGCTTGAGGCGCCGTGTGTGACTGGAGGCCTAAAACGAGCCAATCAAGTAATTTTTATACTCTTAATGCATGTGTCAGGCCTGCAGCTGAACACACACACACACACACACACACACACACACACACACACACACACACACACACACACACACACACACACACACACACGGAGAGAGAGAGAGCTCCGCCGGGGCTTGAAATGATTATTCATAATGTGCGCTTTGCGGAAAATATGGTCCTAGTTATGCGTGATACGTGTCATATTGTATATTTTTAAAGAGCCTTCATAGCGGGTAAATTTCATGATTCCACTGATCGCACTAAAATTAATCCACACAGACATGAGCTATAAGACCTCAAGGTCTAATAAACTAAATATCACGTTGGAGAAATCATTGCAAAGAAATCAATAATCAGTGAAGTCCGAATAATTAGGTTATATACATTATATACACTATGATAATGTGAGTTATACATTTTAACAAGCTGTTACAGCACGAAAGAAATTAATTTGGATTTTATGAATCCCAGTGAATATATATTACTTAATTGGTTGAAACAGGCTGATATTATACATTTTGTAAATAAATCCTAAATTAAAAAGTTAATAATAAAGTTAAGTTTATAATTATTTGCCACTGATTTAGGTGATTATGATAATACAGGAGCAGTGTATGCGCATTGATAAAGAAAATCAGAAATAATAAAAGTGGAACGTTTAAAAATTAAAGTTAAAGAGTAATAAAACATTTTAGTAAAGTACATTAGAAATATTTCTGAATTGCTAGCTTATTTTTAATTTCTGATTTCTCTAATAAAATAGATTTTTATCATTAAATTGAGGTATAAAAAGTTCTCATGTTCATTAACAAATTAATAATAACATGATTGATGTAAACAAGTTCCATTTATTTTTTTCCAAACAACCAAGAGGAAATACGTCAGTTAAATATTTTTCAAATCACTCAACGCAAATTATGTAGTATGAAATGAATATAAGAAAATATTTTTTAGCACAAATGAGTCTTTCTTCAACAACAACAAAAAAATCCCAGAAAAAAAATCAGTGGAGAATAATGTCAAAAGTTCAGTGTCCTTTAATTGCAATCAGAGATCCTCTGAGCTCTCACTCTGAAAGCATATCAACAACCAATAACGTTATTTCCTGAGAAAAAATACAAAGCCACACCGCTACTAGTCAATAACACTGCCAAGGTACGAGTGTTTATTATGCGCCTCCGAGCTGCCTGTAAGGCTTTGTAGTTTCTGATATTCATACTGCAGGCTGAGAAACGGAGGAAAGGTGATGGGATGGAAAAGAGCTGAGGGCGCATACGGGGAGCTGGAAGGAAGAGGAGCTGAGCTTAATGAGTCCACTGTAAGCGCATGACTCGGAGAGAACGCTTTAGTATGTAATGCACCACGGGAAAAGAAGGTGGACAGCGCCGGAAGGACGGTACCAGGTGGAGCGCCTGGCACACTGGCCGCCTGACTGGCATGGCGGAATCCAAACGGATAGACGTCCATGCTTGGTAAAGGCACGCAGGACGCACCGAGGCCGTACGCGCCGTACGACAGGTTCGGGAAAGTTGCAGGCTCTAACGTGTGATCCTTCAACATACCGAATCGGAAGTGCTGTCGCTTGAAACGCTTCCTTCGCCGCAAGAAGCTGCCATTCTCAAACATGTCCGCCGAGTTCGGATCTAGGGTCCAGTAGTTGCCCTTACCCGGGTTGCCCGGCTCCCGCGGCATCTTCACGAAACAGTCATTGAGCGACAGGTTGTGTCGAATGGAGTTTTGCCACGCGGGGAACTTCTCGCGATAGTAAGCGAAGCGGTGGCTGATGAAGTCGCAGATCTCGCTGAGAGTGAGCCGCTTTTTCGGGCTCTGCAGAATAGCCATCGTGATCAGGGCGATGTAGGAATACGGTGGCTTTACTGAGGCGCTTTTGCTCGGAGCTGGAAGGCATCTGGAAGACGCTATGTCCTTTCCACCGCCTTCATAATGCCTGGCAGAAAGAGAAGCCGAGCTGAGTTCAGCCTCGGACAGGACTGGAGGTGAGGTGGAGCGGAGCTCTTCTGCCAAATCCTTGCTCTCTTCTCCCACCACGTCGATAACCAGGTCGTCCATTAAATCCGTATCCAAAGTCATAGTAGCAAATCCACAAACTAGTCCGATTTCACCTGCATCAACAGGTGAGAGACATTAAAGGATCCGTGATCGTCTAATCTTTGCTCACTTTGTTCGCCAAAGACGCCTCTTTGAAACACCAATAAAGTATCTTATACTGACCAGCACCAATCAAAAGGACCACGAAAAGTGCCTTGCTTTGCTTTACCGAAGCTTGCAGACCCTTTTCAAAACAAAGTCCTTTCACAACATTGGAACAAGGAGGGGGGAAAAAAGCTGGTGACGCTACGAGCTACGTTCCTCTGCAATGTCCAGCATCCTCTCCAAAGCAGCAGGATTTCCTCTGCGCTCGGATCAGGTGACCATGATGTCATGATGAAGTGTGGGCAAAGAAGATCCACTTCAGCTGAGCTTGAGGACAACACTCCTTACAACCTCGTCAATCTTTACTAAATTATAACCAGAAATATACCACAGTGAATAAACAGTCTAGTGCGCGCACATTACAGATAAACGAGCAGTTATATCATCAACAGTTTTGCGATCACATCTACCTTCAGAGAATACATTCAGATCCATAGACGTTTTGTAAATAATCAGATTATATAACTCGCGAATTTTATGTATAAAAGTTAAATGAATTCATATTTTAGGACATCAATAACTTTAATCGGTATTAAGCCGACTGATAAAACATGTTTAAATGAATTTGCTGTACTATATTGCTATAATATTGTCTTGTTGAAATATTTATGTCAGAACGTTCTTTTAACGCTTTAAATGTGTTGTTATATTTATAAGCAGGTTTAAGGCAAATGAAGCACTATAACGTAATTAAAAATAGACCACTATTGAATAATAAATGTATTAATGAGAAGTAATATTAGGAATAATGTCATGTATTAACATGTCAAGTATTAAGAAAACGAAAACTATTTTATTGTATGTTAAACTCAGCAGTTTTGCTTATTTATTTATTTGAATATTTATTTACTTATTTACTTCCAACACCAAATTCAGCAGGTGAAGACAGTGAACATTGTCTGATATGTTTTAGTTTGTGGCTTAAAAGTGCTAACTATGGGACTTGAACCTTCAAGACTGCAGAACTGGAGTCTGACACCCGCGGACTTAAGAAACCTAAGTTGAACCTAAGAAAACGTTCAACTGTGTTAAAAGATCGCCGAATTAAATAAAATCTGCAATTTATATCTTCTATTATTATTATTATTATTATTATTATTATTATTATTATTATTATTATTATTATTATTATGTATTTTTTATATCAATAAGCATAATAACTATTTTGCTATCATTGTTATGTAACAACACAGCAACAACAACAACAACAACAACAATAATAATAATAATAACAATAATAACAATAATAATTATTTTTGTTATTATTGTTATTAATATTATTATTGTTGTTATAACATTAAGAAGAAGAATGAAAGTAGTTTTCTAGGCTTGCAATAGCATTTTAACAGTATAAATAAATGATTAAATGTGGCTTTGATTAAATGCTAATTTAATGTACAATAAAGATCATTTACAGCCAGGTAACTGTGCACTTTCACCTGATCCCAGTGTTTTTTCCCTTTTTCTCCGCATTTAATGTTTCGGCAAAAATGACGTCCATCACTATTCCCGTCGGCAGGTGGGATGAAAGCGAAAAGATTTTCGGCGATAAAAACCAGTCGGGGTGTGTGTGTGTGTGTGTGTGTGTGTGTGTGTGTGTGTGTGTGTGTGTGTGTGTGTGTGTGTGTGTGTGTGTGTGTGTGTGTGTGTGCGTGCGTGCGTGCGTGCGTGCGTGCGTGCGTTCGCTCATGTGTGTGTTCCAAATTGAACAGGTCTCTGGTTGGTTGTGTTTAATGCTGCACAGTTTTCCCCCCTCTTCTGTTTGGGATGCTCACATTTCCTGCCTGTAATCGTTATCGGTCCCGGACACTGGCACGGGTGGGCTGCAATATTGCAAAAAAGCTGTACTGGATTTCCCAAATCTATCATGCATGTGCTGATATTAGAACCAGGTCCGACGCGCGGAAATACACGCGAGGGTGGTTTCAATCACCGAAAGAGACGGAAAATAAGCGAATCCATGCAGAGCTACAGTTCTATACAGTGGCGGAAAGAAGGAGAGAGTTTAGTCTTAGAACTGGGAGAATAACACACGAGACAAAATAATGTTTGCAATAATTAATCTAGGCATATTTATAGTCATTAAAATGTAATGCATACAAACAAACTGCGTCTGAAATTAAGTC
Source organism: Tachysurus fulvidraco (assembly GCF_022655615.1). Lineage (NCBI taxonomy): Eukaryota > Metazoa > Chordata > Actinopteri > Siluriformes > Bagridae > Tachysurus > Tachysurus fulvidraco. The sequence goes on along the minus strand of NC_062532.1, from coordinate 13,225,433 downwards.
GGATTTCATCAAAAGCATTCGGATGTTGCACTTACTATAATTAGGCAAATCAATCAGATGAACAACAGAATTATATACAGATTTTCTTGTATATTCATGTACTTATGGGGAAAAAATACAAATGTGTTTAATAAAAAAAATATAAAAAATGGAAGTAAAGCAGAAAATCTTTTTTTCCCTTTTTTCTTTTACAAATAAAGCACCACCAGGAAACTTAATCCAGTAGTTTGTAATTTAGTGGCTATTTCGAGTCAACGCAAAACTGAAAAAAAAAAGTCAACGCGATAAAAATAATGCAAACTTACAATTATAACGGAATTCACAAGGTATTTTATTTAACTATTTCAGACCTTTTCTCTCAGTTGTCTTACTCAGCCTTTTTTAATGCATCCTCTAAGCCACAAAATTTTACAAGACACTCGACATTCCCAAATATCTATGTTTTGTGGCCTTCTATGTGCACTAGTGTCCAGCACATTCTGTGATTTGTGGCCAGTGCGCTTATTCTAATGCGGGTCATGAATACTCACTGCTGGCTTACAAACTAAGCCGACAGAAAGCCAGTTTAACAGAAGAGACATATTGCAGCCTATTAACTCATACAGACCATCCACACACTTGTGCAATATGGAAACTATAAATCTTTTCCTTCACCGCCACCCCGAAGCATATTAAAAAAAAAAATCAAGCTATTTCTCTGGCTGTTTTGTTGAGGCATATAAACGAACTTTGGCCAAGAAACCCTACAACAGCTATCTGTTATCTGTCGTGATTTCTATATCTTTACAGCTTGGACTTTTGCTAGATAAACATGCAACTAAAAATAAATAAAAATAGACTGATAGACAATATATGCATTGTCTGATTTATGCGATGAATCAATTTTCATTAGGCATTATATGTATTGCATTTATTTTTTATAAAGAATAAGGATATACAAATTTATACGTTAAAGATTTTGAAAAAATACAGTAACATTGGATGCAAAGACGCTAAATTTATTTGATGCATGCAAAACAATAGACGTTCACAGCTTACTTAGGCAAAAGTGATAACATCCTCATTCTATTATATCATCGTGGTTCATCGTTTTGTTGGGTGGTGAATGTGACCATGTGTTTTACAGACGAAACAAAAAACTGTTCTGATATAGTACATTTTACTTTTCTACGATAATTTTTTTTATGAACAAATCGATAAATAATAATTTAAGGAATTATATGATCTAATATGGTCTATATAATAAAAAGCAACATATACAAAATACCATAATTTTAGCCTTTAAAAAATAAAAGCATTATTATTTGCCTGCCCATTTTTTGCGCCGTCCAATTGACAATCTGAAATATACATATATTTATATATAATAATAATATAATAATATTATAATAATCTAATATATTATTTACTATTTGAAATAATCATATTAATTGCATAAATGTACACACGCACGGACGCACAGTCGCACTTATTATCCTGGTAAAGATGGATTATTAACGATGCTAGTTATACATAAAATAACTCTAAAACTGAATCCTTTTTTCATTTCTTCTCGTGCCAATCAGCCAAATGTCTCCAATTAAAGGTTGTGCTATGTGTATTAATGTTGTGGTATTTTGCTGTCCATTGTCACTGGCCCACTGAACATTTGACTAATTTTACCTGACTATTTTAAACATGTTGTTAAAAATGCAGCAGGCCTTTGAAACAAGCTTACATGTTTAATATAAACGAGAGATGAGCCAAGCATTAAAACACATTCTGCATACACTATGTACACAGTTTGTATGTACACACATAAACTGATCAGCCTAGCATTAAACCCCCTGCCTAACACTGAAAAGGTCAACTTGTGTCACCACCTGTGGAAACATAGATCCTTTCGGTCCTAATGTGTGAGATGAGGCTTGGGTGGGTCTGGTTGTTTGTCCCACAGATACATCCCACAGATGCTGGATCTGAGAGAGATGTGATGAATTTGGACACCAAGTTAACACCTTGAACTCTTGTTCCTCGAACCATTTGTTTGCTGTTTTCGCAGTGTGATAAGGTGCGTTATCCTACTAAAAGAGTTCACTGTCATTAAGCGATGTGACATATATTGCCCAGAGAATCACACTGCTATTGACTGACTTGTCTTTTGCTCATAATGCACCCTGGTGCCATCCCATCCCTAGGGAAGTGAAGTACTGACCCAGCTGTTGAAATGTGTTTAATCCAATCAGGTCACCTGTTTCCACTGCTCCATGGTGCAGTTCTGATGCTCATGTATCCATTTTAGCCATTTTCAGTGTTGGACACGAGGTAGCATGGGCAATCTGACCAGTATACACATACTCAGCCATGAAACCTGCTGTTTTGGAGATGCTCTGTCCCGGTCGTTAAGCCATCACAGTTTGGCACTTGAAAAAGGTGTTCATATATTTGTTAATTTTTTCCTACTTCCGAACACGAAGACGTGATAATGTAATACAATTCAGCTTTCAGTGGCTTTAATGGTATGGCTGATCGGTGTGTGTGTGTGTGTGTGTGTGTGTGTGTATGTATGTATGAGCATATCAGTGTGTGTGCGCGCGAATCATACCAATATTAGCCACTAGAGGGCGTGTATAAGTGTGAAATTTCTTTTGCGCGCCGCCTGGCGGTGGGGAAGCTGTAAATAACTAACACATTTCCACCATTTTCGGTGTCCAGCATTATAAACCAATGGCATAAAAACCTGAATAATCAGACATGTACACTGCAGATTACATAAAAAAAGATCTTTAACTGATTTATTGCCATATAATCAAAATTTGAGAAAGTTTTCAATTAATAAAGGATGCAAAGTAATTGCAAAACTGTGCTGCAGATAAATTAGTAAATGTAGTTAAATAAGATGAAATCTTAAATTAACTTTTTTCTAATTTGTGTTTAAGTATTTAAGACCCCAAGCCTCTACTCTAAATACACGAAGCTTCTGTCCTTACTAACAAGCTGACTACCATCACCCAGATATCCTCTGTGCCCATCGTCCTTCCATCAACAGGGGGAGCCACAGAACAGCTAAATCTTCTTATTGTAGAATAGTCGTACAGAATTCTATTCTTGAACCTTTACTGTTTAGTTTAATTTACTTTATTCGTCTGTTTATGAAACTGTCTAGCATGGGTGTGTGTGAGAGACTTTCTGTGCATGTAAAAGTATGACAGTGTGATTATTTACTAAAATGAAGTGGCTCTTTGTGCTCTTGACACAACTATCTGAACTATCCAGAATGACATTTATACAACAGGAAATGCATTCTGCCTTCATTGTGATTGAAGATAAAAGCCTTTCAAAAGGAATAAATGCCATTTAAAAAACAGCTTGTTCTAGGCTCAGTATCAGACAGACCACAGTGTTTCCAGAATGCAAAGATGATTTATCCAAATATTTTTCTAGGTCTAAAAATGATGCATAACAGTGTTTCCAAATTCTACTCCACCTTCTGCACATTTTTAGTGCTCTAAGACTCCTTACTCTACTCAGTGACCAATAACTGCAATAAACTGTGGAAGAATACATTAAGAAAGAAAGAAATTGGAATGATGAAAGAACACGTGTTTCCAAAGAGTTTCAGTCCTTTTATATCAGACCATTTTTTAAATGATTAAAATATTTTTGAATTCCATAACAAACATTGTAACTTTACAGCGTAATACTGTAATGTAATGTAAAAAAATCTCTTTCTCTCACTCTTAAATTTACTAAGCCAACAAAACACAGCTTATCATGTTACTGAAAAACCAAAAAGCACAAATTCCTTAAAAACTTTCCTATGAGGTAATTACATTGACAATGACCTTTATAAAGCACTGACACTGGAGATTCCTTCCATAAATGTTAAATAATATGTTGTCTTTTCATGGAAAGCTTCACAAAATAATATATTATTTGCATTTTTGCATTTTTATTATAAAGTACCTGTGAATTTACTATTGAACAATATCAAGTGAATTACTGTCCCAAGCCTCATATATATTATTGAAAATTAGTCAGCACTAATAAGAAACAGAATGCAATAGCAATGTGGGAACAAATTTAATAAACACTTGTACAAGGATGGATTAGTAAACAATAAAATAATCATGAATTAATGCATGAAGCCCTGACCACCAACACAGCACATGCAAAAACACACATATATTACCACATAACACATCTACCATGATTATTTAAGCAGTCTCAGTGATACGAAGGAGTCGGTCTTAAGTTAGATGACTGGATTCTTTTTTGTTTTTCACCTTGTAAACCTGACCAATACCAGTAGCATCAGCATGGTGAGTCCTGTTTTGATTTATTTAATTTAATTTTCAGAACATTTATAATATGATCCATTAAAATGAATGTTGTCAGGCTTTTCTCATTTTTTTAACCTATAGGATTTTGGGCTTATAGTTATCCATATTTTCCCCCTTGATCAGAACATCCTGTTGTAATTTTAGTTAGTCTTATAGGATCTTATTTAATTAGCAGAATCTTTCTTTAACACTGCTTTTATGTGATTGGAAATAATATCTTGTTATTGGAAAGTTATTTTGAATTACAGAGGGTGACCCTAAATAAAGCTTGAAAGATTTTCTTTGGAGTATTTTCTATTAACCATTTCATTAATAGTTAATAATCCATGGAACACAAAGTTTTAAACAGTTCATTTCCTCAAGTTCAAATAACTATAATATATTTATAAATAAAAAATATATATATTTGTAAAAAAAAAAAAAAAAAAAAGAAGGACCTACATGACTTTTTATTGTTGACAAATTTAGTTCCCTATTCATTTCAGATTTTGTGACTTTACATTCATTCTATTTCTGCATTCAACATAATGTTGCAGCCTACATTTCCCAACCACCAACCAGGAAGTTGAAGAAAACACCCTTTTAATTAAAATTTCTACTCGTTAAATTTGGGTAGTCTTCTTGCCTATGACTTCCTTTCCATTTCATGGAATGACGTCAAAACAATCCCTGCACACAAAATCAGAAGTAAACAATGTGGCAGTATTTAAATGTTTAATGCCGTACTTAAGTACTTGCTTTAGATCAATCAACATATGGACGTATTTGCTTCTTAAAGCTGTAACCCTGACTAGACTGTGCTATGTTATGGTAGGAAAATATACATTTCTCTTCACAGATTCCTGGCAAAGAACTGAATTTCTCTTAATATGCATGTCAAAGGTGCTGTGGTTATCACTTACAGCATAAGCTAAATAAAGCATATGTATTGTGTGTTCTGTTCAAAGGCTTAATAATTCACTTCCAATCTGTTATTTTGAGGGCTTCTGCACACATGCCCAGATGACTGGTCTCTAATCTGTCTAGTCTGTGTGCATAGTACTTATTACTTAACTTTCACCTGTGTGCTGCCTCGGATCCCATGCAAATAATAGTAGCATCTGTTCCCTGATCAGTTGAAAGGTCATGACCTTGGAGTACTGTGTGTGTAGAGGTCATGTCCAGCTGCCACGTTGTGAATAAAAACCCTCTCTGACTCTTTCTTCACTCTGCGCTGTTACTCAGTGGCATTCCTAAATCTATTCCTATCATCCAAATGTGTTTCGGAAAAGGGCAGAGAAATGTCATTCAGCAAGATTTTACATATCCACTTGGGTGTCAGTCGACATTTCCTGTGAGCCTTCTGTTCGCCTACCTGCAGAGTCAGTTATGCTGAGTTAGTGAGCACTTTATGTGGCCCAAACAGTTGGCTGAGACTTTCTTTGGGTGGGTTACGGAAGCATTAATCACAATGAGGCTGATTGTTTTTCTTTGCTCCCAGAGGACTCCATAATTAGCTGATGAGCTGAATCAGTGTGAGGGGGAAGACAAAACAATAAGCTTTAGTATGCCGGGGTCCTTCAGTAAAGGGAGTGTACAGTAATTTGTTCTCACATGCTCTATATGTTTAAATGAGGTGTTTTTACTTATTTATCTACGAGTTTATTTGAGTAAATTATCAGGGAGGATCACAAGTTGAACAAACCTGTGCTTTTGACTTTGAATTGATATTCTAACTTTAAATATAAGCCACAAGAGTAAATAAGCTACAGTATGATTACACTGTGGAAATGAATGAACTATTCTGTGGTTAAGCTCTCTCTGGAAGAAGGCCCATTTAACCAGAATCCCCCTTATGAACCCTCTGTGCCAATTAATCAGTGAATTATATGTACTGACTTCAAAATAACTGCCAGAAATAATGTTTTATTGTTTATATGATATCAGCATTTATCATATGTAGAATTTACAATTACAATACAGCTTATGCATTTAGCATGACACATGACACCACAAACAGTTTAGAACAGTGGACACCGATGGGTGTACGGTGCTTGTTCTGACAGCTGGCCATATTTTCATATATACGGAGATGAAAGAATTTTCCATAACCCTCTGGTCAAACTTCTCACTGTTCCGTATGCAGTTTTGGAACACATAGCCAAGTGGTTTCTGTTTGCATGTGAAAGGCATCACCAGGCAAAAGGCCCAGACTTATTGCTATATAATGTCCACAGACAGCACAAAGGCTCATTTCAGTTTGTATTCATGCATTTACACTTGAATTCTGAGTGACATGCAGGACTGCAGAATGGGGGATAAGGGCTGGGATAATAGATATAAGGTGCAGAAAAAAATGTTTAAAAAAGGAAAGAAAGGAAGAGATCGAGAGCGAGAGCGAGAGCGCGTGCGAGAGAGAGACAGGGAGGCAGAGAGAGAGAGAGAAACAGAGAGAGAGAGAGAGACAGAGAGAGAGAGAGAAAGAGAGAGACAGAGAGAGAGAGAGAGAGAGAGAGAGAGAGAGAGACAGAGAGAGAGAGAGACAGACAGAGAGAGAGAGACAGAGACAGAGACAGAGAGAGAGAGACAGAGACAGAGAGAGAGAGAGAGAGAGAGGTGGGTGGACAGTATTTAAGTAAAGAATTTAAGTGAAAACAAGGCATACAGTTTAATTTCATGATGCTTGGTCTTCTATAGTGTTATAGTTTCATTAATGACGAAGAGGTAAACAAAAAGAGAGATAAAGTCAAAGTAAAAGGAATGTGCACAAATGTGTGAACATTTACATCACAGCGAACTCTAACATTTAGAGAGAATTATGTCCACATTCCTAGTCACATTTGTAGCCTTTAATAGCTCAAAACTTATACAGTACATGCTAAGAAGTATGTATATTTATGCAATTTAGAATGAGAATTAGATGTAAAGCAGGAAGCTGAGCTTTATTAAAAAGGTGCAAATAGTCAAGTCAAGTCAAGTCAAGTCAAGAAGCTTTTATTGTCATTTCAACCATATATAGCTGTTGCAGTACACAGTGAAATGAGACAACGTTTCTCCAGGATCAAGGTGCTACATAAAACAAAGACAGGGCTAAGGACATGTAAGTAGTACATGCAGTAGTTCCTATTAGAAATACACATAAAATGTATCGTTACACTACACTTCTAAAATATTAGGAAATTCATTTTAAAACTGTTCATCCTGAGATACTCCTTAGATCACCATGGATGTAAAGAGTGGTTATTTGAGTTACAGTAGTCTTCCTGTCATTTTGAACCAGTCTGATCAAAGAACTGTCACTCACATGGTGTGTTTTTGTTTGTTTTTTTACTCCATTCTTTGTAAACTCTACAGGCTGTTGTTTGTGAAAAATCCCAGAGTTTAGCATTTTCTGAAATACTCAAACTAACCGATCTGGTAACCACAACTATGCTATGATCATATTCACTGTGATCACTCTGATTAGCTTAACTGAAGCTGTTAAACTGTGTAAACATTTTTATTATGCTGCTGCCTCATGATAAGCTGATTAAATATTTCTGTGACTGAGCAGATATTTCTGTGATTGGACGTGAAAATGTAAAGATGACGATCCACCAAAAACAGAAGGGCTTCTATTGAGTCTACACAGTACATCACATAATTTGGAAAATCCACCATTCATCTTAAGTGCTCATTGTCACAGATGCAAACACACTGGCTTCCTTCTTATCACATGTTCCTTCATAACATTAAGGCGGTAGAGCATTTTCTTATTTAGCTCCTAAACTTTGGAATAGTCTTCCTGATAGTGTTCGGGGCTCAGACACACTTTCCCAGTTTAAATGTAGATTAAAAACTCATCTCTTTAGTCAGGCATACACATAATACATCCCATAATATTGTGCACTATTACATCAGACTTGCAAATATTATGAACAGCAGATATGTTAATCCCTCTCCACTGCTTCTCTCTTTCTACCCATCCCAAGGCATCCAGAAATTGTACCAGCTCCGACCGTCTTCCGTGGGATGAAGATTTTGGACCTCCACTGAGATGAGGCCGACTCAGTGAATCCTGAGGCATCTAGAGATCTACCAGCTCCAGTCAGACTCTGCGATACTAAAGAGAAGATGTAAACTCCATGTGATCTTTTGCATCTATACAACATTTGTTAGACTGTATATTTATAATCACACCCTCGAGTGTCACCCATATGAGGATGGGTTCCCCCTTGAGTCTGGTTCCTCTCAAGGTTTCTTCCTTTACCGTCTAAGGGAGTTTTTCCTTGCCACTGCTGCCTGAGTCCTCAGACTCGCTCACTGGGGATAAATACATACACATTGTGAACTAAATCTATCTAATATTAATCTTCAATTTTGTATTCTATTAATCTTTCTATTATTCTTTATATTAACCTTTTGTTCTGTGTTCATGTTCTGTAAAGCTGCTTTCAGACAATGTCAATTGTAAAAAGCGCTATACAAATAAACTTTAATTGAATTGAACATAACTTTTTTCAAGGCAGACAGTTAAAAAACACGACACTTACATCTCCTCAAAATCCTGTTCAATGCTTTATTAAATATATAGTATGATATAGGTCTATAAATATTACAAAAACTTTAGCAAGAGTAGTTATAGTTCACTACATGGTCAATATTTGAGATTTGGTAGCTTACTGGTTTTATTGACCAACCAACTGGTTTTGAATGGCTGTTTGATTTCTGTCATGCAAACCTGCTCTCACCAGCACTCTCACATTCAAAGTCACCCAGTTACTGACTGCACACACTAGACTCAATCACCACCACACTATTATCGCTTACATTAATAACATCCTGATCATTTCATGTTGACCATGTCAAGCAGGCTCCTATGTGCCTGGTGACCAACTGATAGTGGCCACTTTAGCTTTGCAATTTTCCACAGGTTTATTCAAATTTTCAGCTTCATAGCAGATACCTTCATGTCCCTATTTAAAAATGACTCAAGTAGAACCCAGCAGCCAAGGAGGCTTTTGAAAGACGGAAGAAGGCCCCATCCTAAATAATCCAGATCCCACAAAGCCTTTCATTGATGAAGTGGATTATTCAAAACTCAAAAATGGGTTTGTGTTGCCTCAACAGTTTGAAAACCCAACCTCCATCCAGTGGCCTTTTTCTCTGAGAAAATATTGCCTGCTGAACCGACTTATGACAACAGCGATCATAAGCTGCTGACAGTTAAATTGGCGACAGAGGAATGGGCAGGTGGACTGGGCCAACCAATTGATCACTAGATTTCTATGAACTTTTTGTGCTGAGAAACAAAATAACTCCCGCAGTAGATGACAGGTTTAGTCAGCACAAACAAGCACCCAACAACACCTTAGACAGGGAGCACAAACCACAAAATAATTTGTGGATTGAAGCCATGAAGTAATGGTAAAAAGTCTTTTTCTGTTTTATGCAGATAAATTTTTCCATAACAGTATGTGGCAAGAAATAATACTTGTTTCATTTCAAAGCCAGCATGTCAAAACCTGAAAAGCATCCAACATCCATGATGATTTATCCATGCACGTCACATCTTTCTTTGTAATTTTAGGATCTTTTGTACTGACACCTTATAAGAAGGCTTGTCTTTTGTCAGTCAGAAAAACAAGTCACAGACAGGTTATACCAGGATACTATATTCAGAGCGAGTCATTTTTTTCACCAGCTTGGCCTTCAGAAACTCTCATAACACAGCTCTAGCCACAAGCTTAGTTATGACTCAACACGCCTCCTCACTGCAGGTTGAGCTTGCTAATTGAAAGCAGATACTGAAGTGATGCATGTGGGAAACTGGCAAGATGCAATGCCTGTGCAGATAAACAGAGATGCACCTTCTTTGTGCCTTTGTCAAAAAGCATGCTTGGTCAAAGCTTATTCTGAGGGTTTAAGCACAACCACTTATTGGCTTTTCTGTAAAAACGAAACAAAAGGGTCTGTATCAGTGTTTAATTCGGTGCCTGAGAGCTGTGACAGAATCAGGAAACTTTTGATGTTTAACAGAACAGAAAAATCTTAATTTGTAAACTGTAAGTTAGGGTGCTAAAAAATATATGAAGAAATAGATCAGAGAGGAGAGTGGACGCACATTTTTTTTCCTTCTTTACTTTTTAAATCTAAGCACAGAACAGAACAGAGACTAATAGTGGTTTTATGACAGCGTCTTTGTCAAAGTTTTAATTAGGCCAAAGCCTGCATGGCATATTAACAGGATCAAACTTTCCCATGAGTAATCAGTGCTTTCTATGTGCTGCATTTTCTCAGAGTAGACATCAGCTTCACCTCATTCTCATACAAATTTACTCAGTGAAATTATTCAGCTATGCTATATGAAAATGACTAAAATGTCTGGAATAGCCAGATGGGAGGGAGGAAGGGAGGGAGGGAGGGAGAGAGAGAGAGAGAGAGAGAGAGAGAGAGAGAGAGAGAGAGAGAGAGAGAGAGAGAGAGAGAGTGAGTTATGATTGTTGAAATGTTGAGACTCAGCAGCACAAATGGTCCAAAATCACCATGTGTTGAGACAAAGGACAGATTTATATGTGCACAGGGGAAAGGGATGTGTGTAAGACTCAATGTCTTCATTGTTCGGAAGACACACTGAGTGATTTTGGGTGGATGATGTTATTGGGGTGATTCTTCATGTCTTCCACAGAAGTCTTAGGAGGAAACTGGTCATGTTGTCAAAGGGAACACACACAGCCATGTAAAGTTAAAACTTGTCTGCCAAAATAAACAACTATGTACTGCTGTGACTTCTTTCACATACTTATCTTTAGCATTTAAATCTGTCTGTAGTCTCATGAAAACACACCAGCAGCTAAATAATTATTCCCAAGAGAAGAAAAAAGAATGTGAGAAAAACATGACCAACCCCTGGATTTTCTCCAGTCTGAAAATAATCTTCATCTACAAGAAAGTCTCCCCTTCACACCATACTATTGACTTTACCATATATCTAGACTTGATGCCACTGATTTAGTCATGGTTTGAGTGCAAGTGGACTTTTATCAGCAGAAAAATTATAGCAAAGTTAAAGATGGTGAGATTCAGTCAATTACCTATGAAAACATTTTGTTCAGAATGATGAGTGAAATTCGGTACTGCCTGGGCTTGGCAACATTAACACCTTTCACACAGCACACATATTCCTTATTGTGTGTTATTAAATGTGAGAGTTCATTTGTTATCTATTTATTATTAATGTAGCCTGATTGCTGATGTTGGCCTAAAACTACACAGCAAAATTATTTTTAGTACAGAAGAATAACTTTCCAAACAATTCCTCAAGGAAAATCAAAGAACTTTATATTAACGGTGGTTGAAACTGATGTTCAATTAAATTGAGCAACATTAGTTACATTTGTTTAACATTAGTTTTGTCTCCACATGTGCAGCATGTGAAGGCAGTTTGCCACTTGCATAATATCCATTGCCAAAAGACAGAAGCTACACATCAGCACTGAAAAACAATTTTTTCCAGTACCACCAACAATCTAAAATATCAGAATTTCTGTTAGTTTTTGCTCCCAGGGACCCCTTCAAAGGACCCCCTTTTGTTACCAGCAGAAATATAATTTTGAGAACAGGATGATATGAACCATAGTAGTATACATTTATTTGAGCCATTAGAACTTTCTATTTCTGAATTCAACACACAACAAGATGTAGATTCTTTTAAAATTGCAGTAGGGTTAATGTTTTCAACTTGCTGTTTAGTGTGAAACTTCACCATCATCATGTCAATAAAAACAATACAGGCCCTTTGCTGGCCAAATTCTCATACATATATTGCAAAGGAGAGGAATTAATGTCTTACTTTAATATGTAAATTTGTATAAACTCCAGTTGTGTGAGTTCAGAAGATCTCCTCATAGGTGGTTTCTAAACTGGGCATGTTCGCTTTTGTCCAAATCTGAGTGTGATTGTTTCTGGTATCCCTACAGTGTTGGTCTGGTTTCAGACTCACTTGATTCTATCGAACCCTGGTGCATTTTCATTTATCATCCATCATCAGAAATGAACCAACCATATTCAGCATATTCTGTAAAATTATCACTATTTTGGTGCTATTATGCACATCTCACCTCCTCTGTGTCCCACAAAGTTCCCCTGCCACTCATGGTACACATGTTTTGCAAATGAATGTCATCGGGCTAAAACACACATGCATATTATTTTGCTTTCCGAACAAGTGCAGATCCCGGTATAACTTGAGTTCACATTCCCGGAAAACACAGCAGAGTACAGCTCAACTCAGAACACCTCTTAGAGGTAGACTCAGGTTAGGTATGGCAGTGGGCTTCCAGGCAAACAAGACAGCATTTACATTATCAATTTTTCATGAGAATCATGGCCTGTTTCAGACTTAACTGCCAGTGAGACAGCTCCCATAGATCTAGTGTTTGAAATGATTTGCAGACTATTGACTGCTCTTCACAGTCAGGCCTGACTCATAGATCTGGGCTCATTTACTAAAACCTGGAAAATGGATGAATTACAGTAAAAACTCTAAAATAATGCTTGGGGGCAAATGATGAGGTATAAGTAAGTGGTTTTGGAGGCTTTCTTATTTTATTGGATTCTGTCTCGATTTCCCTGCATTTCATTCTCCTTGGTCTTTGCACCAGCCCACAGATTGTTCCAGTGACTCTCTAGGCCTGAGTGAAATGCCTCCACCGTAAACAAAACAGCTCAAAGCTCTGCCTGTGTCACGGCAATCATGTTGGACAGGAATTGAAATAAAAAAATAAAGGAACTATCTCAGAGGCCATCAAGCTGAAAGTCTGAGGTTCAGGACCATTTCACGTAAAGACCGACAATAATACTGGTAAGATCAGATATGGAAACCACACACCCAGACCAGACAGACATCTGATATGACAGTAAGGAAATACAGAAACCCTACGTTCTCACGCTGTTTAGATTTTCAAAATCCCTAATTAAAAACAACAAGAACTCAATTGTACGTTAAGTAAAGTTTACCTGACTTTATAATTACATAATGCCTATAAACAGTGATACCTGGTTAGTTAATACAAGAATGGGAGATCTGACAAATTCTAGTTTGAGCCATATAACTTTGGGTCTTATCATAGGCATAAAACTACTACAAACACACAGATAATGACAGAAATAAAATACTATTTCTGATTGCTATTTTTTAAAGTCAGTCAAGTCAGTGTTTCAAATCAGTAATCATGTTGTGCCTCTTTTAAATCATATACAGGGTAAAAAGGAAAGCAGTGTGTTCTGTTACCCGGACATTTTTGTCATTCAAACCACACTAAACTTTCTGTTCTGTAATTTTTCCTTAATGTAACCTGTTAAACTTTGACATGACAATGTTTGATTAGTCTATTGAGTCTATATACAGTATTCCGTTTATTTCAGTGAATGACAAAGTAATCCACTACATTTATGTTTATTACACCTGATATTCATTATGAACATGCTTGAATATTTCTTAGTAGTCAGCATTAGTACAGTGGCTCCAACATAAACCTAATCAACAGTGTTCTATCCCAGAACACAAAGCAATCCAGGTGAATGATTATGTAGCATCGGTTTTTGAGGTAGGTCCACATGTAAGTGTAAAAGCTTTGGCCACATAGGATACTTTCTCAGCTAACAATCTTGCTTCATCAGGTCATTTTCTGAACCTATGGACATTAAGAACATTATTTGGTAGGCTACTGGGCTTTTTGATGTTATGTTAATGTTCCCGGGAACATCTTCCTTCTACTATGTAAATATTAACAATATACAAATGTACAAAAATCTCTGAATTGCATCATAAGTTGAACCTTATTAGCTGGGTTTAAAAATCTAAAATAGTTTGAATGATCTGTTGTCTTTATTTTTAAAGACCAGGGATATCTTGCCTCCTCTTAAAGAGTCCATGAATGTGTGGTGTGATCCAGAACAGACCTAAATCTTATCAGTGCCTCAGGCCATAATTATACTATGATATCACAGACCGACCTGGTGTTTTACTGGTCAAATCTCTACACATGGCTGTTTAAGGCAAACAATTTAATAAATAACAAAATGTCATATAAAAATGTAGAATATTTTTAGGTCTCTGTGAAGAGACACAATAGATAAATAGGCCTCCTTCAGTTACTCTTTCAAGACATGCTAATGATATGTAGTATTTAATTAGCAAGCCAAATGTTTCACATCTAATTTAAATTGTCTTCTGGACAACTGTCAGACCAACAGTCTTCCCCATGACTGTGTAGCCTAGTGAACCAAATTGAGCAACCATTTTGATGGCTCAGAAAAGCTTTGTAGGTGTTTTGTGTGATCGTCACCATATTCTAATTTTTTGAGATCGTGAATTGGTGGGATAAATGTGAGCCAAAATATGAGCCAAAATCATCACAATTAAAAGTACCAAAGACAAACTACTTCAGTCTGTGTGTACTGAATTTATATAATACACGTTTCACTATTTTACTGAAATAAATTAACTTTCTTATTTATTGAGATGCACCTATAAATGACATTCTTTTTTATTGAGATGAACCTATGCTTAACATGAAACTGTACATTACATATTTCTCATGTAAATGTTTAATCGTTTAAATAATCTGTAATTTCAGTTTTTTCCATATCCTTACAAAATGAATCACTCTTTAAATAGTTTGTTTTTCCAAATAACGGACAGTATGGGAAACATGACTACATGAGGCTGGTGGGCTCCCAAAGTGGGGTTATATAAAATAAATATATGTATAAATTATCATTAAAAAACAACAACAACAACAAAAAATGACATAACAATATCTTTATTCATCAGAATTGAATAAAAAAATCCACTGGGCTGATCAGGTATACTTCTTTTGAGACATGAACTTCTTTGCAAGACATGTTAAAAATTAAATTGTATAGAGGCCCATTCACTGGTTTATTGCCTTTGGCCGCTAATTTTCTATCAGAGAAATAACACTTCTTTTACAATAGCATTGTAAGAAAGAAAGGAAAAGAATGCTTTGTATGAAATGATTTTTGCCACTGGCCTATAAGTGCCTTTAGATGTAATACATTTCATTTCCCACAGTGTGAAAACACTGGAATTTACTTTCTGTAATTTATTTATATATTTGCATTTGGGAAATTTTTAAGCTGTGATCAGGCCCCTCTTCCAACCCACTGTGGAAACCTACCTGCCCTGTACTTTCATTTTGACCTACTGTCCTCTTTTTGTCCTTTATTTGAAAACAAAACAGGAAATGAACACTCAACTTGTTGCAAATTAAATAAGTTAAACCAGTCTTGTCTGGTATCATCCACAGTAGTTTGAAAATATGGATTGAAAAGCTTTAAAAAGGAGAGATAATGTTGATCATTAGTCTTATAGTGTTTATTAGTGTTCTTACTAAACACAGAATACAATGTACTAAAATGTTACACAAGCAGAAATGTTTAGCATTTCCTGCAGAGTCTGAACTCGGCCTGCTAGGGGCAAACTGATCTTCAGGCATAACACAGAACTGGAAGCTTTTACTGTTGCAGTGCTGCTCTATATAGTATGGAACTATATGGTATTATATTTAGTATATATTATTTTTTCAATGTACATTTTTGAATGACAAGAAGTTACTTTAAGACACCAATAAATAGTTTGTGCATGGTTGTTCTAAACAAATGAAAATATACATGGTATACACTGTAAATCTACAATGTTTTTGTAAAGCAATCATAATCAGGTAAACACACATCTAAGTGAACACCTGACCTCCCAAGGAGTATTGCAGGACTTTTCCAGTGAACAGCTTTGGAAAACACTTGGCCCAAAGGCTCCGAGCCCAGTGCTGAACTGCACGTTCCACTACCATGGCACCACGCCTTCCCAAACTCCACCGCACCTACCCCTTTAACCCCATGACCTCTGACTCCGTGACCTATACACAGCTTGCTTGCTAGCCCCAGCTGCTTCCCAATGAGCAGTGGGATAGCGTGACGATGCAGAGTGGCAGTAATAACCTTCAACCTCAGCCTTGAGATCTGAAAATTATTAAGGACATGGAGTACACTAAAAAAGGAGGAAATAAATTTCTTAAACCTTTATAAATAGAAAACGCTTATACATCAGTCGCCCTTTCAACCTCAGCCTTGGCCTGGATGAAAGGGAAACTAGTGGGTTGGATTTGGTTTGGAGCTCCAGCTGGGAGTTCAGCTCTCCTTAGGGACAATGTGAGGATATGACTGTTTAATGACAAGCTCTGATAAGACACATAGGGGATGGAGGAGGAAGGGGGCTAGAGGAACAGTCCTTCAAGGAACTTTTTTCTCACTGACAGTTTTTTCTTCCATAGCAACATGACAAAAAAACCCCAGAAACCTAAAAGACCTTCACTGCTATGATTGTGAGGTCAGTTTTCTCAGAACAAGTCTTTAAATACAAACATATGCCATTCACATTTCAATGTTTCTTATTCTTCAGAGTTGATATTGAATGGTTTTAAAGGAATTTATGTCCAGATGGTGTCTTGTATTCACCAAAAATATCCGTGAGGCAAACTATTTGTTTATATTTTAATTCTCTGTAATGATTTATGAGAGTTGATATCTCCTTAACAAGTTTACTCAAGCAATGCTCACAGATTTCTGGTTGTAATTCGAGAATTGGCAATGACAGTTACACAGAGACTGCTTTATCAGGGAACTTTAATATATATTGAAAATGTAAAACATAGTTTGGTAGATTGTCACAGTTTGCAGTTATCCAGCAGCAGGACAGACTGATGAGATAATAGTGACGTGACATATGGCTAAGTATGGTGACCAATACTCAGAATTTGTTCTCTGCATTTGACCCATCCAAAGTGCACACACACAGCAGTGAACACACACACACACACACCTTGAACATACACTGTGAACACACACCTGGAGCAGTGGGCAGCCATTTATGCTGCGGCACGTGGGGAGCAGTTTGTGGGTTCGGTGCTTTGCTCAAAGGCACCTCAGTCGTGGCCGGCCCGAGACTCGAACCCACAACCTTAGGATTACGAGTCAGACTCTCTAACCATTAGGCCATAGCAGCCCAAGATTGTGAAAAACAATCATCCTACCTTTGCACTCTGTTTCCTAAGACAGTACAAGCAATGAGCAAACATCTCACATGCATCTCTGAGCATTTTATCAGTTCTTGAAGGCCTCATCAGTGTTTTTTTATCTGCCCTACTGGACAATAGGCTCTGGATTCCTGCTTTGTCTATGGCGGATTAGCAAGTAATTTAGATAACCATATCTCAGTGTCTAGACACACAGGCAAAGCTGATGGCAATGTTGCATGCTGAAACAATGCAGTCCTATTAGGCCTCCTGATTCCTGTCATTTCCAGGTAACTATGAAGAATTGCAGTTGATAGTTGAATTCTGTTTGCCTGTGAACAAGCTTTGAAGACAGATGTTGAAGGTGTTTTGAAGGGAGTATGGTTTATAAATGTGTGCAGAGATGAAGGTGAGAAAATATGCATTTGAGGCAAGGAATGCTTAACAGCCTACCATCTGGAGAGCTGATGAGCTGTGTCTTAGATGTGGTAGTGAAAAGCGGCTCAAAATGCTGTGGAGACATGGAAAGAATTTGGTAGGACAGAGGAGAAAGAGACAGAATAGAAATTCAAGAAGGGGCAGAAATGGAAAATCAAGGGTGTTGGTGTAACATTAGAATTGAATTAGCACAGATATGGTCTTCTTGGCTGGAGTTTTAGTAAAAATGACTGTGGCTGTTCAGTGAACTTCAGAGAGGCCACTGAAAATGCTGAAAAAGTGTATAATTGAAAAAACGTGGGGCGACTTTTGCTTGAAAGAGTGAGTGAAGCTGAAATGCAAAAGTAGCACTTCTCTCCATACTCTCAGAGGGGTTTCTTTCACATATGCCAATCAGGGCTCCTCCAACATTACAGACTTAGCAGGGGAGCATTTTTTAGACACCATGTCCTATAATAACAGGTCTCACCCTCCAACACCCAAACCCACAGGGCAGAGGCAAACTGTGAAGAGGCAAGAAAGGTGGATGGTGGAAAAGTGGATGGGGGTAGGTGGATATGGGTGGGATCTAATCCCACTAACATAAGTACCAGGAGATTATTGACTACATAGGATTTAATGTTAGGGTAGAGTTGACTTCAGGTCAGAATCTGAACAATTCAGTAAGGGCGTGAACTCATTTTGAATTCCTTTATTTAGAAAAGATGATGCAGATATTGCTGTAACTTGACAGTGCACCTCTTCTACAGGATATGAAAAACATTTATACTAACACATAGACATTCTAAAGAATTGAGCAAGTTTATGAGAAGTGCAACTTTCCCCAGCAGAGGTGTGAAAACCAGCAACTGAATAAATGTCTTCCTAAAAGATGCATGCAACCTCATAAACCAAACAAACCAACACATGGTCTGCTTGTTGCTAAAAGCTTAAGCTTCAGTGTACGTCTAGTAGATCATGTTTTTTTGGTGGAATGGATTACTTTGATTGAATCGAGCACTGCTGAAACATATCAAGGAACTTTCGAGAGATACTGCTGAGTAACGAGTGCTCTTAGGAAAGAAATTATTGGTGAATCATATGAGAATGTGATGACAGATTTGAGAGTGACGTTTTGCCGAGTCATAACAGTGTCTTTCCACTGATTTGAATTTTTATCCTGTATCTTATTCTGCCAAGTGAAATTGAAATAGGTGCTAAGGAGTTTATTACAAAAATTACAGTATTTAATCATGCTAATTATAAACATAATTTATTTCTCAGCACTCTATAATCTCATCGTGGTATTAAAATGATTTCACATGTATGGCATTATTTGCAAAATTGTAATTGTTTTTGGTAATGCATCTCAACCTACTGTGTAATACATACTGCTGTAGCATGTTGTTTTCGCCTGAAATGATTTAAAGATGGATATCTCTATTAAATAAAAACAGTTTGTTATTTATAATGTTCAGGATCACTGGGGACAAACCACAGAATCGTCAGGAAATGTTCAAACACTCAAAGTGCAAGACTACCAATGTCGAAAATCGCAAAAAAAAAACCCCCAAAAAAACCCCACCAAAAAAAACAAACAAAAAAAAAAACAGTATATATGTATATACAAAAAAGCATTTACTATGATGCTAATATGCACCCACTGGCCAGGTTAAAAGAAACACCTGTACTCCTGAACATTTATGCAATTATCTAGCTAAAAGCTTCTGTAACTGCATTGATCCAACATTGCACTGCTGCCTTGCTGCCTGATGATTAGTTGCTTGGATATTTCTATGAATGTTCAGGACTATATATAAATATAACTGGTATAGCCCGAATACTTTTCAGCATTATAATGTCCCTGTGCACAAAGCATTGTCCATGAGGACATGGTTTCCCATGTTTGAAGAACTAAATTGGCCTCCAAAGAGCCCTACTAAACACCTTTGGGAGGAACTGTAAAGCCAGGCCTTCTCATGCAACATAAGGACCTGAACTCACTAATTCGCTTGTGGCTCAATGGGAAAATCCCAAACAGCTACGCTTGCAAACCTCGCTGAAACCTTCCCAGAAGAGTGGAAGTTATTACAACAGCAAATAGGGACTATAATGAGATGTTTAGTAAGCACATATGGTTGTATTTGTGGCAATTTGGCAATATAGTGCATTTCAGGAGTATTGAACAAACATTTTGGCATTTAACATTTATAAACATTTTGGTACTCCAACTGTTTGGTTCAAGTTAAGCAATTAAAAGGCAATGCCACAAACATCTGACACACACAAAATCTGATATAGTCAATAAAATGACAAACCTGTATTTGCAATTATTTTAAAAAGACCTCTTGTGAAAATATAGTAGAGACCTTATATGAATTAACACAGGACATGTGAAGTAAAAGTGAGAATGAATGTCTTTATTCTAGGTGTATTTAATCTTTGGCCTTCGACTGTCACCATGTTTACAAATGTTAATTTCTTTCTCATTCTACATAAACAAGCCTTTAAATTCTAAATTATGTTAATTTATTCCAGTAGATAAATAGGGATCTTTAATTAATGATTATTAGTATCGCTACATCATCTCGGGTAAATGAGTCAGAGACTGCATGTCTGTGGTTTCCAGGATAAGGGATGTGCTTCATTAAAGAGTGTGTGTTTTTGCACGCATATGTGTGTGTACTGTATGTGTGCATGCGTATGTGTGTGTGTGTGTGTGTGTGTGTGTGTGTGTGTGTGTGTGTGTGTGTGTGTGTGTGCATCTGTGTGTGTATGTGTGTGTGTATGTGTGCGCATGTGTATGTGTGTGTGTCTGTGTGTGTGTGTGTATGTGTGTGTGCGTGCATGTGCGCATGTGTGTGTATCTGTATCTGTGTGTGCGTGTGTGCGTGTGTGTGTGTGTGTGTGTGTATGTGTGTGTATGTGCATGTGCGTGCGCATGTGTGTGTATCTGTATCTGTGTGTGCGTGTGTGTGTGTGTGTGTGTGTGTGTGTGTATGTGTGTATGTGCATGTGTGTGCCCGTGCGCATGTGTGTGTATCTGTATCTGTGTGTGCGTGTGTGTGTATCTGTATCTGTGTGTGGATGTATACGTGTGGGTGTGTGTGTATGTGCATGTGTGTGCGCGTGCGCATGTGTGTTTGTCTGTATCTGTGTGTGCGTGTGTATCTGTATCTGTGTGTGTATGTATACGTGTGGGTGTGTGTATGTGTGTGTGTGTGTGTGTGTGTGTGTGTATGTGCGTGTGTGTGCGTGTGCGCATGTGTGTTTGTCTGTATCTGTGTGTGCGTGTGTATCTGTATCTGTGTGTGTATGTATATATATATATGTGTGTGTGTGTGTGTGTGTGTGTGTATGTGTGTGTATGTGCATGTGTGTGCGCGTGCGCATGTGTGTATATCTGTATCTGTGTGTGCATGTATACGTGTGGGTGTGTGTATGTGTGCGGGTGGGTGTCTGTGTGTGTGGATGGGTTTGTGTGTGGAAGAGAGAGACAAACTCCCACTATACATATCATTATCAGAGTCATCTGTCACAGTCACAATGGTGTGTATTTTTATATAATTACAGTCTGAGAGATAAATTGTACCATAATACTAAGTAACCACACAAATGCAAATGTGTGTTCTGATGAAAGATTTTATAAATCAATTAATCTTTTCTCAATATTTTAATCTTACCAGGTAACCAACATTTTATACACCAAAAGCACTTCTTAACACATCCATCTCTTATCACTTTGCCTCTTTCCAAAAGCTGTCAGAAGCTCAAGGCTACGAACCCAGTGACTATCTCTGTATATTTCCTCAGGAAGCCCTACAAGGTCAAAATTCTGGGAGCACAAAGTAAGAGCCAGTGCTTACAAACAGAAATAAGCTCAGGAAACAGCATCAGATATGTGTTATTTTCCTAGAATGACTAATCTGATAAGATTCCTAAACACAGCATATTGGCTTTGGAACAGCATCCAAAATTTGCACCTGACTCTCATATATTAAATGTAATCTTGTCAGATCTTGACTGTAGTATTGTATAGTTCTATTTGAATTAAGGTTGAATTATATTATTAGATCAAGTACCAATACTGAATGGCACTATGGGGAAAATAAACAATATTTCTAAAACAGAAAGCTCCATCATTGGAATTCAAAATGCTACTTTCAGCCAGTGTCTGTGTTTTATGTAACAGAGAACTTGCCAATTATTTTTCCGTATTTGCTATGAATTCATGAAAGGACTGTTGTGAGTTGAAGCTTTGAGAAAATAGCACACTGGTTGGCATGGGTAAGACTTAAAAGGTTCACAATTTACTTGTACTGCTGCACAGCACAAACAAAACTCCTCATAAAGACAAGAGAGGAAGATCTCCGATCATTGCTTACATTAAGTATTTATAATCATGACTAAACACCACGCCAAAGAAAGGAAAACACTTTCAATCACTGGCTACAACACAAGCTCATCATCTGATCGGAATAACCTTAACAGGATCTACCTAAGCTGATTCTGAGCCTTGAGCTTCGGCATCTCATTTCCAGCTCATTCTGACTCTTTAATATTTTACACAAGCAATCTACAAACAACTCTTAGTCACAAACAACTTCTAGTCACGTACACAGTAGGTCAGAACTTTACAAAAAACTTCTCCTCATAAAATCCATTTAATGATTGTGCAGGAAATTATATGTTTTTAGAGATAACACATACTGGGGTACATCTGTGTTATAGGATGGTAATAACTTGAGTACTTCCAGATATGTTTATTATAAATCCTCTTTAAATATACTTACTATCACAAAAATTCATGAAACATGAAACATGAAGTCAGGTCGTCACGTCATAAGCTATAATGTAAATAAATCAGAGCAGGTGAACACATTTTCTGTTTTTTACAAAAACATACAATTTGTGTCAGCACTCCAGCTTCCCTCAGTAAGATGTATATCTGCTGTAGCCACAACCACATAGCTCTTGAATTAGACTGGAATTCAAAAGCATAAACAAATCGCATGACAAGGTCGGTAAAACATTTTCTGTGGAAGTTAAGAAATCTGAGAACACCTCTGTACATGCCTCAACCATATGACATGTCCCACAGGAACATGGGACATGTCATATGGAAAGTGCAAGAGGAGTCCAGACAGTTTGGAAAGTATATACAACTTGTCTCTTGAGTATATTTTATAGTAAAATGCTTCACATAACTTTGGGTTACATAGTTTGTCTGCTGAAATGCTAAAACAACAGGAGCAGAGGTGCCTTACTGGCCATGTGCTAGAGACTGTCAACATCACTGTGTTCAGATTTACAGGACAAACCTTCACCGGCTGCTAAACTGAGCCCCCACAGCTGTTTCTCAGCTTTGAAGCTTGCTTGTGTTAAGGTTTTGTGTGCTATGACACCTTATATGATTGAGTGATGACAACCTTTTGCTGCCAGCGGAGACATGGTCATCCAGATGTAAGACCAGGTTTGGCTCAACTAGCTCTTAAAGTTCAAAGAGAAACATCAGTGAAATTATAGAAAAAATAAAATCAAAAATAACCAAAACATGACAGGAAAAGCTATTTTGATCAAACATGAACACTGTTCTGCAAACTAGATATATCGAAGAAACAGTTCTGGGTTGATGTTAGATTTAGGCCAGATGCTATGTTGTCCCTAGACCAGATTTGTACTAGACAAAATGCATCATTGTGTTTATCTACCTGAAAGCACAAATATATAGGAAAAATATTGCAAAAATAAAAGCTAATAAATAAATAAAACATTTACAAACCTGAAAGTGTACACTTACTGTACAGGTACTTACTCTAAGAGACATATAGTAACTTAATTTTAAACTTTAATATTTTATTCTGTTTCTATTTTTTTTTTTTTTGTAAAGCTGCTTTGAGAGAATGGTAATTGTTAAAACTGAAATACAAATGAATTGAATTGAACTGAATAGAATTGAATTAGCAACCAGCAACCTTGAGCCAATAACACTTTAAATCAAACTACAAGAATGTAGCATTGTATCACAATGTGTTGGTAAAAAAGGTGGTTTTTTTATTTCTCTGCTGCTATATTTCTGCTATATCAGCTGCAAGGCAAACCATAGTGCTCATGCATTAATTCACAGTTTCTTGCATGGCGAGAGCTCCACATGATCTGTTTAATAAAATAACAATTAAAACACTTCATAAAACTAAGAAAACTTGAAATGGTGGACATTTTTTTTATTAAATGAGTGTCCACTGTTTGAACTTCATAACAGTCATGAGTCTACAGGACGAATGATGCTTGGATAAATGGCAAAAAAAAAAAAAGTTTCATTTACGTCAAGAGAAAGTGACAAAGTCACTGTTACTATAAAATGGACAAAACGTAAAATATCCATCCCACGTCTTCATTCAACACATTTACACAAATACAAATACACAAAATTTATGTGGCCAGAAAAAGAGGAACAAAACTGACTGGGACCTATAAAAAGGTGTTTATGCCACCAAGGCAGATTATTTCTTGTCAGATTATTATTGTATCAGTAATCAAGATTACCATCACAACTGCTTTTTCAGGACCTTGTCAGAACAAATGCTTTTTATGCTTTACACACTGACTATAGTATTTTGAGTTTAAACACTGTATCTATGGATGAGAAAGCTAAATGCTAAATCTCCAGACTGTAACGGTTTTAATGAGTTCCAGAGACGCAAAGATTGGATACGAGTCGGCCAACAACAACAAAGCCACAAAAGGAAAAAATATTTTAGTTCCTGTTCCAGCTGTCTGCTATAACCGCAATCAGGTCTCATGTACAGCCTGCTTTTATGCCATATAGAAAGGGCCATATGTATTGCTATAAGGGGCAAAACCTGTTCTTATATATACATATGCATTCTTCTTTACATCTGCATCTAGAAACAACATCTAAACCTTTCTAAGAACTCGTTCCTAAAGGGAATTAGTGATAAGGATGCACATATAGAGGCACATGAAACACTGCTAAGCAGATGCTTAGCATCACAATCTTGTGCAGGAAATATGGTAGAAAAACACTGATGCAAGTACGGAGATAAATATCTTGGCTCTATAAATCCAAACAAAGCCACTTTACAGAATTTTGAGAGTGGAGAGCCAAAATGCATCTTTCATATTTGAGACAGCTTTCAGGAAAGCAGCAGAAAAGAAAACAATTCTTTAGGTTTTGAGTATCTACATAAACAGCAGTGTGTACGTGCCAGAAACCCACAATGGTACCAGAAAGGAATGAACAAGGCCAGCAGCTCCTGGATAGCTAACAGTATCTAAAAAGTGCTTGTTGATTTGGAGCTACAGTAATGTGCTGTGTTTAAAGGAACACTGAACCCGTGATGCATAACTAATGCTTGTTAGAAACAGCAGAAACCCCTTTGTGGTCATGAATAAAGAAGGTTCAAAAGTTTCCTTAGAATTCTAAATGTAACTGTACAAGAATATTAATCTTTCAAAATTAAACATGAGATCTAACATATCTGCCAATATAGTCTTTTCTTCACATATATGAACCCTGAGTGGATATGAAAATAATGAAATAACCTTGTGTGGAAAGTTAACATTTATCGTGCGACATCATCGTCAGCTGGCCGACTTCAAGCTTCTTGATAGTTTGAAACAACTACATCCAAAAACAATAGTGTGAGCGCCAGCGGACATTGGACTGACCAGTTTGATCATTGTTTTTGTCTCATTTTTAGTAATAATAAGCAAAACATTCACATTAAGTATATAAGACTCTTGACCTGAGTAAATGTTTAACATTTAATCAGCTCCAGAACTATTTGCCCCCATCATGAAAATTTTAAAAACTTTTCGATACATGCAATGATAATTTTTTTTAGCTTAGAATTTGAGAATGCAATATTATTTGATAAATACATATCATCTTCAAACAACAACTTTTCAGTAAATAAATTTGTACCCCTTCAATGATGAATCCTTTCATTTGAGAGAATAACTGCTCTTTCGTTAAGGTGTAAAACATTTGTAGACAGTTGTTCCTGGATGTTGGACCTTCTTGAGCAAATTTAAAAGTTCATAAATGGAGACTAAATTGGTGAATGCAAAACACTGACTTTCTGCCCTGCAACTATTTCTGTGTTGATTTGAATGTATGTTAATCATTAAAATGCCTGCGTAGAGTTTCAGTCCACATCCACGTGGGCGTCCTCAAGTTTCTGCAGTTCAGAAATACTACAGAAAAACATTCCAGTTGGTAGATTAACTACACAAAGCAATGAGGTGTGAATGTGTGTACATGGTGCACTGTAATGGATGGTGCATTGTATCTGGGTATTCCTGCATTAAACCTATTATTCTTGGTATAGGCTCTGGACTGACTGCAACCCTGAATAGGACAAAAAAGTTTCATGAGTTACATGAATATATGAATAGATGTTTGAGGTTTAAATATGAATATAAATATCTATATCCAAAAAAATCTATGCTCATAATTTCTTGACAGTCCTAACTTTTTGCAAGAGACATTCAGGATTTGGGTGAAATATCCTGGTACTTAGTGAAGCCACAACCATTCAATCTTCAGAACTATTTTATTAGAATGACTCATTTTTGGACAAAGTATATGGAGAAAGATAAGTAAGTTCTCCAGTTATAGTGGAAAAGAAAAATGTATGTTCCAGGCATTTTTGAGCAGCTTGCTAGTATAACCAGTGGTTTTATCATTCTGAAAAAGCAAACAGAACACATTTTGTGTCATTTCAAATATTGGTTATAGGGATCTAGTTTCAGGTTAGAAAATATACAAAATATAAAACTATATTTTTTAGACGAGTAAATATTTGAACAGTTTTATATCAAACTATACAATTTCTCAGTTGGTTTTCCTTATCCTAATTTTAATTATTATTTTATATCATACTATATTATTAAATTACATAATGAAAATGAATATTAAAGAATATAACAAGGACAAGAGAGTGGGGAATGAAGGCTAGCCCATTGGGTCCGATTCCAAAGAAGAGCTAATAGCACAAATTTCTGAAAAAGTTAATGCAATAAAAAGGTCATGTGATTCAGTATCTGTTTGGATGTCTTGGACAAAAAGTCTCATCCATGGAGGCCCCATGGATTTACAGGACTTAAAGGATCTGCTGCATACATATTTATGCCAGATACTGTACCATAGCACACCCTCAGAGGACTTGTGGAGCTGTTTAGGCAGCACAAGGGGGTTCTAACCAGTATTAAGCATGTGGATGAATTGTAACAAACCAACCCTCTCTATCCAGTGATCGGCTCATAGAAATGTAACAAGCCAGCATTTATATTGGTGCCAGTAGGTCTTAGATGGTATTCTCTTAGAAGTCTTTCTTAGTTACACAATTTTTAAAATAAGCCAGGCAATTTTGTCACTTTATGTATTGCTTCTTTTTCCACCAAACAGAATAATGAATACTGTTTTCTGCATTTTTTGTGCCCTTCCACAGTATTATTTTTATTTCAAGATTACTTTAATAAATAAAACTCCAACACCTTAAAAGCAGAGCTACTATGTCTTAGAAAACCTCTCCAAGTCACCAGCTGAATCTAGTTATGAATGTTAGATTCTTCGGATGTAGGGGGTAAAAAAACAGATGTATGACTAGCAAACATGTCAAAAAAACACTTCAAAAAACATCTCAGAGAAAGAATTTTCCCACACAGCTCTACATGTACTACATGCAGTTTATCATTCTGAATGCTTGCACACATCACTTCCCTGCTCTCCCCCTCCCCCAAATAAGAGGATGGAGTGTGCAACAGAGCATAGCCACATGAGGGACTTTTTCAGCATGCTTATTCAGATGGGCTGAAACTATTTCTTCTCATGATTCATAGCCAGTTTGCTCTTTTTCTACAACTCCTTCTGCTTTAATGTGGGAAAGCGAAGTTTCCCGTCATCCAATATTTATAATAAGATATTTATCCTGAACCAGAATCATTTCGAAGCCTAATAGTAAAGCGGCCTGGTGTATCTGGACGTCATCGTCTGTCATTAATTAGGGAAAGGTGGGATAAACCCATGGCTCTCACCAGACCACACCACACCACACCACACCACACCAAACCACACCAAACCACACCACATGAGCAGTTGACGTCATTTACTATGCCACCATGGGAGTGAGTAAAACAGGAGTGAGGGTAATTGAAGTGGAGGACACTAAATGAGACCTGGAAGGCGGTACGTCAGTATCACTAACACACTGGAAAGGAATTTCTTTTAGCAAAGACCAATCTCTACAACCCTGAGGGCTTATCTGAGAGCATGTGGGTGGAGAGATAAGAGAGGGGACTGCGGGAGCGGGAGAGCATAAGTGAGTCAAGGGGAAGGGGTTAACTGTTGGGGCGTGAGATTTCAAGTTAGTGGGGGAAAAAGTTTACAAAATGATTGAGTGGCCTTAGATGTTAGCAAGGACTGGGCATAAAGAACTGCTGAGAAAGTGACGTACAAAAAAAAAATCTTTTCTTTTTTGTATAAATGAACAGAGGCCGGATCAATTATATCAAATTATTTCAACATAATATCATGAGACATTTCAAGGAAATCCAGATTGTAATCAGGTGGACAGCTAGTTGAGAACTTTATGCAAGGATGTTTGCAATACTATATAAGTATTCCTTCATATATACTACATATATGAATGTACGACATATAAATGTATGATGAGTTTCACTTACAATCAAGTCGCCCCAAAAGTCTCTTATGCAGTCTCTTCCTGTGTTTATTTTTTCCAGAAATCCCTACTGACTACAACATATAGACAAAGCACTGCCTCTCCTCACCGCCCCTCCCTCTCGCTCTCTCTCTTGAGCAAAAAGAAATAAAATAAAGGAAATTCTGATTTTGAGGGAGATTAAACACAAAAACAATGTTTTATCCAGTACATGAGCACATTCCATTATAATCTGCATTTTATAGCTTGCCTTTTTTCCAAAAATGCTGTTTGGCCTTACACAAAAGACAAACTTCAAGAGAAAGTCTCCTTATTAAACAAATCAGTCTTTAACTGAGCAACACAGGGCTGTGATTCTGGATGAATTAAATGGGGAAAAGTAATAAGAAATAAATGAAAGCTTTTCCATAAACACAAGACTTGCTCAGTTTAATGTAATTACAGATTTAATAGCATTAACCACTGAAAAGTGTAGTCTGGGTGACTGCTTCTCAGGATAACAGTGGATTCATCAATCAAATAAAAGCTTTGTCGTGATGATTATAAGTGTACTTTTAAGTGGCATTCTGCTCAAAGGGTGTTGACAAGTGCTAAGACACTTTTTGGGACGAAGACAGACAATTGGCAAAGTATAAATGAATAGGAGTCAAGCAAGAGTGATTTCATAAGTTCCTTTCACAAATATATGTACTAAAAATCATTTCCAGATGTCAATTATAAATGTGAAAAAATACATTCAAGGCTTTTAACATACACTGTCATAAAGCCGTAAACCACTACTTATACAGCCCAACATATTTACACACAATGCTTCAACACTGTCACATCTGATCTCTACCTAGTCAATTTCCTTTCACAACCTCTATTCATATGTAAGGGCGCACTGTGTGTATGATGACTTACAGGAATAAGTGAAAATATCACCTGTGAGTCAAGTCAACGTGTGAATGCTCTCGACAGGATTATGTAGCTGAGGGCTTGTGACAGACAGCCAGGGTCATGGCCAGCCACCTCACATGAGGGAGGAAATCTCATGACCTCAGGGTCTAGGCTTTCCACACAGCTGGGGAACAACAGCCAGGAATATGAGGGTAATGACTCTTTTTTAATCCATGGGCACATGAAATTCAGACTGGACACCTAAAATAACACACCACTAGTTTCTGGAAAAATCTGCATCATGATGATTGTGCATAAACAAGTGGTGGGAGCTAATGATGAAATATAGATCGTAATTGATTTTCCCACAAAATAAAAAGGTGGTTTTATAGCAAGGCTAAAGGGAACATTGCTAGGCTACTATGTTGTTTTTTAAGAGAATCTTGAAAGATAGATAGATAGATAGATAGATAGATAGATAGATAGATAGATAGATAGATAGATAGATAGATAGATAGATAGATAGATAGATAGATAGATAGATAGATAGATAGATAGATAGATAGATATTTTAATTGTATTTCTATACATACAGTAACAAGAGCTTAATTAAAGGTCTTTGTTTCCATCCTAAATTAAATAAATAAAATAATTGATATTAAATAAGTGATATTTAAAATTTGGATTTTAGTCCAGGATTATGTAAAAGCTGTGCTCTACATTATCATGGCAAGGTAATAAAATGGATTAACGTTATGAAGACCTACCTTCAGCATTCTATGCAAAGCACATTAATGGTTGTTTGGGTTAATAATGTTACAGCTTTTAATCACATGCTGTGTCTTTGAGTCAAGTATAATTAACTCAACACAGAAGTGGTGAGTCGTTTAGTCTTTGCATTAAAGGTTGGTCTACCATTGTGCATGAAAATGAATAGGTGATCAATAAAAACAAAAGAAACATCTGCTTAATCAGTGTGACTAGACATACAAACCCTTAACAACACCAGCCTAATGGTGACAATGTGTCTGCATACTAAGTATCTAATGCACACTAGAAATGTTTAGAAAAAAAACTCCTAGTATAATTTTGTTAAGAGAAAACTATTTCCAGAGTCTGCTTTTTTATTTGGGTATAGGCCTACATCAAAAAGAGTCTGCCAGATGTATTATTATAAACAGAAAAAAACACTTAGAATGGCCATCTTTAATAGAAGCATTTACCGACTTCCCGGTTTCAAGAGCTTTCACGTCACAGCAGACGTAACAGTTCTCGAGGTGACAAACAGTATATGCATAACGATTAAAGCACAAGATATGAAGCTTTAGAAATGAAACAGAAGGGTTTTTTCTGTAGGAAGAAGGTTGAAACAACAATGTCAAGAGATTTTGTTTGTTAATCAGAGATTTTGTTTGTTAACATGCTGTGACTGCACTCCCACAAAAAGGGGGTAATGCCTGTAGACTGTGAGTCAGTGGGTGGGCCAGGAAGTGGGAGGACTGACAGAACAGAAAGGACAGATCTCAGTTTACTTCAGTGTCAGTTTGACCACCAGCTAAAAATAATGAGAATGTGCCGAGTGTTAAAAAGTGCTACCCTCTGACAGGTGAGCAGGATGCATAAGTCATGGGAGAGTAACAAAATGCAATTTTAGCAGAAGCATTTGAAGTCAAAATTATTTATAAATAAATAAATAAATAGATAGATAAACAAACAAACAAACAAATAAATAAACTATTTCTAAAATGTATGCAAATGTCTGGAATGCAGTTTCCATGTTCTGCCTTGACATTAAAAAAAAAAGCTGACGTGTATTTCTATTGTTCTGTGGCTCTGGAAATGAAGGGTGGTGGCCAGTCTGACTGAGAGGACAGTGTGTTCCCCATGGAGCAAGCACACTGACCGGTGTGGCCCAGAATGACCTCATAGGTATTTCTTAAGGAAATCCATGTCCTTCCAGCTACAATGACAAAGATTCCTGTTTAAAAGAGCATCCACTTAGTAAACACCATAGCCTTACATAATTCCTATATTTGCCATTACTCGTAATAAACATTCAAATATTTCTTTCCTAAAAAAATTAAATGAAGAGCTTGCATTACACATATCACTACACTACAATCAATTAATTGTTTCTTTCTGTGTCACTTTCTGTCTGCAAGCCATAACTGGCATCAAAATAAGGGCTACAGAAACATACATAAAAATACAGTGTTTAATTTTGTTTTTCTCCCTAATTACCAATTCAGGTAATAACCAAATAAATAGCTCATGGAGTTGGTGTAAATTTAAAGCAGGGCAAAGCTGGACAAAGTCTGTAGTCCAGCTGGAATTCAATCAGAAAGACAGAGTGATAAATACAGGGCCATGATTCTCGTCTAAATTACAAATGATAATTAGCTGTGAATTTGATCTTTCAATCAGATTCAGGATGAAAGAATGCAGGGCTCTCAAGTTTTGAAGACAGGCAAGAGTGACATTTACACATAATAATCATATTAAATATATGATAAATAGTCAAAAAGTTTTTCTGAGGAGAACGTGAGAAAAAACCAAAATGCGTGACTGTCAGTCTCAATGTGTGATATCTTGACAGCCCTGAAGAATGTGTGAAAATATCCGAAGCAGAATTTACACAAGTAGCTTTCTTGTTCACTGTCTGCAGAAGCATTTTTACATAACAAAACACTTTTATCAACAGATTTAATCAGAAGGCTCTGTGTGTCATTTTGATCACACATTAGCTTTGTTGTGAACTCATTTCCACACAAACGAGACCTTTGCTTTGTCTTACGCAGAGGGGCGGCTTTCCATTTTCACCCCGTTAAGGATAGAGAGAGAGAGAGAGAGAGAGAGAGAGAGAGAGAGAGAGAGAGAGAGAGGAGGAGCAGTTTGATCGCAAGTCTAATCCTGTCTTATTCGCTACTCCTTTCACTTCTTTTCAGGCTTCTCAGTTGACTGTGATCACAAAGGCTCACATCTGACTACTGAAAACTATTGTGGTGCGTATATTTAATATGCTTTATATATCTGCTTTATACTTTTAATTACTTGTTCTATTAGACAATTTAGCGTTTTTGTGCGAAAAAAAAACATGCTTTAGGAAATACGAGCAAAGGTGAATCTTGTTTTCTTTATGCAACTCTGCAGAATCTCTTTATTTTAAATTTATACTTAATAAAAATCCATGTATTTATTTTTTGCTATAATTTGTGCCCTTGAACAGCGCGCGCGCGTGTGTGTGTGTGTGTGTGTGAGAGAGAGAGAGAGAGAGAGAGAGAGAGAGAGAGAGAGAGAGAGAGGTGTTACAGTTAGTTAAAGTCTAAATATATAGTCGTGCTGGAAATCAAACATACAGTCAGTGCTTCATATTTCCATCTTCTCATAAAGACTTTCTGATGAAGTCACCATACCGCCCCAACAACTTGTTTCAACCATGAGAACGGATTTGTAAACGTTTTTATTGTTTTGCCTGAAGGCTTTCAAAGCGTTAAGCTGAAAACACCCTCCACCTAATCAAACTGAATTTCTGGTTTGTCTTCGCTGCCTGTCCAACAACTTCAACTAAGCTCTCTTTATTTTTTGTCTCAACTTACAATCCTCTATTAATGTGAGAAATGTTGACCTAGTTCTCTCTTCCATAATTCACTATAATCAAGTGTTTTGTTGAAAAAGTGATGTTTTTTCCCCCTCTTCCTTTGTTTTTCTGGATTGTAAGTTATTCTACCAAAAGAACGTAAAAGAACCTAAATAATAAAATGCTGTATTCATTTTTTCCTATTAAGTTCATATAGTATTATTTATTTATTAATACAATATTAATGTATTATTTAATATTTAAAAAATCTCTGATTTGTAATCCTTTAGGTGCTTTCAAAAACAAAGAGCCATCTGGACATATGGATTCCTGGCAAAATTGACTGTAAGCAAGAGGTGAAGAATTAACTTGTGCTTCCAGCTCAGATCTGACTGAACTTCAACACTTTTAGATTTGTTTTAATTTTTCATGGTGGAATCATGAACTCCAAAAGGACAAATCTATGACAAGACCATGGAGGCATCGCACGTTGCTTTTGTTGCTGCAGCTCCAACTGTGATCACGACGACCCCCCCTGCAACATACCTGAGCAGAATGTTCAAGGATTACCAAAGCAATGCGGTCATCAAGGACCACTACAACTTCACAGGAAAGCTGAGCAGGTCCACAGATGGCATGAAAGCTGTAGATATTGTATTCCTTATTATCTGTCTGCTAATTGTGTTGGAGAATGCCGTGGTTCTTATAGCTATTTGGAAGAATAAAAAATTCCACCTGCCCATGTACTACCTTCTGGGCAACCTGACTTTCTCAGACTTGTTGGCAGGATTTACCTACATGGTGAATATCATAACATCAGGGGCCAACACTCTCAACATGACACCTGTCCAGTGGTTCATCAGAGAAGGAGGTGTTTTCATCACATTAACTGCTTCCATTATTAGCCTCCTGGCCATTGCTATTGAACGGCATGTTACTATGGCACGGATGAAGCCATACCAGGGAGCCAAGCGTGGGCGTATGTTTGCTTTGATTGTCATAAGTTGGGTGCTCTCGATCTTTATGGGTCTGCTACCCATTATGGGCTGGAACTGCATGGGTACATTGGAACAGTGCTCTACTGTCCTTCCCCTTTATTCCAAGAGCTTCATTCTCTTCTCCATTACAGTTTTCTCTGTTGTATTACTGGCTATTGTGGTCCTCTACCTCCGCATATTCCGTGTTGTAAAGTCCAACACACAGCGGCTGACCGGTGCTCCACAGCGTAAAGGTTTTGCAAAGAAGTCTCAGAAATACATGGCTCTTTTGAAGACAGTCACAATAGTGTTGGGTGTTTTTATCGCCTGCTGGCTTCCACTATTTTTACTTCTTTTGCTGGATTTTTTTTGTCCAGCAAAAAGCTGCCCTGTATTGTTAAAGGCAGAGTATTTCCTGGGACTTGCTATGATTAACTCATTACTTAATCCTATTATCTACACCTTAACCAGTAAGGACATGCGTAAGGCTATACTGAGATTGCTCTGCAGCTACTGCTTGATTACAAAAGATGGACAGGTGAGAAAGTTTGGAATAACGTTTCTGGAGTGCAGTACAAGTAAAAATGAGATGACATCACACAGGATGGAGGGCCTGGAGACAGTCTCCACAGGGAATTTTACACCATCTACTATCAAAGCTATTTTTCCCAAAATATCAAAGAGTGTAGCTATGGGACAATAAGTCAAGGCTGAGTTTTACTGTGGACTGGTCTTATGAAGGATATCTCGAAAGGATGAGTCAGTTTGTAACGGTGTACCTAAGAGAGTTTCAGAACTGATTTTTTTTTAAATCAAGGAAAGCATTAGAGACCATTTTTTTGTTTACTAATTTACTGTGAGATAATCAAGTTGAAATCGACTTGAAGAAATAAAGGGATAAAAACAATGTATTCTATTCACATCCAATATGATGGGAAGCAACATGCACTTAAGAACAAATAAAATGCAAGATTTACATGGTGATATTATAATAGCTTGGATTTTACGTTGTCTGCCAGTGTCTATGATATTATGCAAGATTTGTCTGTGTGTCTGGTTTTCTAAACTATGCAGTGTTCACATGAGACACACAGAATTAATCTTTAATAGCTGCATGGAAAGAAAGCAAGTCGGACGGAAGGTCTGCTTGTAGCTCATATCCCTTCAGTTATGGGAGTACTTGATAATGTAACTTGCATTAATTCCCAGAACATATGTGTTCAATCCTATATAATATTTAAATTTACTCCAGACCTTACACAATTTTGTAGCAGATGCAGAAGAAGAAAAAAAAATAACCTGTATAGGATGACACCATGTTTTGTAGCTGATTAGAACGTGATTAGTTCAGTGTTACTGTAGCCTTATGTGCATATGTGTATAAAATATATTTATATTATTTGAATAAAAAGTAGTAGTTGATAATTTTTTATGCTTTGAATTTCTGCTAAATTATGATTCTCAAATGTATATATATGTACCTTTATAATAAAGAGAAGCCTTTATTTTAAATCTCTTTTTCCACCTATGGTA
Source organism: Tachysurus fulvidraco (assembly GCF_022655615.1). NCBI lineage: Eukaryota > Metazoa > Chordata > Actinopteri > Siluriformes > Bagridae > Tachysurus > Tachysurus fulvidraco. The sequence continues at coordinate 13,189,967 of NC_062532.1, read as the reverse complement.
AAAGTGGTATAGAATTCACTTGCATGCTACAGTGTTTGCTGCACTGACCCGATACCTCTGACGGCAAACCAGCTGTTACACTGTATCACGTGATCTATAGACTTACAGGAACGTGGCGAGGCTTGAGGCTTTTTTGCATTTCTTGATCACAAACTTACAGCAAAACACAAGGGGGTCTTGTGACAGCAAAAATGAGCTGATAACAGTGTAGCACATTGCATGTTACTTATTTATGATTCTGTTGATCTTTTGACTGGCCTTTAGTCGGTGTTATTATTAAAAAATATATATCAGAAAATTGCCTTTAATATTTCTTAAATATTGACATATAATGACAATAAAGGAAAGAAGAAGAAAATTTGCATTTGACTGATTTATCATCATTTTCCCCTTGAGTTTCCTAAACATTTGGCACCATGTTAAAATGAAATGCATTAATAAACTGTTATTAGTATTAATAAAATATTCATTGTAAAAGGTGTATTAATAAATATATTATGAATAGATTTCAGATAACAGTTTTATTATTTTTTTATTTCACTTTTTTTTTTAAATGAACTATAATTGAGCTTGTTTTATTGTGACAAACATGATTTTGCCATTGAGTCATAATGTCACTAAGCTTGCACTAGTGTCGATGTGGTCTAACCTCAACACAAGGCATGTGCCAACTCTGCCACTGCCTTAGCAGGAAGTTTCAAAATAAGGTCACAGACTCGTGCCAGGGTAAAATGTGCCTGAAGCATTCAACACTCAGTCACCCACCTCACCAGAAACTATGCATCTGCGCCCTGACTCATTTAATAAGTTAGGATGAGCAACAAACATGAAAGTGTCACGCAATAAAAATGACAGCCATGAGAAAATTTCTACGATAGACTTTCACATAATTAAAAACAGTAGCTATATTTACCTAGTAGCAGATTTACTGAAGAAAAGTGCAACATATTTAACGGAATAAAATTAGTGAACAATTGTTTCAATTTTAAGAGTCTGCACCACTGAGAAAATTCCACTAATTTACAGGATGTACAGGATGTACAGGAAGAAACCAGAATCACAATGAACTTCTTTCCAACTGGTTATTAATCCGAGCGTTAGATAGACTTGTGTCAGGGGAAGCCGAGCAAATATTCTGTTACTTTACACTCCTTCATTGTAACTCGACAAGATCATATTACATGATGTCAAAAAAAAGAACCACTGAGGAAAAAAACTACATTTAGTTTAATCAAATCATATACATGTTCAGCCTTACAATTTTTCTGTATTTTTTCTTTTCGAAACTATTCGAATCGGCATCTGCTCAATATATTCACATAGTCACCTTGTCGTAAGCTTTGTGTGTTAGTCAGGTACACCGATACAACATGACGTACATTTTGAGCTATTTATTTATATATAATCAATTCCTCTTGCCATTTCAGTGCTTACTATCTGATCACATGGCTGCTGCTGGATGAAGATTTAAAGCTGACAAACTGTTATTGTTCCAGCTTAAAATCTTAGCACTACATCTGTAACTGATAAGATCATATCATATTAACACTCATAACAAGACAAGCTGTGGTTATTAGGAACAAAAATAAGGCTGGTAAAAGAACAGGATCTAAATTGTCTCGTGGGTGTTAAACATTACAATTATGACACGTCATCCTGTAATAAGAAAAAATTTGTAATTGTTAAATTGCTGTTATATAAGAAGAATAAAATGCTGTGACATTCTGTAATTGGGAAATAAATTTTAGTGTCAGTGGAAAATCATCATATTAGATTGTCATTGATTCTTTTCTAATAACTTCATACCATTTTGTTTTACTGCTTTCTTAGTTAAAATATTTTACTTTAATAGACTGCAAAAATTCTAAAAGAATAACCAAAATGATGCACTGGAATGAGTTATGCTGTCAAAACAAACAAATAAATAAATCAAATATAATTGTATTTTCAAATGGTGTAAAATACATGGAAAATAGAACGTGATCGTGTCAGAGAGATTTATTTCTCCCAAATGCACACAGTGAAAGTGGTAGATAATCTTATAAAACATATAAAAGAGATATACACTTTACATCCTTAGTAAGCATGTAGTACACTAGATTACTGTTCATTCTGTATTAAATATTTATTAATAAAAAAAAGACATAAAAAGATACAAAAAAAAAGATAAGGAAAGATTAAGATGAACCCCAACAAGACGCCAACATAATTCTACCAGTCTGTGCTTATGAGGCTCCAGAGCTCATCAGTGACCTGACAGGGGGAACAGCTTGATGTGTCTATGTTAATAGGAGTTGCCAGATCTTGACCATAATGAACTGGGGGGAAAAATAATTGCAAAATTATTTCAATTATTATTATAAGCAAGTAACAGAACACGTCAGGATTTGCTTTTATTAGAAAGTAACCTATGACAGGCTGGTGTAATGTGATCAGATGCAAAGTTTTTTAACTTTTTTTTTAACAGAGTTACTGTCACTACCCTGAAGATGATTATTTTCTAATAGCAGAACAAAGTGAAAGTGGAAGATTTTTATTTCTTAACATATCTTAAGTGTAATATAATGTAGAAGTATAATGAGTATAATATTATACATTCATAGCTTCATTGAATGTAGAATGCCTGTAAAACGTGTTATAAAACAACCAGATTTAAACAACAATCCCCTCAACAGACTGCCCTTCTGCACTTTTGAGGTTGCTCAGACAGAAAAAACATGCAGCTTGTCATGTTACTGAGAAAGTAAAAAGTACAAAGTCCCCAAATCCCCTTCTAACCAATCAGATGCTAGATTCCAAAGAGCTTAGGTAAAAAATACATTACTGTCATGTTATGATGCAGATATTTATCAATAACTTCACACATTTCGACTGACTTAGAGGAACTGACGTTAAAGGAATATTTATTGTTGCAGTTTAACTTGAGATCTTCCTCGTCCACAGCACCCTCTTGTGAATAAGTTGTGAATGAAAACAGCTAATATGGCAATGTTAAGAATAAGCTGGAGTAATTACAGCTGATATAGTAAGTGTTTAACCATAAAAATGTATTTTCTCAATTCTCAGCCAATTCACCAAAATAATAAGAAATGATTATATTACAGCTGCAAGCATTTATGTAGCATAAGCCAAACTGAGCTAAGATCATTAGCAATGCATTACATTTTCCCCCTGAAGAATTTACTGCCTAAAATAAATTACATTTATGTCAAAATAAATGCAATAATTAAGTAAATAAAAGTTAGTCCATTTTTAAGAGAGTTTGGGAGGCAATTATGCATTCTGGTATCTCTGGTATCTGACGCCACATCCCACCTTGTTCAGTATACACACACAAACACACACATGATTTACATGATAGGAGACAGACTACTCACACACTACAGAGCCTCTTCTACAAGGGCTAAAATCACCATTACAGCCATTACAGACTTAATGCAATAATGTCTGAAATATTCACAATAATTTGAATTTGATTATCTTCATAATTGCGTGAGTGAATGAGAGTGTGTGTGCCCTGCTATGGGTTGGCACTCCATCCAGGATGTATCCTGCCTTAATGCCCAATGATGGTTGAGATAGGCACAGGCTCCCCGTGACCCGAGGTAGTTCAGATAAGCGGTAGAAAATGAATGAGTCTCCGTTATCTTCTTATTAGTAATCCAGAGGTTTTTTTAAACTGCTGCTTATGTTATATAGAGTAAATAGATCTCTATATGAAGATCAGGGGTTCAAGCCCCAACACTGCCAATCTGCCACTGTTAGGCTCTTGAACAAGTCCCTGATCCCACTCAGCTCCATAGGTACTGTATCAAGGCTGACCCTGCACTATGACCACCACTTCCTAACAAGCTGGATTTTGTGAAGAAACAAATTTCCCTGCGGGATGAAACGTGCATATGTGTCCAGAAAAAAAAAGCTTTTTCTAACCACCATACAGGTAAAAATACTATATATAGTAGTGAAGGAAAATGAAACAGCACAATGTGAACAGAGGTACTTACCTCCACGTAATATGTGAGGTTCTGTACCCAGCTCCAATTTAATTTTGGAAACCTTAATGTAGAGCTGTGCTAAATATCTGTAACACATAAGCAGTTAGTAATTACTTGGTTAGTGTAACTAAAGTTCATTTACACTGGCTGTATCATAGCAGCATTTACATTGGCACCTTTAATACACTTTATGTCATTTGGCAGACACTCTTATCCAGAGAGTGGATTTATCCAAGTGCTGTAAAATCTCTATCAATAAAGTATCAGTTTCATGTACTGACACTGGTTTACTAGGTCAGGGACTAAGTGTACTATTACTGAAATATTACTGAAATATTATTTAGTTATCTGAAATAGCTCTGACACATGATTTCCCCCAATAAACAAAGTTCCACAATAACGTCTTTGTTGTGTGAAGACTGCCAGTAATTCAGCTGTTCAGATATCTAGGGGAAGTTAGATGCCAGTACAGAGAGGGGCATCTTTTACGTTTGATGTGGGCAGCAACAGGAAATCAGTGGAAGGAGTGTAGCAATGGGGTAATGTAGCAGAACGTATGAAAGTTGAAAACAACTTGTGCACTTTCAATACTACAAAGTCCAACAAATTCACTGTTGCATGCTGTTCCTTTTTATCAAATATTGTCTTCTTTTTTTAATTTTAATTTAAAAAAAATTTTTCCTTTAAAAAAGATTCAACATACAGCTCAATTCTGTGCCATGTAAAACTCTAAATGTCTGTGTTAGTTGGTGGGAGGTTGAGTTTACTTACATAGCTGAGGGAATCACTTCAGTTGTGTCTTCATCTACTTCTTGCTGCAGAGCGTGAATTTCCTTCTCACTGTCTTTGAGTCTCTCGAGCTCTCTCTGCAGGAATCTGATACACAAAGTCAAAGAAACAAAACAAAAATGCATAGGCAGCGAAACTCCTTCAAGTTGTATATAAGGAAAAAAAACAATGTTACAAGAAAATAATGTCTACCAGTCTATCTTCCATACCACAGCAGTTTTCTGACATTTACGAGAGTGGCATGCCATATTTTGTATTCATTTCCAACTACATGCTAGACACTATTCTGCTTAAAGCAAGCTTAAGATGAAATGTAGATCCTTACTAGTCTGCATTGCTCTTTGTTCCTTTGTAAAAAATCACAAATTGCATCACAGCAATAAGTATACTTTGTGTATATGGTCTATGCAAAAAGCCCATGTCTTTGAAAGATACTGTATCTCTGAGTCCATAGTGTGGCTCTTGGCCAGGCTCTTCTGAACTTCCTGCTCCACTTTCTCCAGCTCCCGCATCATCTGGCTCTTCTGAACCTCCAGATCCAAAAGCTTCTGTCCAACAACCTCTTCAGCGTGCACCAAGCCTGTGTACGTAGAGCGAGGGGACAGGCAGCTATTCATATTCAACTTAACCTATTTTCCATAACTTTATGTTTTGAGCAGAAAAGAGAAGCTGAACGTAAGCTAGATATACACAAGGTGAAATCACTGGGTAATACATCATAAAATCAGAACAGAATTTTTACAGCTACATGATTAGCGTAACCACAACCAGATACATGTAGGTGGAACGGTTTACCTGATAATCACTTACTGTTTAAGAGCTCTGTGACTGTTTTCTTAGCCTCTATGTGGTGGTCAAAAAGTGCCTGTTGTTTCTTCCGTGCTGCCCTTAGGTCGTCTTCAGCTTTACTGCTCTCAATGAGCTCGATAAGAGCCTCTCCTGTGTTCTCCAGGTCAGAATAATGCAATGCATCGTTCTGTGACATCCTGCTTCGGTCTAATTACAATTTCCTGCAAGGTAAATTTAAAAAAATAAAGACACACAAATAAAGCTTTCATACAGAAACAGCTGTTAGATGAGTTGAGTGACTGTTGTATCTCAGCCCAGCTGCATTGTAGAACTGAATGGATTTCTGGAACTTTCTACAGTGGATTAATTAAACATTAACCATCTCAGAAAAATAGTGACCGAGAAGAGATCTTGTCTATAACACCAAGGGACAGGTACGAGTAGGGTTATTTAACTAGGGTATGGTAGTTAATATGTAGGGTAATTTAAGCTACACGACGTTTATTTCCTTTAATGTGCTGACTTAATTGTGATTAAGAGAATACATGGACTGTTTTTAGCATGTTATCATTCAGAAGCTAAGCTGGCTCTAGATCGTTATTTGATTTCTGTTCGCTAAATTTACACCGACGAGTCTCAACAACGATGCAATATTACTTTATACTAACAACACGATTATAGTTAGTCGTTTCTTAATAAGTCAAATTTACTTTTGTATCAGCAAAATCTTTACACCAACCTGATCTGCTGTTTTGTTTTCAAACTTAGCCGCGCTTTACACGGTCGTGCCTGAACGGTGTATCAGTCAAATATACCAAACAAACACATATTATCACGGCTGATTTTTGTATGTAAATGCATACAAATTACAATAATATTAAAATGAAAAGCGATATGTGGGGGAAAAACAAGATTTGTTTAAGGTAATGATTTTTGTTTTGCTTTTGTTATCAGTCAAATGACTTGGACGCCTAAAAACCGTTGGCGTCGCCGTTGGAGCAGCTGCAGGACCCGCAATGTGACGGCTAGAGAATTACAGTGGAAATGAGTTCATCAGTGCTGATATGCTACAAAAAGTGCACGAGATAAGCATCACGTGGATTAGATATAAACTTTCCAATACTTTTTGAAATAATAATTTACGAAAAATGAACAATAAAATAACTTGGTCTTAAATAATAGCATTCTCTCTTCCAGGTTGATGACAAATAATCCAAACAAATGGGGAAGAGGGATTTCTTTACCTTTGATAGGGTCTACATACAATGCAATAAAATAAATCACTCTGCCATCAATCTGTATTCGGGATATGTGAATATATAATGAATATTACTTCATTCAATTTTAGTCATGTTTTCCTGGTCTGAAGTGGATGTCAAGTCAAGAAGCTTTTTATTGTCATTTCAACCATATACAGCTGTTGCAATACACAGTGAAATGAGACAAGGTTTCTCCAGGAACGTGGTGCTATATAGAACAAATACAGAGCTATAAGGACATAGAACAAACACAGAGATATAAGGACTTAAGGAAGTTAGTAGCCTACTAGATACATAAAGAGTGCAAATGGTGCAAACAGTGCAGGACAAGACAAAATACGAGACATTACACAAAAAAACAATACACAAAAACAGCATCGATTAGCGTAAATAATGTATGTTCATTCAATGTTACGTGTGCAGAAATACTGGAATGAACACATTAGTATTATAGCAGAAGTTACATGAGGTATTGTAAAGGATTGTGCAAAACAGCAATCGACTGAAATGTCAGACAGCATGTGCAAAGAGCCAAAAACAGTGTGCAAAACAGCATTTGATGTAGGTCTGTGCAGTCCATACAGTTGTGTGTGTGTGTGTTGTGCTCAGTACAGTTCAGTTCGGTTATTAAGGAGTCTGATGGCTTGTGGAAAGAATGGATGTGGTGTCTAGGATGAGGGAATACAGCCTGAATACGTCTGTCCATCACAGTACACCATACAACCCTCACACACACTTTTACACCTTCAGTGTTTTAGGCAAGGCAAGGCAAGTTTATTTGTATAGCACATTTCATACACAGAGGTCATTCAAAGTGCTTTACATAGAAATTAGAAAACAGTTTATAAAAGAGAAAAAAAATATATATGAAAAATAAGAAACAAGTAAAGTGAAGTTCCCGAAGATCCAAAAACATGATTAATTGCTAATGATATAAGCTGTTTGTAAAATTTGCAAAAAAGAAGCCTTAACTATAGTAATGAATAAAACTTCTATTGTAATTGTGGACAGACCCAAACAAAAGTTTGTATGCAGTGTGGTTAAAATAACGTATAACGTCACTTTTCTTTGTGGGTTCTAGTGACCATTTCTTAGCTGCTCTTTACCCAAAAAGTTGGTGCACATAAGTTTCAAAATAATCATGTTTTTACACACACACACACACACACACACACACACACACACACACACACACACATGTACCTTCTATGTATCTCGGGTGTCCAATCATCTCTGGAAGGTACCAGTGTGGGTGCAGGTGTTCATTCCAACCAAGGAATGTCTTGGCTTTGAGTATAGTGAAGTTATTTAATAGACGTAATAAAGTGTGGCTCCTGCTTAGAATTAAAACTGCACCAAACAACCTTTTGTATTTGTGTGTATAGTAGCTTGGCAGTAAAGTAATTTGAATTCACAACCTTCCGATCAGAAAACCACCACTAAGCTACCACTTTGACACTTTGGTCAAAAAAAATATGATTCATATGAAACACATCCCAGATATTACAACTCTGAGAATGTCTAAAACAGTACCAGTGAGTAATCTTCACTTACACCAGTAGTATGAAAGCGTGTATGATAAATGCTTGTGTGAACATTGTGTAACCACCCACACTTTCATATGCTCTCATACACACATTCTCCCACACGCACATTCAATTTCACACACCTTTATTCTGTTTGTGTTTTGAATGTGATGTTTAAAGATAACAGTAAATTAAGGAATTATTTTATGATGATGCAATAACCAAGCCATTGTTTAAAATAGAAAAAAGATATATTTTAATATATTAAAACAAAGGGTTAATATGAGCCATCCTAATTTAACAGACTTGCTCCTTGTAAACTCCTGTTAAATATTAAACAGTGACACATCCTTGCCTTACTTAAGCAAGTGCTCCATCTGATGGCATCAAAGACAATCGATTGTTCCCTCACTACAGTTTAAGATTTAGGAATGCATCATTCTTTCCCTTTGTTTTTCAGCTTTTCCTTCTTTTCTTTCTGTTCTCGCTCTTTTGTTTTCTGCCTGTAAAATTCCCTGAAATGCAGCCTCTTTGGATTCAGGCCATAGGCTCTCAGTCTCTGTCTGCTGAACTCCCAACCACCCATTTTCACCTTCAAAGCCCCGGAAAGCACTCGTCCGCCTGGGCGGCGATTATTCTTCTTTGGCCATTTTGGCTTTTCAGTCCTTTGGGCTTCTCTGATCTTTTCAACTTTCCTCTTTTTCTTAGGCACCAGGAACTCTGCATCGTCCTCTTCCTCCACAGCCGTGTCTCTGAGAGTGTGAGATGTTGGATTATCTGATGAGCTGGAAGCTGATGCTTTCTGATCACTCTCTACTTCCTGTTCCTCCTCCTTCTCAGATATCTTTTCTCTCTCCAGCTCTGTCTTCTTTATGCGATCCCTCCTCTTCTTACCCACTTTCACCGTAGCGTTTGACTCCCCAAGTTGTTCATCATTCCTGCATTGCACCAGGCAGAATAAAGTATGATCATTCAAATAATAAAATAGTTTTAACAGCTTTCAGATACTTTCTAGTATCCATTATTATACTACCATGTGTCTTTTTCTTGACCTGCATTTATAGATTAAGCATTTTTTTTTATTAAATAAAAATAAAAAATATTCTTTTAAAAATATTCAGATATTCACAATATTCTTTAGTTGCTCCCTTTGAAAGGAAACGGGATTTTGCTATAAAAGTCTCAGCATGCACCTGTCAATCATGCAATTTTCACTAGCAACAACCACGATGAGCAGCAATGCATCTCAGCATGCACAAAACCATCATATAAATCTTCATCTGTTTGAATACTCACTCAGAATACATAGAAGCCAACACTCGTTTCTTCTTCTGGATGTTTTTAGCTTTGATTTGATAATTCTTCACATCACAGAGCTCTTGCCTCTCTGACCTGCGACGGAAGAAACGTTTAATAATGCGGTCCTTGCTTTCAAAGCATTTCCTCCACTCTCTTACTGTGCACTGCTGTGAACCCTTTACCTGTACATGCAGGTTTTCTTCAGTGAGCACCAGTGATTCAATTCTTTTTCATCTGCTCCCAGGATCTACAAAATAGGAAAACAATGATCAAAATCTCATAATGAGATCAGCTGCAACTGAATTTCTATTACACAGACATGTGCTCAGAGAGAAGATTAAGTCCTCAGGCCCTGGTCAGAGTTATTCCCGGAGGAACAGCAATACCAGGTCAGAACACAATCACAGCTCATCAGTGCAATGGGCTTTGTCTGTTCAAGCCTGTAGATGAATGTTTGTGTACTGTACAGATCTAGTTTAGAAAGGTTTCGTCACCTCATCAGTCGTCAGGCCAAAGTCGTTAGCGACGACCTGTCGGTAGCGGAATCTGCAGGGCAGGTCATCTATGATGTCCTCGTAGTCTAATTTGTAGTATTCGTTGAGGTACTGTTCAAATGTTTTCTCCTCTGGAATACAAGCATAAAAATGTGTTCAGATTTGTACTACAGCCTCAATTCTCCAAAATATATCATCTTTCTTCTATAGCTACAATGCTGAAATGACCTATGACAAGCTGGAGGGTTGATATCAAAGAGAGAGACAGAGACAGCAAGGGAAAGACATTTTAAAGTCTGCTATAAAGTGAGTGATGACAAATTTCTGTAAAATTTCTATTACCAATAAAATTGAAAAATCTACAAAGTTGAATATGAAAATAAATGAAAAGAATGTAAATATGAGCACGAGTGAATGAAGACTTTTTTTTTAAGAGTCTGTTAAAATGCTGGACGGATGGAGGTGAGAAAAGTAAGCGTTAGAACAGGACCATACAAAATCTACATGTTTTTCATGCATAACCTAGAAGACTTGTGGCACAAGAGGGGGAAATTCAGATTTATTTTGTTTTACATGAACACAATCAATGACAAACAAATCTTACGTGGATCGAACACTGGTTTGTTTTGCGTGATGATTTCAGCAAAGTGAGACTTCTTTCTCTTTTTGCCCATGAGTGGGAGATCATCTCCTGTCTTTTTCTTCCTCAACTCCTTCTGTTTCTTTTTTTTCTTCTTAGACACAGCCTGCTGACTGGGGTCATAATCTGCATCCATCTGTCACAGCAAGGGATATGAATTTTATCTCAGATAAAAACAATCACAAGTTAGTAACTACACAGAATAACAGAGTAGTGTTCTTACAATGAAGTCAGGATCTTCACAGCTAGGTGCATAGCTCTCCGGTTCACCTTCATACTCCTCCTCCTGCTCCTCATCCTCTTCATAGCCTTCCTCTTCTTCACCTGTCCACGTGTCCCAATTCCAATGTCCTGAGGGAAAAAAATGTTTAAACACACGAAAACACGAAACCATCTACCTAGAAAGTCATTTAGCAAAAAGAACTTACCTTCCACCTCATCATCATCCTCAAACTGAGGTTTCTCCTCATCATTGTCTTCGTAGTACTCATCACCAAAAAATTTCTATAAGAGTAAAAAAAATATATACATTTTTCTGTAGTATGCTAATCAATTCGATTAATGTTATTTGTTACACCAGATTTAACACTGGACATTTTCACAATGCAGCTTTACTGAAATATATATGATGCATTTTACATTGCAGTATTATTTTTAGTAATATGATGCTCAGGTATTGTTTTTATTTTCCGTATTTAAAAGTCATCCCATTTAAACATCCTGTTGGTGGCTTTTATTATGATTAAGTAAGTTTGAAGTTTAAGAGACTGATTAAGATTAAAGTGAAAGTTGCACAAAATTCAGTCTCTCTCTCTACCACCAATACGGATTAACATTTTCAGTGAAAATATTCTGCACAATAGCTTCAGCAGATTTCCTGCCCAATCAAATGCTCTCTAGAAACTGAGATCTTCCACCAAACATTATAAAAGCACAGAAACCACAACAGCAGAAATGTGTCTGTTCAAACGTGTGCACTTTATACTGTTTTCCAACTGCAAGTTGGTTGGAAAAAAGGAACTGACTTGAATTCATTCACTTTGAAGAAAAAAAAAGTTGAAGGAGATGAAGAAAAAACATTTGATGAGTTCAGTGAGCTCAATGTATCATTATTGCTTTGGTC